>NW_019154099.1:45559366-45635255 GCF_002288905.1 Enhydra lutris kenyoni
CACTTGGCACCATCCTTTTATGACCAAAGCTGTGTGGGCAAAGTTAATGTGTAAATGGTTGGCCAACTTGGCATACTCAAGGGAGGTGCATTCCCACCTGGAATGGGGTCAGTCCCCATGGATTCAAAGTTATTCTTTTCTCAACACCTGAAAAAGAACCTTTAGGACTTAGAAATGGTGGAATTAAGGATAAGGGACGAAAGTAACATCGGCAGTGAGGCACACGCAAATCATTAACTAAGGCATATTTATAATGAAACATTAACAAATGCACATAGTAATCAAGACTTCTAACTGTTTTGTACTATCATTGGAAAGAAGTTTATGGTAAAGTATGTTCAAAATCTTGGAAATGACTCGATAGAAACATAAAATCTGAACATATGCCAAAGATTTCCTGTAATATATTAGTTACTGAGAGGACCCACTGGATGTAAGACTAGTTCAAAAACCAAAAAAAGAAAAGAAACTTAGAGATTGGCTGGTCAGAGGAGTAGAAAAATTAATGTGCTATAATGCACATAATATACATATTATAACTGTGTGCTATATATAAATGTGCTATATATATATATATATATATATATATATATAAATGTGCTATAACACACATAATATAGTGCACAAAATTCAGGGCAATAAACTAACATCTGGAATTCCTTCTATCCTGGACAGAAGATACTTACATTGCTATGGCGTAAAAGTATCGTCATTGCTCCCAGCAGTCATTCACTTACTGCTTTTCTGCATGCTAATGTCAACAATTAAAAGTTATTAAATGTACTTAAATAGGAAGACAAATGTACATATACCTCAAAGGTCATATAATTCTTCAAGCAGATTGAGCTACTACAACACCCTCTACTCTGCAAAGTAACCTTGCATCCTTTTGCCTGTTTCCAAATTTGAGGTCATTTTTTTTTCTCCCCATGACATTGGCTATCTTCTCTTCCTCCAGCCTTCACATTTGTCCTTACAAGTCTGATCTTCTCTTGTTACTATTCTCACTGCTGGTTGAAGCTGCTTCTAATAGGCAGGATTTATACCTTAACTGACAGTGCCATCAAGATTTGTCATTAGTTATTGACTTTTTTAATGCCATCATATATGAGGTTGCATTATGCTGCTGGCAACAAGATCCCCTTTCTTGATCTGGTGGAAGAATGTCCTTCAACATTCAATGAGTATGTACCAAGTGCCATTTATATATTATCCCATTTTATCTATTGTACCTTATAATCAGGTTATTGAATGAATCAATATATATTTTAAATAATACAACTGAAAGCAAAGGGAGGGGCAGGATCTTGACATATGCTTGGCATTTAGTAAGTGGTAGAACCAGGATCTGATTCCATTCTCTAAGACTAAAGTCTGGTTTTCTATTATGATACTAACTGTTGGAACAAACGACATTAACTTATTCCGACTCACTTTTCAAATATTTACTTCTACTTCGACTGGTTTCTTCATGCAATTTTATTTTTCTGTTTATCAAAGGACAGGTATCAGGATATCAGAGGCTTCAGCTGTCAACATCTAGCTCTATGGCTGGGGAAGAATGATCTCTCTAGTTGTAAACAGTTCTCACTTGCCCTACTTGGCCACAGTAACCATTGCAACCTCACTTTTTTTAAAAATAAGATTTTATTTATTGGGGTGCCTGGATGGCTCAGTAGTGAAGCATCTGCCTTAGGCTCAGGTCATGATCTCACGGTCCTGGGATCCATCCCTGTATTGCATCGGGCCCCTGCTCAGCAGGAAGCCTGCTTCTCCCTCTCCTGCTCTCTCTCACTGTGTCTCTCTCTGTCAAATGAATAAATAAAATAATCAAAAAAAAAGATTTTATTTATTTGAGAAAGATAGCATGTGAGTGGCAGAGAGCGGCAGAGGGGTAGGACAAGCAGATTCCATGCTGGGTCTGGAGCTGGGTGTGGGACTCTGTCTTCCGACCCTGAGATCATGACTTGAGCCAAAACCAAGAGTTGGTTGCTTAACTGACTGAGCTATGCAGGCTCCCTGTGATCTCACTTTATGTACTACCCTCATTCTTTTCATCCTGCTTTTAACCTTGGGCTAATCTGTTTCAGTGTTTCCTTCATTCCTGACATTCTGAGAATTAATGTTTATCCTTGTTTGGTGATTTCTAGAAGGAAGAAATATTTTTCTTACAAAGTCCTATTAATAATCATTTGCTGCAGTAACCTAGACCCATTTCATGATGGTTTTTGTCTTTGCCTTCTTTAAATCATCATCATTTGTTCCCAGCTGATAACAAAGAACCACGGAAGCAGTTTAATTGACAATGTTGTTGCTTCATTCAAAGTTTCTCCTATACCATCTGAAAAGCTCACCCCCCCCCCACAAAACACTCACCTCTTTCCTGTCCTCTGTGTGTTATACCTGCTTGTGTTATCATTTTATGTATTGGGGAAAATTCACATTTGGTCCAGAAAATTAGCATGTTTTCTTAGATATTTTGAAAGTTAAGATTCCCCTGATAATTAACGTTCAACCCACCAAAATAAGGGCTATCTTGGTTGTAGGTCAGAGAACAGGATCAGGGAAAACGGTATAGCTGCTAGAGCAGAGGGAATGATCTGTACAGCTCCCAGTAATAAGAGGGGTGGAGATCTAAGTGCTTAGTCATCTTTAACACTATCATCAACATCACTTTTGTGAACTACAGACATAATGATGCTCTAATTTTAAAAGCTGTAGATGACTCCTTGATTTCTTACAGAACAAAATCAAAACCCTTGACTCTGATACCCAAGAACCCTTTGTTTTGTCCTGAAACCACATATCTTCACTCATTTCCTACTCTTGCTTCTTTACCAGCAAATCCCTCACTTCCCAAACCAGCAAGTCCTCATTTCTCCATGCCACCGGCAATGAAGTTCCCTAGATCTGGAGGATGCTTTTGGCCTGTCTTCATCAGATGAAGTCTTAGCTCAAATCCAAAGCCCGACACAACCTTCTCTGAGGCTTTTCCTAGCTGGCCCAGATTCCTTGCAAGATGCTTTGTGGAGCTGTTGCTACGTTGCCTGGGGGCAGAAGAAGCTTTCTGTTACTCTATGGTACTTAAGGCTCTGTGGTTCATCTGGTCACTAACAAGTTATCTTTACTAAAATGAGAGCCCCTTGAGGATAGGAAAGATGTCTTTTTCTCTTTTTACTCCTGGGCTGGTGCACATACATGTAACGGGTCTTGCTGGATAGGCTTAAGGAGCATGGTATACAAATGCCTAGGGGGTGTAAGATACAGGCATACGGCTTGGTAGGAAGTTCCCCAAAGGGAAACTACAGGTACAAATAAAGAGACCAAGATAGAGCATGGGGGGAATGGGGTTATCAGACAGATTATTATTCATAAGAGACCAAATAAAAGAAGTAGGGCTTTCATTCCCAAGTAAATGGGGGTATTGAGGAAAAGTGTTAAATCAAGGCCTTTATCCCAGAAGAATGAGTCTGAACATATTCTGGAACTAGGCTATAAGGTAAGAGTTGTTGATTTGAAAAGAACCAGAGCAAATACACAAGAAGATACCAATGATACGGTATTCCTCAAACTCCCCACGGGCAGAAGAAGATTTCACTTAGTGCATCTAGGTCAAGTCACATTCATTCATACCTCTCCATATCCTTGGAAAGGAAAAGAGGGTTCATGAAGAGGCCCACCATTTTATTTCCCCCTTCAAAGAGTCTCTTTGGATTCTGCGTCCCTACCTATTTCCAGTGCTTTGGTCCCAGCCGAGTTTCCTATTCATCATTTTGTGGTGGTGCTTATTATTTAATCCATATTGAATTCTGTGTTTAGTGGTTTTGAGTCAATGACCTGGTATTTTTTTTTCCTTTGATGCTGCTTTTCATGTCCTTCTCCTTGAATTTATGTGTTCCGGTATCAGGCAATTTCTGATTCATGCCTTCCTTGGTTTAACCTGTTAGAATTTTGTGCCCTGACCTATGTCAGGACCTGAAATCCTAAATTTCTGAGAAATTGAGGGTGTGGAACATCCTAGGGAGTCAAGCAGGTTATAATTCTTCCTTCAAATATGTATGAAGAATTCCATGGCTTATCTTGGCTTCCTCTACTCATGTTTCTGATTTCACTCTAAAAACAAAACTCAAGTATTATAGAAGAGGGGTTGCTATTATTTCAGCTGTATTTGTTCATTCATTTTAACTTGAGGAATCTTTTTGAAGTAAAAATGTTGGGCTTAGAAAAGACAAGACGATAGCTGGTCTATCAACAGCGTAAGACAAGAAGACACATAAGGCAGCCACAGTCTTCTGGCTTGGTAAACTGTCATCAAAGGAAGTTGTAAAAAGTGGAGATCTCTCAATAAAGGTGCTTTACTTCAACTAGGTGAACTGCATTCTACATAATTGTTCTGGAGTTAGAAGAGGCTTTGATGTTATTAACTTCCTCTTCTATGAAAGAGAACCAGTTATGAGACTAAGTTATGGAAACAAAACCTCCCCCCACTCTACATTTTCTTCCTCACACTTCCTTTGTTTCAAGCCAGCTTTTCCTAATTAGTCAGAAGGAAAACTAATGGAGTTGTTGGAAGGTTGATTAAGTAATTTGCATCCCCAGAAAAACATCAATCACTATTTGGAGATGAGAGACTCTACTTAGCAATGCAATGGGTTGGTATACTGAGAGCAAGCATTCAAGTTCTAGCCCTAAGGGAAGTTGCCCAGAATCCTCTGATTCTAACCCCAGTTGTCTCTCCTCATTGGTTAAGGGAGGCTGCCATGGTGGGGGACTATAATCACCTTCATGTGCCTATTCATGTCCCTTAACATCCCTTCTTTGTGGGATGCCTTAGGACCAGCTCTGGGCATATCATAGAGGGGATACAATTCCCTGAAGAGGTTGGTTCTTTATTCACTGTTTTTTCTGTTTGTTTGTTTGTTTTTTTTAATTTTTTAAGGTTTTATTTATTTAGAGAGAGGGCTCAAAAGGGTAAAGAGGGGGAGAGACAGTCTCCAGCACACTCCCTGCTGAGAGTGGAGATTGACTAGAGGCTGGATCCCACAACCCTGAGATCATGACCTGAGCCAAAATCAAGAGTCAGACATTTATCCAACTGAGCCACCAGGAACTCTTATTTACTATTTCTTTAATTCATCCATCCATCAAACAAGCATTTTCCTATAGATTGTAATCCCTTGTGTGTAAATTTTTAAAAAGATATGCACGTAGGTTCATTATGTGAAAATTATCAGAAATATTCAAAACATTTATAACATTTTTTTCTGGTCTGGCAGTAGTAGCATCAGAAGTTGGGGGAAAGTTATGGGAGTTTTTCACTTAAACCCCCTCTAAAGTATTTGATTTCATGAACAACACACATTCAGACACACCTACACAGACACACATATGTGTATGTATATGTATTTAAAAAGTACTTATGTTTCTTAAAAGAACTCAGTGTTTTCCCAGAGAAGAATCTGGAGCTAGAGAGAACATGTGTCCTAGGCCACGTTTGTACAGAACACAAAACAGCTAATTCAGGTGTGAGGCATGGCTGAGCCTTTAGGGAAGTATAACTTACTGTTAGACATGATGGTCCACACTGACCAACAGGCAAACTCCAAGAGA
The DNA here is from genome assembly GCF_002288905.1 of Enhydra lutris kenyoni. Lineage (NCBI taxonomy): Eukaryota > Metazoa > Chordata > Mammalia > Carnivora > Mustelidae > Enhydra > Enhydra lutris. Next base: position 45,564,977 of record NW_019154099.1, read on the forward strand.
TCCCTGAGTGGTCTTAATTCTTCCTCTCTTCCTGCTTCTAAAACAGTAATCTATTGTTTTTATTTTCAAAGTTCATTGATTCTAAATAAAAATAGCATACAGTTTATTTGTATAGTTTAAGATCTTTTAAATTATGATACATTTTATTGCTCAGCATTTTAAATTCATCTTAGGCAATTTAACAAAAATTTGTTTTTAAATTTCTTTTTAAAGATTTTGATTATTTGAGACAGAGAGAAAGAGCACAAACAGGAAGGGGCAGAGGGAGAGGGACAAGCAGACTCCTTGTTGAGTAGGGAGTCTGATGTGGGGCTTGATCCCAGAACCCCGATATGATCTGAGCCGAGGTCAGATGCCTATCCGACAGAGCCACCCAGGCACCCCCAAAATCTAAATTTCTAAATATATTGAATAAGATGTTACTTGATGATTTTTTTTTTTTAACTTTTTTTTTTTTTTTTTTTTTGACGTTTTAATTGCTTGTGTATTCTCTCTGTTCATTCTTGGACGAAGACTGAATAATTTCTTCAATGATGCAGTCTTTCCCTCTTCCTTTCTTCCTCAATCTTTTAATGCACATGAGAATACCCTAAATTCAGTGAGGCAGAAATCAAAGTAGGAATATATTTTAAAACATAATTATTACAAACTGCCTCTAGTTTATATTTTCTCAAAATAACTGAAGTCTGAGAGTTTCAGCTACTTCCTCTCATCCAGTTCCTCTCTTTGTCTTTGGATATTTTATCACGTAATGAGAAACTGATGAATGGTGAAATTTTGAAGTTTCACTAAAGAGAAGCCTAAATTGAAAAAGTCTACTCAGTCTTTATATTCACAGTAATGTTAATTAGAAAGCAAAATGGTGGTGGTCTGAGGTATCTGGTTGAAATGGAGGCACCATGGCTGGGTTGATGACTGACAGGATTTCAAATTGCCTCCCTTCTATCGTCCTCCAGTCATCCAACTGTAAATATTTTTGCAGCTTAAAATAAATTCATTCACAAAAATGGCTAATAAAATTTATTTTTTTGTCTGAATACCAGCTGAAATGTACATCTTACTTCATTTCATATTGTGTGTCTGTGCAACCAAAACTTTGCTGACCAAAAAACATCTTATTTAAACCATTGTCTTCAGATCTTTACCAGACCATTGTAATTGATATTACAGATGGGTGCTTTACATGCTAACGAACACGCACCCTGTAGAGGATTCTTTTTTTTTTTTTAAAGATTTTATTTATTTATTTGACAGAGAGAGAGAGAGAGAGAGATCACAAGTAGGCAGAGAGGCAGGCAGAGAGAGAGGAAGGGAAGCAGGCTTCCTGCTGAGCAGAGAGCCTGATGTGGGGCTTGATCCCAGGACCCTGGGATCATGACCTGAGCTTAAGGCAGAGGCTTAACCCACTGAGCCACCCAGGTGCCCCCTGTAGAGGATTCTTTATTGTAATTTAAATTCTGTAGCAAAAATAAGAAAAACTGGAGCACTCAGTACAATTTTGATTGGTAAGCAAAGTAAGAAGTAATTACAGTTTGCAACAAAACAACAGCAACTGGGTATATAAACTATGTAATTAAGGCATATGTGCAAGATCCTCATTTCTTAGTCCTAAAACTCTTTGAAATATCCCTGGCAAGGTCCCCTGCTGACACCATGAGTCTCCTTCCCTCCTCGGTCCCAGCTCTGAACTTTCTCAAGTGCTTTTTTGTAATGACTTTGCAGTCCTTCCAGTTTCTCAAAAATACATTTTCAGAAGTTTTGACTGAATATATAATACTAAACTGTACACTTTAGCTGAGGCGGGATGTATCTCAGTGTTGCTTAAACCTTTCAAAGATAATCCTTTTTAATGGAATGAGAATAAACAAGCTGGGAATATGGGTTTGATTGCTTCTGCATTGTTTCTCTGTTCTCTGTTCTTCACTTTTTAAGTGGCTTTTAGCAGTGAGGAGTAAAGATGATTGACGGACAATAAATAGAGTGTTAGTAGTGTGAGCTCTGAAGTCGTAGGGGTCTGAGCCCCATCCCAGCTTCATGATTTACTGCTGAAATGGCTCAAGATAATTCACTTATGTAACTGCCTCTATCCTTAAGTTTTCTTGATTTTAAAATGAGATCTATGGGAATACTTCACAGGAATGTTGTGGGAAGTAACAACACAGTGTAGAGTGAGCAATCGACACATTGCAATCATTGCACCTTAGTTTGGAAACATCACAAATTTTATTTTAGAAAATAGAGAAAGTTTCCTTGTCCAAGTAAGTCGCTCTCTACAGTCCTCCTCATAGGTTGAATTTGATCCCTTAGGTAGACTTAGCCCTAATGAAAAGAATAAGACGATGAAGACATCTTATTTTCCTGCAACATTCATTAAATGAAAGTGCTTGCTTGACACCAGATAGACCATTTCAAATTATTATTTCTGTTCAAAGAACAGATGCTATATATCTGTATATATATACACACATGTATATACCATACAGCTTATATATACACACGTATGCCATATAATATATGAATATATATATGAATATATGTATTTATTTACTTTATCACCTCTATTTACTTTATCAAAAATACACTCAAAATAAAAGTTAAATGACAAAAATTACAGGAAAATGAATACTACTTTAGTAGCATTACATATATATATACACACATATAGATGACATTATTGTCTATCGTGTTTTCTATTTCCATTATTTCCTCATGTCTTTCTTTCCTAATGATATTCTTCAAGATGTGATGGCCTATTATGCCTGTAATGTAAGATTAGGGAACAGTTTTCTATTTATAAATATTTCCTTCCTAGACTTCAAATGAGAAGGCCATAGGTGTTTGATGGCCTTAATCAATGACATTAAAATGGAAGTTTTCAAGGAGTCACTAAGTGCATTATGTATTATTTATTTGTTGTATTTCTTGAAAATGGGAGACCTATTCAGAGCCTCGTGTTTTATGACATTAGCTAGACTTCTGCCACATTTATTTCACATTTAGGAGTGAATTAAATGGTATTATAACTATCCAATTAGCTAGCAATGTGCACTTGAAAGTATTTTTAAGGATATTTGATCTCAGACACACAGGAAAATGTTGATTGAGTATATATGAAAACGGGATTCTAATTTGAGCTTGAGAATTGCCAAAGCTACTACAAATGTGCAATTTTAAAATTAATTTTAGTAAGCTTGGGAACTTATTTTTACTGATCGGGACTTTTCCAAAAAGGCGTTAAAGACAGTTAAAGCAAGGTATTCTCATAATTACAGAAATTTTATTTAAAACAAATATATAGGGGTGCCTAGGCAGCTTAGTTGGTTAAGTGTCTACCTTCGGCTCAGGTCATGATCTCTGAGTCCTGGGATTGAGCCCACGTTGAGTCAGGCTCCCACTCAATGAGGAGTCTGCTTCTCTCTCTTTTTCCCTCTGCCCCTCCCCACTGCTCATCATCTCTCTCTCTCTCTCTCAAATAAATAAAATCGTAAACAAACATATAATTTATTTTTTAAGAATTTATTAATTCTTAAAATTACAGAGAGTACAAGCAGGAGATGCAGCAGAGGGAGAGGGAGAAGCAGACTCCCCGCTGAGCAGGGATTCCCGATGTGGGGCTTAATCCCAGGACCCCAGGACCCCAGGATCATGACCTGTGCTTAAGGCAGACGCTTAACTGACTGAGCCACCTACGCATCCCTCAAACATATAATTTCTAATTGCTAATTAAGTAGCTTATTTTTTAGTTTTATGGATCTGTTTTTACAATGAATTAAATGTATTTATGATGCCAAATGTGCATAGACATAGATCTACAAAAATGTTTTTAAATTTGTGTAAGACCCTAAGTATGCAGAACATTTTTCCCTGTGAAAAAAAAATATATGAGGATGAGTACATTTGTCAGGTGTTTACTTTTTGTGGCACATATTCACTTTATCATCTCTGCTTAACTTTACTAAAAATACACTCAAAAGTTAAATGACAAAAATTACAGGAAAATTAACACTACTTTAGTATTAATGTTTAAGATGAGGTGAAATTTTGGCTTATTGATTAATGCATGATCAGAAAATATTTACATATTACACATTTCCATAATAAAATGATATGCAAATGATAACTATGTTGTTTACTTTCAGAGAAACAATAATGGTATATAATGATGAAAATAGGTGGAGGGGCGCCTGGGTGGCTCAGTGGGTTAAGCTGCTTCCTTCGGCTCAGGTAATGATCTCAGAGTCCTGGGATCGAGCCCCGCATCGGGCTCTCTGCTCTCTAGGGGAGCCTGCTTCCTCCTCTCTCTCTGCCTGCCTCTCTGCCTGCTTGTGATCTCTCTGTCAAATAAATAAATAAAATCTTCAAAAAAAAAAAAAGAAAGAAAATAGGTGGAATTTGGAAATGAGACTTCCATCAATGACCATGCTCCAAATCCAAGCCAAAACTGAATGTGAAGCAAGTAGATATAATAACTTTTAGTCTACTCACCCAGTTTCTGAAATATGACCGCATCTAAATTCTTAACTATTTGAGAGTAGTTATAAAACTAAAGTGTTTTATCAAATATAAAAATAATCTTAGGTTTTCAGAGTTTTAAAAACTTTTTATATTAAAACATGAATATTTTAAGCAGTGTAATTTTTTTTTTAAGATTTTATTTATTCATTTGACAGAGATCACAAGTAGGCAGAGAGGCAGGCAGAGAGAGAGGGGGAAGCAGGGTCCCTGCTGAGCAGAAAGCCCGATGTGGGGCTCGATCCCAGGACCCTGGGATCATGACCTGAACCGAAGGCAGGGGCTTTAACCCACTGAGCCACCCAGGCGCCCCTGCATTTTTTTTTAAAAGATGTTATTTATTTATTTGACAGACAGAGATCACAAGTAGGCAGAGAGGCAGGCAGAGAGAGAGGAGGAAACAGGTTCCCCGCTGAGCAGAGAGCCGGATGCAGGGCTCGATCCCAGGACCCTGAGACCATGACCTGAGCTGAAGGCAGGCTTTAACCTACTGAGCCACCCAGGTGCCCCTAAAAGTTTTTATTTTAAGAAAAGACCTATTTTGAGAAATCTTTGACAAAATAATGGAAATGATAATTTACTTATTCTAGTTTCAGGAGAGTTTGGATAAAAGTAAATATGTCCATATTCTCAAGCAAAGAAGAGATTAGATGGTGAAATACTTAGTTAAAAAACAACAACAAATTACATGGACCATTACTGTGCTCTGATTTCTTTCCTAGTAAAAAATTCCAAGGGCTTTCCTTAGACATTTCACAATGGATTTTTATCATAGCAAGCATTTAAGGAGGAAATAAATTTGAGTTTCAGTTCCATTTATATGGGGCCTAAATTCTAAAGACATATACTAAATTCTAAAGACATCCTATACTGGGATCAGCCTCTAAATTTTTGATTAGAGATTTCTATAAGACATAGTTGCTCTTTTTTAAAAATGAAGATTAGAGAAGAAACATGGATTAAGTTACAAGATTAGAAGAAACTTTGTATTGATCAATGTAAAATAATTCTGTAAATATTATAGAAACTCGTTTAACAACAGAGAAACATCTTTTCAGATTTTCTTCAGAAATATCTTTTCTTCCTTCAGAGATTTATTTTAGAGAGAGCTTGAGGAGGACACCAGAGAAAGGGAGCAAGAAACTCAAGCAGACTCCACGCTGACCATGGAGCCCAGCTCCATGCCACTACCTGGAGATCAGACCTGAGCCAAAACCAAGAGTCACATGCTCAACTGACTATACCACCCAGGCACCTGACCTCAAAAATACCTTGATCCCATAATTAAGAATTGAAGTGCTGATTTAATACAACTTTGTGTGAAAGTAAACTGAATGTGACACTTGGGTGGCTCAGTCCCATAAGCCTCTGACTCTTTATTTTGGCTCCAGTCATAATCCCAGGGTTGGGAGATGGAGCGCTACATCAAGTTCCAAGCTGGGCATGGAGCCTACTTAAGATTCTCTCTCCCTCCCCCTCACTCATGCACTCTCTGAATGAATGAATGAATAACATTACATGTTTAAAAAAAAAAAAGTGAATGATTACAAACATGAAATTTTTGTCAAAGTAAATCCCCTATTAAAGTTATTTGTTGTTTTTTAAATACTAAAGAAATCTTATTGTGTGTAATCAATAAAAAATGATTAAAACTTAGAGCGTAGTATTTACTGAGGGAGAAAACTACCAACAAAACTGTGAAAAAGATCCTACAAGTTATGATGTTTATAAAGGGGAGGCAGATTGGGGTAGCTTGTTTATGAGTCAGAAATCATTGTTATGTGGGACATATCATATTTGAAATTGTAGGACGATAGCAAGACAGTTTATATTCTTAACCTTGATCATGAGTCTGATATCTTGAGTTCTGCATCCCTAACATCTCTCACCAGTTGTCCTATTTTGTGGAAACTCTCATGTCTTCTGATTGTTTGACTTCTATAACAGGCCACAACCTTTGACCTTGCACTTTCTCGCTCAACTCTGATCTCTGCAACTGCCTTCTTTGGGACCTGGTGTCCATTGCACTGAGCTCTAACTTTTTTATTTTCATTCCATACTCCTTAACTAGATATTTTTATCCATTTCTAATCAATTATCAATTCTTATCCATTGTTCATCAAGGAGTCATTTCTCCTTTGGAATATTGTGAGAGTCTCCTAACTAGTTCTTGTGCCCCTATTCTTGGTTGCTATTGTTCACAGTGATGCCACATTATACTTTAAAAATATGAGTGTTTTCATGTCATTCTCCTGCTGAAAACCATTCCATTATTTCTCATTGCTTTTAAGTTAATATTCTAAGTCTTAAAAAAACCAAAAGCATTCTACCACTTTCTTTCTTCTTCTTCTTTTTTTTTTTTTTTTTCTCTCACCACTTTCTTTACTCCAGCCTTGGGCATTCAAACTTTATCTTCAGGGGATTTATTTAAAGTATATAAATATATAAATTTATAAATACATAAATATAAATATATAAATTATATAAATAATAATAAATATACAAATATATATAAAATTTATGCATAACATATAATTATATATAAAATACATAATGAACCTATGCATTATATAAATACATATTTATATAATAAATGCATATTTTTATTGTATAAATATATATTTACATAATACATGTATATTTATTATAAAATATTAAAATATTTAATTTAAATTTATTTAAATAAGAATTTTATCATATTGCTTTATATACATTTCCGTGTACTTCACTTTCATATATTACAACATTATTTACTAGATCATTTTGTCTATCTAGAACTCAATATTTTTATATTTAATTTTTAATGAAAAAATTTTAAATAGATAATACATGAAAGAGTAACCTGGTGAGATGGGAAGTTCACAACAACCATTTATCAAGGGACCAACATTTGTCTTACTTCTTCCTAATGAGGTAGGTCTGGAGGTGTCCTTTTAGGCTATCGAAGTACCGGGTGTTACAACACCACTTAGACACTTACTGCAAAGTGATACTTCACCAGCATGGAGATCAATATGTCTGTGCCTACATCCCAGGAGCCAGGGAGAGCAGGAAATTGCTAATTACTGACAGAGTTTGGAAGACAAAGTGAAGTTCAAATTGCCCTATATTATACGATAGAGTACAGGGCTTTCAGTTTGATTTTGTGGTTCTGTTGATATTCTTGTCCTTAAACTACCTCTTTTATTTTTCTTTCCTCTGAAATCATGGTATATTACTGTCTGATTTTTCTTTTACTGTATTTCATTTCATGAGTTCTCCAGTTTGACTTTCAACAAACTAGGCTATTTTGATATAAGTCAGACATATATTGAAACACAGTAATAGGGTTGTCTTGATTTATATTGATGCTTTCTGTTTTTAAAATGAACCCATCTTAGTGTAATTTTTATGAAATTAACATTTCAGTAGCTTCCTCCTAACACTGACCACATTTCAATCAAACATTGGTAGCAGTTGTAAAATCAGTTTTAAAATTTAAACTCACCAATAAAACATTCATCACTAAATTATCTAAATGAAATGCGCCAGAGTTTTGTATTCTGCCAAAACCTGTTCGATATAAAATCAATGTTTGATTCGTTTCCACATAAGTTTATTGAACATGTGTTATTATCCATGTTCTTTCGCTAATCCATTATCCAGTCTTAGATGAGTATCCCCCACTTTCCAAAAGTTTGTGTTATACCACTTCACTTTTATGAAAGATCTGCTATAGTATGATAACTGTTTTTTGTTGTTGTTTTTTTTTTTAATGTTAAAATTCTCCTAGGATTTCTGGTTAGTGAAACAGATACTATTGCTGGTCTTTCCCAAAAGCAAAGTGGCATAATGTGAACTTCCTGAGAAAGTGTGGGATGCATCTCACTTTCAACCATTTTGGTGTAGGACATTTGCATAACACTGTACTTATGCATGGTGGGAGAAACCTGTACTAGGAGAGTAGTGGAAACTAACGATGACAAGCCCAATCTCATGGTGAAAAGGCAAGAAATTGCATTCTAAAAGATAAGGGTGTGTAAGTGTGGATTGTCCTGAAATGACCAAATAGGTATTATATTTATATGACAAAGAATGAAAGTCATTTTTAAAAGATAAGTCTACTTCTCTAGGAAAAAGGACTCCATACAATGATAATACCATTGACCCATAATTCCTTAGATGTGACTTAAATTTTTTTAAATGTCACCTAAACCATATTCCTGGAGCCTATTTGTGTTAACGATATATTAATGTAAGACTGCTATTACAGTATGGGTGCAGGAATTCAGTATGGGTTCTTAAAATATTCTCAAGATTATTGTCCTTTGGTCCATTTTTTTAAAATGTAATGACCTCTTTGCTCCTTTTTTTTGAGACACAATTGATATAATATTACATTAATTTCAGAGGTATAATAATCTTGATAAATATATATACTGCAAAATGATAACAAAATATTTAGTACACATCCATTACCACACACATTTATAAATTTTCATTTCTTGTGATAAAAATTCTTAAGATCTACTCTCTTAGCAACTTTTAAATACATAATACAGTGTTGTTAACTAGGTCACCACGCATGTTATAGCTCCATGACTTATTTTATAACCCAAAGTTTGTAGTTTAGACCCACTTCATCTATTTTGTGCACTTCCCAGCCCCTGCCTCTGGCAACCACCAGCTAATCTGTTTTCTATATCTGTGACTTGGGTTTTTACTTGGGGGGGGCGTGCAGGGAGGCTCTTCATTTTAGATTTCACTTGTAGGGGAAATCATAGGGTATTTGTCTTTCTCTGACATAATCCACTTAGAATAATGCCCTCAAGGTCCATCCATGTTGCTGCAAATGGAAAGATTTCCTTTTGTAATGGCTAAATAATATTCCACTGTGTGTGTATGTATGTGTATATACACATACTATGTGTGTGTATATGTATAATCTATATATACATACCATATTTTATGTATAAATGTGTATATATATATTATACAATGTGTGTATATATGTGTATGTGTGTATGTATGTGTGTGTATATCCATCCAAATAAATGGATGATAAAGAAAACATTATATATATAAATTATATATTATATATATCATATAAAATATTATATATTATATATGAATATTATATATACATATATATATATAAAATATTTTCTTTATCCACTCATTCATTTGTTAACAGACACATGTCTCTTCCACGTCTCAAGTATAGTAAATAATGCTGCAGTGAACATGGGAGTTGATATAGCTTGTCAAATTAGTGTTTTCATTTCCTTGAGATAAATATTCAGAAGCAGAATTTCTAGATAATATGGTAGTTCTATTTTAATTTTTTGAGGTACTTCCATTTTACATTCTGTAGTGGCTGTACCATTTTATTTTCCCATCAATAGTGTACAGGGGTTCTCTTTTCTCTACATGTTTACCAAACCTATTTTTCGTCTTTTTGAGGATAGCCATTCTAACAGGTGTGAAATGCTACCTTATTATGGTCTGATTGGCGTTTCCCTGATGATGAGTGATGTTAAGCATCTTTACATGTGCCTGTTGGTCATCTGTATGTTGTTTGTGGAAGAAGGTTGTTCAGATTCTTTGTCCATTTTTAAATCAGATTTTCAGTTTTTTTGGTACTGAGTTGTACGAGTTCTTTGCATACTTCAGATATTAACCCTTTATTAGATATGTGGTTCTCAAATATTTTCTCCCATTCTGTAGATTTTCTTTTTATTCTGTTGATGGTTTCCTTTGCTGTGCAGAGGCATTTTAGTTTGATATAGTTTCATTGGTTTATTTTTGCTTTTGGTATCACAAAAAAATCCTCACCATGACCATGATGCAGGAGGTTATCCCCAAAGTTTAATTCCAGGATTTATATGCCTGCAGGTCTTTGGTTCAAGTCTTTAATCTATTTTGAGTTGATGTTTATGTATAGTATAAAATAGTGGTACAGTTTCATTTTTTTGCACATGGCTATCCAGTTTTCCCAGCATCATTTATTAAAGACGCTGCCTTTCCCCCATTATATATTCTTATCTGCTTTTCCATAAATTAATTGTCCATGTATTCATGGGTTTATTTGTGGGCTATGTAGTTCCATTGATCTGTGTCTGCTTTTATACTAACACCATAATTTTCAAATTTTATTTATTTATTTATTTATGAAGGTCCATACCTAGCATGGGGCTTGAACTAATGACCCTGATATCAACATCTGAGCTGAGATGGAGAGTCAGAGGCTTAACCAACTGAGCCACCCATGCCCCAACAGCATACTTTTTGATTACTATATCTTTATAATATAGTTTGAAGTCAGAAGGCATGATGTCTCCAGCTTTGTTCTCCTTCTTATTACTTTAGATATTGGGGGTCTTTTGTGGTTCCAACAAATTTCAGGATTGTTTGTTCTTTTTCCATTAAAAATGCAATTGGAATTTTGATAAGAGTTGCATGGAATCTATAGATTGCTTTTGGTAGTATAGATATTTAAGCAATATTCTTTCAATCCATTTATTCCTAGGCACTTTATTTTTTTGATGCAATTTGAAGTGGGATTTTCTTAATTTCTATAGTTGATAATTCTTATAAAATCTAGCAAAATAAGACCTAGGTCTATCCAGCTGATGAAGAAGAGACAAAAATTAACAGTGGTACTAAGGAAAAGTAGATTTTAATAATAGCATGAGAAAAGTAACAACTATATAGCAAGATTTTTAAAAAGTAGGTGAAATGGATACATCTTTTAAAGTACATAATTTACCAGAACCAATTTGTACTTATTCTCTTAAAGAATATCTATTAAACATTAGAATAAACATATTGAATGTTGAAACATTAGAAGAAATCCCTTTAATAGCAGGAATAAGGTAATTAAGATCACTATCACCATTTATATTCAATATTATTTTAGAGGTTCTACCCCAGGCAAGAAGGAAAAAAAAGATAATTACAGGATAAAGACTGTAAATTTGGAATAAAAGCAATTTTCCCCTACAATGTGATCATATATGTAGGCATACAAAATAACTCACCTGCAAATTATTTGCTATAATGCAAGAAATTGATAGGTTGCAGATAAATATTGATATATAAAGAATAATTAATATGGGAAAATCCATATTTTCTATGAAAGGCAGCAAACTGGAAAGATTCAAGAGAAAACATCATTTAAAATTGTATAGGATAACATCACGTGTTTAAGAATAAATTTATAATGTAAAAATACAGAGAAAATTATAAAAATTAAAGAACTAAATTAACTGAGATCTGTCCTGTTCATGGACAGGAAAACAATGGTGTGAAATGTTAAATTTCCTTAAATCAGTGTTATTCCAATCAAAATCCCCCCGAATTATTTATGAAACTCAATAATGCAATGTTGAATTTTATGTTGACGGGTAAAAAAGGATACAGAGAAATCAGAAGTGCAGCAAGAAAATACTTGCTAAATAAGAGTTACTATAAACCATGGTTACTAAGATAGTATGGCAAAGATGCTGAGACAGTTCATTTGATGAGAAATCAATTCATTATTGTGTAGGACTTTATTATATGACAACATTGGCCTGTCATTTCAGTGGGATATGGAAAGGTTATATCATAAACAAACCTGAAAAATAATTATACATATGGAGAAAATGTATCCCTACCTCATAAAAGATATTGAAACTTAATCCAGTTAGTCATCATATGTCAAAAATATAATTTTAAAATGCTTGATTAAAAATATAGGTAAACCTCTATATTGAGATAGTGAAATATTTAATTCATATTTTTAGTTTCCTAATTGAGTACAACAGAAACTATTACATTTAGTCATATTAAAAGAAGATCATGGATACTTAAAAAGAACTTTAAGGTAAGAAAAGGAATAGATTACAAATGGGGATAAGATAATTGTATACAACTGCAATGTATTAGTATCAAGAATGCAGAAGGAATTCCTAAAAATGAACAAGAAAATTTCAAAATTTAATAGAAATTTGGCAAAAGACATAACTAGATATCTCATAGAAATGGAAGCCCATATGATCAGTAAACGTGATACTCAACATTACTGGTCATTAATATACTAATCAAGATAACATTATGATGCCATTTTCTACCTATTGTCAGGAATAGAAAGTCTGGAAAACAGTTCTAAAGAAGATACAGGTATAGTATCTTAATGTATTTCTAATGGGAGCACACATTTGTGTAACAACTTTGAAAAATAGAATTATAGTATTATCTTTCAAAAATTTAAAAACTTGGGGCACCTGGATGGCTCAGTCAGTTAAGCGACCGACTCTTGGTTTAGCCTTAAGTCATAATCTCATGGGTCATGTGATCAAGCCCTGTGAAGGTGTTCCCACTCAGCATGGAGTCTGCTTGAAAATTCTCTCCCTTAAATAAAAAAAAAAGAAAAAAGAAAAAAAAAAGAAAATTCTCTCCCTTTGCTCCCTGCCCCCAACTCACACTATCTCACTCTCTCAAATAAATAAATCTTTAAAATAAAATAGAAATTCAAGAAATTGTTTATGTACTCTAAAACCCTTTGGAGTGTCTCAAAGAGCAATGTTTGTTCACGTATATTCAGATTTGGACAATAACATTCATAGTAGAGCTGCTCTTAATAACAAAAGTCTAGAATCAGTGGAAGTGTCTACCAGTAAGAGTGAATGAAGTAACTTCTAAATACTTCTATGATGAATATTACAGTCTAAACAAATGAAGTAAAATGATACATAGCAGTATGGATTTTTCTTGACAATATGATATTAAATTTAAAAAGTTCCTTAAAGATTGCATGCAGTATGAAGTCTTTCTAATAAAATTAGAAATATCACAAATACAAGGAAATACTGTTTAAGACCTATACAGAGTACATACGCATATAAAGCTGAATAAAAAGGGAGGGACAAGCAGGGGAATGGAAAGATTCTCAGATTGTCTCCGATTATAAGGCAGAGGAATGAGATTGAGGAGGAACCACTGGTTTGTTGTAAATACTGTTCTGAGTTGTAGACTTGTATACATTTTTATTAATCCCTTCACACTCAGTGGAAGTAAAGTTCAAGTAATCTCAGAATGTATTAACAAACTTATAGCACGCACAACTGAGAGTGTTTAGCTGTTTTGAAAAGAAATGCTCAAATCTTATTTGGAAGAGTAATATTTTTAGAACCCATTGTATGCTTAATGTTAAAAAAAAGTTCATAAACATATTTGTCTCTGTTTCCCATGCATTTTGTTAGTAACCTTTTACCATGTTTTAACATTTTTATGTTTGACCTTGTCAAAACATAATTCTCAATGTGATGATTAGAAAGTTACACATACTCTGAACTTGTAGCCTGTAAAGATTTTGTTGTATACTCTGACAAGTAATTCTGGTCACAAATTTTGATAGGATTTCCACTAAGGAATCAAGCTATTTTATATTAAATTCTGTGTTCTCTGACTTGCCGTTCTCTATTGACATAACCATGATAATATATCTAAGTGTATATAACCTCTTTTTAAAAAATAGTTTAAAGCAATTTATCATGAAATTTATTTTGCTGCTTTTATCAGTTTTATCCTTTTCCCTTTTATCAGTCAATTGCCAGTCAAATAGAGATGTGATTTAGATAATAAATTTGGCTAAGCAAGAGCGATATGGGACAAGAACCCATTTTGTACAATTTGAGACTAACATTATCCATAATTTATTTTTAATTCATCAAGTCTTACAGAGAACTGGTGGTGTACTAGACATTATTTTCAGCAGTAATACTGTTATATTTTTAGTGGATAATACAATAAAGAAACCAATATAAAACTTAGAAGCTATTAAGATTTAAAAGAGTGTATGATAACGATTGAATGGATTGCCATTATATTCTCTGTAGCCAGAGAATCATATTTGAGGAGATGGCATTTAAGTTGAGATCTGAGTCAGTAGGAGTTACTCATATGGAAATCAAGGGAAGAGAATTCCAGGCATAAATAATTCTTGAGCAAACTGCTGGACTGAAAATAACCTTGGGAGGCTGGAGAATATTGTGTAGAAAAGAGAAAGTGGTATTCAATTGGCAAGGAAAAAGGTAGTGGAATTGACTGATAATGAAGCTGGTATTACATGCCCTATATTTGAGTTACCTCTTTGAGAAGTAGTTAAGAGATTGAAGTAAATGTTTTGAGAGCTCTAGCTCAAATAATCTGTAGTTCTCTATAATTTAATGTTAAAAAGTGATATGATATTAATAACATTAGCCTATAGATACGCACATATATACATGTGTATATGTAATGTATTTGAAGACAAATTGTTCACCTTGGAAACTTAAGTGCTCTTGGAGGTTTTGTGGTTTGTTTTCAACATAAAACGGATTTTCAAGACTGAGAAATCAAAATATAATACTCAATGAAGGAAATACTTTATTTTTATGAAGCTAAAGCAGTAAGAACTCTACAGCCTTGCTATATTTAAAGTAATATAGGGAAACTTCTTGAATCCATGATAGTGAAACGAAACAACCTGGAGCCTCTCATGTTTTATGGCCCTTGCCTTCCTTATCACTCCTTACCACAGAGAAGGAGTACATCTGGATTCTCCTTGCTGCTTCCAGACCATTGAGCCCCTCTGAGTTACTTGGCATGAGATTTTATCTTGTGGTCTTTCCATTTTTAGTCATACTGTCCTCTTGATTTGTCTCCTTCATTTGCTGAAGACTTTAACACCTTTCTTACTGTATTCTTTCTCACAAATAATTTTGTTCCTTACACTGTTATTTCCATTCCCACTAAATGATAATTCAGTGTCTTGACTTCTTCTTTCCTCTCCCACACTTACATCAGCTACCTACTGCACATACGTATAATAGACCTTGCCATGGCCAGTAAGAGCCCATACCCCAAAATGCAGTTTCAAACACCCATTTGATAGTCAGTCATTGTTATCTCTTATAGCTTCATTGCAACAATTTTACTGGGTTTCTCCCAATTTTCACCATAAATAGCTTTCTTTAGACCCTCAATTCCCTCATAGACCACATTGTATCTTTACTGTCATTACCCAGAATACCCCACTCCTTTGATCCCTTTTTCCAGCATCATTCCTGTTAGGTAAGACTTCAGCCCTATTTTAGTCTGCTCTCTACTCACTGGTATTTCTGTTTCTCTTATCTGATAAAATTTGAAGGTCCTAGCTGTCCAGAGAATCCAACATAGTTCTTGTGTGTTTAGTTCATTCTCTAACCATTTATTGTGCACATATGTATTGAAAATACACTTACTTATGGTATAATATGACCCAAACAGCAGGGAGTCCAGGGTGACTGGAGAAGAAAGAGCCACAGAAATAGAGCTTGAGGATCAGGTCAGATGTGAAGAGATGATGGAAAGGGGGGCTAGAGCAAGTAGCCTGGTAAATTCCTTAGCATTTAGAAAGAGTTGGGAGCTCTGGTGGGTTTTGAGCAGTGTTGTTACAGTGTCTGGTTCCAGGGAAGAAAAGTGGAAACAGGGAGACTAGTTAGGAAGTTATTTAAATATTCCAGGTCAGGGGATATGGTATCCACATTCTTGGTGGAGGTGGTGGGAAGTTGTTGGATATTTGATATATTTTAGAGGGAGAACTGAACAGATTTGTTGATGGGTTGGATATGGAAGTGAGTGAACAACAATGGCTCCACCATGTTCAGCCTACAAAACGGGAAGAATGGAAATACCATTCGTAGAGAAAAAGAAGACTGAGAATGGAGAAACTGTTCATAGTCTAATCTGGTATACCATTAGCACTGTTGCAGAAGCAAGCAAATAGTGTGGATTACAAAGGTCTCCACATAAAATGCTTGGGACACCAATGGAATAAATGGCTGATGTGAACTTGGCAGAAATTAACAAATGAAAATTCAAACTTTGTCTCAGTACTGCAGAAACGACAGAAAATGGAAGGAATGGAGAGGCTCACATTCTGTCAGTTCTAGCAAATGGTTGCTATGTAAGAGTGCAGGCATTGCTACTGAGTCTGCCACTTAGTCCAGAGAAGCAGGAAATCTAAGTTTGTGTGTCAAATATCCTAATTTTATAAAACGTATGCTACTTCAAATGAATGAAAAAAAAATGCACAAAAAAGAAAAGACAACAAAAACAAAACCCCAGGTCACAAAAGTCTATGTGCATAACTTGGAACATCTAGGGATGGTAGGAAACCTTTAATGAAACCCTGGGTTTCAGAAGACTCAAACTTGAATCCCATCATGGCACCTTACACTGCCGGCTTATCTTAGGGCTTTCATCTAACTTGTCTCTGAGTTTCAGGCTCCTTTCTTATTCTAGAAAACAAAACATAAATGAATAGAGGCTGTACTCTAAGTTTCCTTAATATTATGGATCAAGATTTTGACAGGTAACCACCTGTGGATGAGGAAAACTGTCACGTGTATGATAGTATATGAGCTGAGAGAAGGTGAGAATGTTTTTTGCTCTCTAAAGACTTCCAATTAATATACTGATGTCTGATGGTGAGTGAAACGTGGGGCTCAGTGGATGGATTCAGATAAACAACCACAACAGAACACCTGAGTAGTGAAATGTGGATAGCCAAAGAATAGAATAAAATTCTTTCCTTCTAGAGTGGAGAGAGTGCCTGGGGAGAAAGTGGGTGCTAATCATTTGTAAATGAGCTGAAGACAAATGTTTGGCTCAATAAAACCTCAACAGATTATAGAATTATCTATAATGATCCATTCATTATCAGATTACCTGGCAAAAAAGTGTTTTTTCTCAGAGTTATGCTTGACATTTCCATTCTTGACTTGTGGGATAGAAAAAAAAGTTGATGATCAACATGGATAAACTTGCATTATATAAATATAGCATACTCAGATTTAAATTCAGTTTATTCATTATTTGCTATAGACCTTGGGCACTTTTTAAATCTTGTGGAGGTAAATTCCTTAACCATGATACTGAAATAATAAAAGAAATAATTGTTATGCCACTACTAACTCTTTCAGTTAGGGGAAGTAATGAAAAATGAAACAATTTCCTACTTTTCATCTTCTCCACTTACCCAGTGAGAGTTTTATACTTTTTTGTAACTCAAATTGTTGTAACCGATGTATCTGTACATTTGCATAAACAATTGTGATTGTTCTTTCCTTTTATGAGCCTGTAAGGACTTCTGTTAAAATGTGACCACAAAGAGACTATTACTAGCTGTTCTCAGGCTCTCTCAAGGGAGACAGTTGTTTGCCTAACTAGAGCAAGGAGATTTAGTTCTGTTAAGAGAGAAACTGACCAAGACTGTTTTAGTCACCAGTTGCAGTTATAAAAGAGGGTTATATATTATGCTAAGTGAAATAAGTCAAGCAGAGAGAGTCAATTATCATATGGTTTCACTTATTTGTGGAGCATAACAAATAACATGGAGGACATGGGGAGATGGAGAGAAGGGAGTTGAGGGAAATTGGAAGGGAAGATGAACCATGAGAGACTGTGGACTCTGAAAAACAATCTGACGGTTTTGAAGGGGAGGGGGAGGTTGGGGGAGCCAGGTGGTGGGTATTATGGAGGGCATGTATGGCATGGAGCACTGGGTGTAGTGCATAAAAAATGAATTCTGTTATGCTGAAAAGAAATTTAAAAGAAAAAGGGAAAAAAAAGAGGGTTATATATACTTCTTTCCTGAACACTGTCACTAGCAATTCTTTCCTGCTGTTGAGAATTCAAGTACACAATTTACCCCAGCTGAGAGATGGGTTTTGATGCTCCTTTGATTTCTCTCATCACCAGGAACTTAAGTACAAGTCCTATAAGACACTGAGAACTCATAGAAAACATTTTCAATGCCTTGAAAATTCATTGCTCCATTCTTATATTTTTCTTTTGGTTAAAAAAAAAAAACAAACTTTAGTATTTGCTACAAGTGGCAGACTGTTCCCTTAGTTTCTGACCGATATTTCTTTATTGCAGATTTTTTATTAAGATTTGGGAAATGGTTTTACTTCCACCCAAGATGAGGAAATAGGGACCATGTGGGGTCCAGGTAGGGGGACCATGTAGCGACCAGGTTTAGCCTTCTGGCTTAAACAACTAGAAAGGCAGATTATATCACACAATGGTTTTCTCGGAAAAGGCGGAGGGAGGGGAAATAGGTCACGATCTGCAGGTGCCTCAGCTTACTGTCTGCAGTTCCCAGGCCATTGTATAGAATAGGGAACCCAAGCCGGGCCTGGTGGTCTTGGCGAGTTGACGAAACAGACAGAATTCATAGAGCCCAAGACTGCCAGAATATGTGGAGAAAATACCAGAGGAGAGAGTTAGAGTCAAAGACAGAACTGAAGGGGGTTTCTCCTCAGTCTTCTCAAAGAGCACTTGGACTCAGGACTTGTCACATATGCAAGAGAGGTAACTACCCAAAGCAAAGGGTGAAACAATGGAATCAGTTTCTGTTCCCATAAACTAGAGTGGAAATCTTGTAACACATGGGTTATTTGGTAAAATTGTCAGATGTTTATTATCAATGAGGTTAAGTTAGCCCTAGACTAAAACTGTTCTGTACTTGCTTTATGATACTTAAAGCAAGCCTTGAAGCATTCATCTAATTCCAAGTAACTTAATTGCATAACAAAACAAAAGACAACACTCTTCAGAGACACATCAAAAATCCAGCAATGAACAATGTCACATTACACAGTGTCTGACACTCGGCCATAAATACCCAGCTAAACAAAGAAGTACAAAAATGTCATCCATAAAGAGGAGATAAATAAAAAAGGAATCAACTGAAGAAGGTGATATAATTAGTAGGCAAGGATGGCAAAATGGTGCTTGTAATTATTCTCCATATGTTCAAGGGAATAAAGGAAAGGTGTGCATGACTAGGAAAGAAATGGAACATATAAAAAAAGGGGGGGCCTGAGAAGTATTTTATTAAGCACATGAATTTGAAAATTGGAAAATCTAGCTTGTGAAAACAGAAATTCAGATGAATGCATGGGAAATATTCTACAACAGATACCCTACAGGGCTTACTAGGATATAGACTCATTCATCTTTTGCTCTCTAGTGGGGAGTACCATGCTAAGCATATAACTAAGTACTCAGTGTTTCCTGAAGAAATGCTGTAAATCTAAAACTAGCCTTGAGTTATTTTTGATGAAAACCAAGTGTGAATTTGGTTTTCAAATATTTTTCTAATTTTAATAATTTGTAGAAAACATCAAGTCCAGGTTTTGAGATTTTGACCCATTTCTACTTTTGAGATTGAACATTGATTTCGGAAATGCATTTTCATTTTTTTCTAGCAGTCTTCATATAAATTTAATCCCTCCCTTTGCTTTTCCCCAGTTAAATTAGTGAGAATAGGGAATAAGCAATTGAGTCATGTATCCCCACAGTAATAATGATACAAAGTACACTATGTAAATAAATAAATAAATATACAACAAGCAAAGCTGTGTAATTGTTACTTCAAAATAATATATGTAGGAGCAAGATTCTCTGTTTTCTGGTTCTGGTCTTGTTGGTTCTTTCCTTTATCTTTTCCTTGTAGTTAAAGAAATTTTCCACTTAAAAGCTTTTATTAATTGATCTTTTATTTGATTGACTCATTAATTTTCAGGAATGGATTTATCATGAATAACTTTCATTGACCTAGGTAAACATGAGTAATAGCAAGCTACAATAAAATTAGCATTATTGCACCATTAGAATATTTTTCTGAAATTCTTCATATTTTGAGTGTACTACCAGATGGTAAAGCATCTTTTTATAAGGGTAATTCAGGTTTCATTTGTTTTTAAATGTAGTGTCTGGAAAGACATATTCAGGTTTGAATGCTGTATCTGACATTTCAATTCAAAGTTAGGGCCACCAGCATTTACAGCTACTGCTGTTCTATTAAATATTTGTCAGACAGAAAGACAGAGGATTACTTCTTTTCACAAACCTAGTATTTTCAGCACTACACCGAAGAGAAAAAAGTCACCTAGACATCAACACAAATTTCATTTTTTGATTGAAACTCTGATAGCATTATTATTCAGACATTGGCATAGCACTTCAAGACTAGTGCACATATCATAGAAATAAGTACAATTTTATTATTTGTAGAGTAGGATAGAGGATTTGGGAATTGACATATTGCAAAAATATTTAATTTGCAGCTTAGTTGGTGTACTTACAGCATTATTGTTGCTTAGATTTATTTTACTTCAAAGCGTAGTTTGTACTTCTCTATATTGATTCATCATTTTACACCCATTTCAGACAGGACAGTTATAATAATGCATTCAGTTTGTTGCCAAATGTCAAAGTCTACAAAAGTAATGCACACAAAGAAACAATCAGATACAAAAGGAAAAAAGGAAGCCCACATTAATCAGAAAACTCTCAAGCAGAGAGTTTGTGACATAATTAGAGCAACACAGTATTTCCATGGCCAGGAGTTCCATATTCTAACTGACTTTGTCAATGATTTTTGTCAGTTTCACATGCAATCCTGATTTAATTTTAATCACCATGAGTCATTCATCAAGAATGACATTCTAGAAGGTCACTGAGTCATTGACATAGTAACTCTTTTGCCACAAAACTCCAAAGAATTTGCATCCAATGGATATTCTTAACAGTATCTACAACAGTTAAAGCATTTGTTATTTGTTGTTTTACCTTTTGTTTGTCCCAACTCTTGTCACTTTTAGCCTTTCTCATGATTTCGGTGATGTAAGTCTGAGGCTGATAAGGGATGTTTTATATTCATTATATTATAAAGTTAACGATAATACCATTTTTTCTATTTTGAAAATGATTTTTCTGTTTTTTACTTCACCTTAAGATCACCAAACTTTAAATACATATTTTTATGTAATTGAGTAAATATAATGATTTGACATGGAAGTCAGAAGAAGATTTAAAATCTATTTTTCCATTTCCCCTTACCTTGCAAAGTAATTTTATGAAAATACAATTTCTTAAGGGTCTTGATAGGAAGAGTCAACAAATGTTGGGTATTCCCCAGTGCTGGAAATGAAGGCAGGGTATTGGAAAGGAGTTCCAAGACTCTTCTTCAGGAGTTGATAAATCAGTTTTACTTGGGGAAGTGGTTAGTAGAAAAGCATGCAGAATTATTCAAGTTACTAAGGTAAACCTTTTATTGTCATGGATAAGCAGCTGAAAGCTATACTCTTAACTTCAGAGACCTCCAAAAATGAAATAGAATCCTTAAGTTAAACTTTGGAAGTGTCATTTTAAAATTTTGGACTGAAATACAAAATTTGTGAAAATATTGATTAACTTACAAATAAGTTACAATTCAAACTATTGAAAGCATTGGTATTCATTTTATGTTTGTTAAAAAGGCTGGAATCTGACTAATTAAATTAACCAAAGCTAGGCATACACACTTTTGAATTAAGGATTTCTTTTGGTTTTCTAGTGAGAAGAGTAATTATTGGCTTTGGGTTAATGATCTCTTTGTATGAGAAGAAAAACCTTTTTTTTTTATTTTTTATTTTGATTTTTTAAATTTATTTTCAGCGTAACAGTATTCATTGTTTTTGCACCATACCCAGTGCTCCATGCAATCCGTGCCCTCTCCAATACTCACCACCTGATTCCCCCAAGCTCCTACCCCCCGACCCTTCAAAACCCTCAGATTGTTTTTCAGAGTCCATAGTCTCTCATGGTTCACCTCCCCTCCCAATTTCCCTCAACTCCCTTCTCCTCTCCATCTCCTCTTGTCCTCCATGCTATTTGTTATGCTCCACAAATAAGAAGAAAAACCGTTTTTAAGTGCTGTGGTCAAGCATGAACTTACTGTATTATCTCTTCTCAACTTGCACACTGGTATTTGTCCAGGTATAATGGGGGGAAATTCATAGGCAAAACAAAGTCATTAAGATCGTATTTGCTGAACACTTAACATCTGCAAGTTACTGGGATAGGCCCTGGGTGATTAAATAATAAACAAGGTATGGTCTTTGCCTTCACAAGGATTGCAATAAGTAAAAGGCTAAGACAGCTAAATATTAGACTCTAATATGGGAACTGTCATTCATCAATGTGTCTTTAGAACTGTTTCTAATGCTTTCATGGTTGCTGTATTTCCTTTGGTACCCAACATAGTTTATTGAATCAAATGTGTGTTCAATAAGCAAAGCCTAATGAATAAAACTGTGAATATGAATACTACAAACCATTCCAGGAAAACTACTTTATGAGTCTTAAGCTATTCACTCAATGAACCTCAATAAAAATGAATTAAGAGCAGTGATAACACCAAATCTCAGACCTTCCCATCATAAAAATCCTTGGAATTTAATGCATAATCACTTACCATTAACATTTCACTTCCTTATCTTTTGCCTGTGTTGTATTATAGGTAGTAATTAGAATTGATTTTTATAGTATAATTTCACAAGATACCAAAATAAGTACTCTGGTAAAGGCCAGAAAAAGATTGATGATATCCTTTCAAATGTTAACTCTACAATTCTATTAAAGAAAATCAACAAATATTTAATAAGCCCATGTAGTACAGTGCTCATCTATATATTCTATCCGTGCTTATGGACAGGTTCTTTTTAAAGACAACTTTAGTATGTGCTGTCTCCAGATGATTTTTCTACTTCTTCTGAATCATTAAAGCGTTATTTCCAACTTGAGCCTGATAAATTTTCCTTAGAACGTAAAATTCCTGCTGTCGTCTATTGCTGTTTAAAATGCAAAATATATCTATAGAATGATGAGTGTCAGACCTGAATACGGAAAATTTAGCTGAGCACTAGAAAATTAGTTTGATCGGGTGCCTGGATGGCTCAGTTGTTAAGAGACTGCCTTCAGCTCAGGTCATGATCCCAGCATCCCGGGATCGAGCCCCGCATCAGGCTCCCTCTTCTCCTTCTCCCACTCCCCCTGCTTGTGTTCCTGCTCACGCGCGCATGCGCGCGCGCTCTCTCTCTGTCAAATAAATAAAAATCTTAAAAAAAAAATTAGTTTGATTAAAACAAACCTAAGAATTCATATTTAAGATGGGTATGAAATAGTTTGGTGAAATATGTAGGAATTTCTCTAAGACCAATGCATCATGAGTATATGTTGGAGGGAGGCTGTTAAAACCGCTTTCTTCTGGTCAATTATGACAATATCTGGTTCTTTCTAAGGCTCATGAATTTTAGCAGGACGACTACACTGCTTACCTACTGAGATTGGAAGGCAACTGCTTTATTTATTTTCCACTAAATTGTCAATAGATGGGTAGTTTCTGAATTATAAACTGCACAGGGAATCATTACCTTAAAATAATTGTCAGATGGAAAAGGAAGCCTATTATATCAGCAAAATTGATGTTTTCTTAGGATGGGATGGAAACTCCACCTACTTAATTTTATTTAAAACCCAGAAGTCAGTGGTTTGCTTTTAAAATGTGAAGATAAGGGGCACCTGGGTGGCTCAATGGGTTAAAGCCTCTGCCTTCAGCTTGGGTCATGATCCCAGGGTCCTGGGATCCAGCCCCGAATCGGGCTCTCTGCTCAGCTGGTAGACTGCTTCCCCCACCCCCCTCTCTCTGCCTGCCTCTCTGTGTACTTGTGATCTCTGTCAAATAAATAAATAAAATCTTAAAAAAAAAAAAAAGAATCCCTTTAAAATGTGAAGATAAAAAGAAATGGAAAAATCAGCATGTTACTCACCTCTAACATTCTGTTAAATGGAAAAAAAAAAAGATGGAAAATTAACTGAGGTAAAAAAAAAAAAAACACCAAAAAAAAAAAAATTGTCCATTTACCACTGGAATATTTAGGACTTGTGTTCTACCTTTTTAGAATGCAACTGCTATACATAATACATAAACTCAATGCACTGTCACTGTTTCCCCCAAATCATTTAATTTTTTCACAACATATACTTTATGAGTTCATAATATTCTCTTTTCTCGTAGGTACTTTGTATCCTGTGATTATAAATCTCTTTCTGTCTAACTCAGTCTTTGATATTCTTGATGATATTCTGCTATTGAACATCTCTCATGAAAAAATATTCTTTTAAAGCATAGCAAGAAGGTTATGAAGGTGAAATTGTATACATCACTGAGTCCATTCCAATGGAATTTTCAATATAGAAAAATAGTAATCAACTCAAGTTAGTTTCATTTTACTCTTTCTGAAAGTGACAAATCCTGTCACAACTAACCAAGGTCACAAAAATATTCCTTCATCTGATTAACAATGAAGGAAGGAGAATGGTTAGTTTCATGGAACTGATAAATAATTCATAATAATATGATTGGTGTAATGTTGCTGAATGTAGTTACTAAAATGCCATTCATATTTTCTTGAAATTATTCAATAATTCCATTAATATTATAGCATACTGCTTTGACCTTGGGTTGTAGTTTTCCTACAAATGAATCAAAACCCCAAGCTCTGGTGTTTTATTAACTCTCTCAATAACTATAGAATCAACTTGGGTAAAATTTAACAAATGGAAACCATGGTATAAATTCAAACCTTAGTTAAAAATCACACTGTTGTAAGTCAGTAGAAGATGTCAAAAACAGAATAACACCTTTTGCAATAAGTTCTGATTCCTTATGAACTGACTACATCACACTTTAGATTGGGTGAAGTTTAATAAAATGAGTCCTCTTACCCTTGGTATGCAGGTAAACCAGCTGAGTGACAGGGGTGGGAGACTCTGGTTTATAATATTTGCTGATTTCTGTGGTGCAAATGTTTCCATAATGGCTGATTTTAAACTCTCAGCATGATGGCACTGAACTTTTAGTTAATAGGAGATATGCACAATTGATTCTTATGAGTGGAGCCAACAAGAGCCTCCTCCTGGACAAAAAATAAATAAAACGGATTATTGATTTTCTGGTTAAAATTCTGATAGGTTCTGCACGATGGAATTCTCTAGACCAATGTTTCTCAAGCTTTAATATGCAAACAAATCACCCAAGTAGCTTCTTATTTAAAACAGAGAATCTTATTCAGCAGGGGATAGGGCCCAAGATTCTGCTTTTTTAATAAGTCCTCAGATGCGACCAAAGCTTCTGCTTTCTTGGGCTGAACATGGAATTTTAAGAGTATACAACACTAGTTCCAACACTTTAAGTGTCGATGAGAATCACCATGTGACAGTGTTAAAACAAATTTGCTTGGTTCCAGAGTTTCTGATTCAGTATATATGTGGCAGGAAGGAGATTGGGTAATAATTTGCATTTCTGGCAAACTCCAAGGTGATACTGCTGGCTTGGGTCCAGGGACCCAATCTTGAGAACCACTATGGGTCCAGAGAGCTATCAGAACACTGAAGAATTTTGTCTTCACTTCAGGAGTATGTAGAAAGAGAAAAAAAAAAAAATCAAATTACGAGTTTCAGATCTGTTGGTTCTTTCTTTTATCTCATCATTCCATTGCCAACATGGAACAACTATCCATGGGTTTAGAGCCTTATGTTATGTTCTATGGTGAGCTACAGTGAAATAATAATAAAAAAATAATAATAATTGTCCTTGCCTTTGGGATTTGGCAATTTCTAATGAGGTACTAGCCAGAAACAAAATGACAGCAATATAAGATGCATAAGGAACTTTATCCACACGACAGAGTGATGATGTGAGGATTACGTGCAAAGAAAGGTGTTGATTTATGTTACCTGGAGATATGGTTCAAATCAGCCAGACATGTCTAATAACATGATGTGGAAAATACAGGCCATCACATTGAGTCCCAGAGGAAAGACACAAAAGTTGTTGGAGAAATTTTCAGTGAGGATAGCAGCTTAGAACTGGGGGTGGGGGTGGGGGGTGGGGAGGTCATTATTAGCAATTTGAAGACTTTTCAAAAGATGCCTTTGCATTAAAGTTCATAAAGACCCATGGCAGGCATATTGTTTGATAAGAAAAAGATAGGCATTGTGAGACCTTATTCTAGGCCAAGTTAATGTTAAGAGCTACCAAAATTGTTCATTGTGTAAGTATCAGATCTTCTTCTTAGTAAAAGGAGGACATGACTAATGTGGAAATGCCTGAAGATCACCCTGATGAGAACAAACAAGCTATTCATTCAGAGCAGGGGAATCCGTCACCATCAGAGACTCAAAAGTCAAACAGGGCAGAAGTGGGACTGCTGGATTATATGGTAGTTTCATTTTTAATTTATTGAGAAAACTCCATACTGATGGCTATAGTGGTTTCCCACAAGCAGTGTACAAGGATTTCCTGTTTTCCATATCCTTGCCAGCCTTTGTTATCTGTAATTTTTTTGGTAATAGCTGTTCTGATAGGTCTGAGGTGTTCTCTTACTGTGGTTTTGATTTGCATTTTCTTAATGATTTGTCATGTTGAGCACATTTTTGTATCCTATGGGTCATTTGTAGCTCTTGGAAAAAATACTCAGATCCTTTGTTATTTTTAAATTGGGTTGTTGGTTTTTTGCTATTGAGTTGTGTTAATTCCTTATATGTTGGGGATATTAATCCTTTATCAGATATGTGGTTGCAAATCTTTTATTCCATTTCCTAAGTTGCCTTTTCATTTTGTTGATGGTTTCCTTTGCTGTGCAGAAGCTTTTTAGTTTGATGTAGTCCTACTTGTTTATTTTTTGCTTTTGGTATCAAATAAAAAAAAATTATTGCTAAGAAGGATACCAAGGAATTTACTTGCACTCTATGTTTTCTTCTAGGAGTGCTACAGTTTCATTTTTACATTCATGTCTTTAATCCGTGTTGAGTTGATGTTTGTGTATGATGGAAGAAGGGGTTCAGTTTCATCCTTTGACACGTGGCTCTCCAGGTTATTCAACATCATTATTGATGAGCTGGTGCTTTCCCCATTGTATATTCTCAACTTTATTATAAAATAATTCACCATGTATGTCTGAGTTTATTTTTGGGTTCTCTATTCTGTTCCATTCATCTATGTTTCTATTCTTATGCTGATACCATACTGTTTAGATAGCTTTGTAGTATAGTTTGAAATCAGAAGTGTGATGCTTCCAGTTCTGATCTTCCTTAAGACTTTTTTTTTTTTTCTTTGCTATCTAGGGTCTTTTGTGGCTTCATAAAACTTTAGGATCACTTTTTCAATAACTGTAAAAAATATCATTGGACCTTTTAAAGAAATTATATTGATCTATAGATCACTTTGGGTATTATGAACCTTTTGGCAATATTCTTTGAGATCTTCAGCATGTGCTATCTTTCTATTTATTTGTGTCATGCACATCTTTTAGTTCCTTGGTAAAATTTATTCCTAAGTATTACCTTTTGGTGTTTTTAAAAAATTGGATTTTATTAATTTCCCTTTCTGGGAGTTTGTTGGTATACAGAAATAAAAGCAATTTTTGTATATTAACTTTGTATCCTCAAACTTTACTAAATTAATTTACTTTTTAACAGTTTTAAGTCTTTAGGGTTTACTATATTTAATATGTCATCTGCAAATAAAGACAATTTTACTTTTTCTTTCTGATGTGGAAGTCTCTTTTCTAATTCTTGCCTAATTTCTCTGGCTGAGATTCTCAGTAGTATGTTGAATGAAAGTGGTGAGAGGTAACATCCTTGTCTTAAAGTGTTCACCTTTTGCTATTGTGTATGTTAGCTCTGTGGATTTGTCATATATGATTTTTATTATGTTGAGATATGTTCTCTCTATACTCAGTTTGTTGGGAGTTTGTGTCATGAAAAATTACTAAATTTTGTCAAATGCTTTCTTTGCATCCACTGACATGATCATGTGATTTTTTCCCTATATTTTGTTAATCTGGTGTATGATGCTTAATTATTTTGCAGATGTTGGATCATGCTTCCTTCCCTGGAATAAATCCCCCTTAATCATGATGTGTAATCATTCTAATGCATTACTGAATTTGGTTTGCTAATACTATAAGGATTTTTGCATGTATAGGAATATCGTCTGTAATATTTTGCTGTAGTGTCCTGGTCTAGATCGGTGTCAGAGTAATCCTGGCCTCATAAAATAAATTTGGAAATGGACTGTCCTCCTCTGTTGTTTATTTGTTTGCCTTTTTAAATTTTGTTTTTGTTCTGTTTTACTGAAAAGTTTGAGAAGGATTGGAATGTTTTCTGCTTTAAATATTTGGTAGAATTCATGAGTGAATCCATCCGGTCCTGAACTGCTCTTTGTTGGAAGGTTTTTGATGACTGATGCAAATCCTCTGTTCATATTTCCTTTTATGATTCAGTGTCTAGGAACTTACCCATTTTTTTCTGGGTTACCCAATTTGTTGGCGTGGATTTGTTCATAGTTATGTCTTAGGATCCTTTATATTTGTATGGTATCAGTTGTATTATCTCCTCTTTCATTTATAATTTTGTGCTTTCTCTTTTTTTTCTTGGCAAGTCTAGCTAAAGGTGTTAACTATTTTGTTTATCTTTTCAAAAATTTACCTCTTTCATTAATGACCTTCTATGTCTTTTATTATAGTCTTTGGCTTAAAGAGTATTTTGTCTAATATACGTGTATGTACCCAGACTTTATTTTGGTTTTCATTTTCCTGGAATATCTTTTTCCATTTCTTCATTTTCAATCTGTATGTGTCCTTAAACCTTAAGTGAGTCTTGGGTGTGCAGCATATCATTGGGTCTTGTTCTTTTCTTTTTTTTTAATTCATTCAGTTCTGTGTCTTTTTGGAGAATTTAGTCCCACTTCAATTTATATTAATAATTGATAGGTATGGACTTATATTTCCCTTCTCCTGGTAAGGGGAGAAGAGCAGCAAGAGTTAGGTGTTGCGAGAATGAAAAGTACCAGATTCTAATAAAATGTTTCGGGTAAGTATTTGGCTTCTGCTAATTGGTCCAAGTTGGAGTCAAGGACCAAAAATAGGAAAGCTGGAAAACATTAATGAAGTTATGAATATTCTAAGATGATTGCTGCAGGGGTTGTGGTTTGTTTCCCAAGCTGGTTGTTGTACAGATTGTGAGTCAGAATTCATTTATCATATATTGTCAACCCATTACCCATTGTATATTTAATCATGCACTAAGTTATTAAAGTGAAATTAAAAAAAAAGGTTTTTCAAATAAAATATAAATGAGTGGGGATGCCTCTTTAATAATCTATGGCAAATATAAATATATACCATATATATATGTATAGGTATATACCATTGAGAGGTGTGTGTGTGTGTATGTATGTATGTATTAGCTTTTATATATAATAAACTACATTTGTTTGTTATGTTTTCACCCTAAGCCACATAACTTATTGACAAAAGCTATGTAAGTTTAATGATAGAACTGTAATATCTAAGATGAAAATATTAGTAATTTACATTAAAAAAAAAAGAAAGTAGAATACTAATTTTAATCCAAGCTCATCATTGCCTAATATGTATGAGGTTCCTTGGGAGAAAGCTCCCACCAGAAGTATGTCTAAGGAGCGTTCTTAGAGCATCAGAACCAGGTAGAAACCAAAGGCACTTCTATGAGCAGAGCTGAAGGAACAAGATTTGTCTTTTTCAGAGTCATTTGTATCCTAAGAAAGTTTAAGCATTTTCTTTCAAAGTGTGGTTTTGCAAAGAAAAATCTAGGGGGAAGGCTGTCAAAAAACTACATTTCTAAGGCCCATTAGTAGGAGCTTTTAATGAACCAAATTTTAAAGCTTTTAAATCCTCAAGCTTAAAGTAAGATGACTGGCCCAAAAGGTATTTCAGGTTTCACAGGATAAGTAGTTTTGTTTGTTTGTTCATTTTATAATTACTAACACAGTTACACATATAGAAACAGACATAAGTAACAATACAACTCTAATCTTAAAAAATATACCTCGATTTATAAGAGCTCCGTGGAAAAAAATCTTAAAATAAGTCAGGAGAATAAAAATAAGTCAGGAGAATAACTTTTGAAATAGAATTATTAAGATTTATTGTTTACTAAATGAAAATAAAAGGTCTCATAAATCATTTAATTTATGTTATCTTGAGGAAAAATATGTTTGTGTATACTTGTGTACAAAATATACTCCTTTTCCAACAACAGTTTTAGGTTTCAATCTTTGTCTCTTTACCCTTGTTTGAAATAGGTAACACAGTATATTTTTTATTTCCTTCATTTTTGTTTTTATATCTCCTCTTTAGTTTCATTCTTTGATGTGGTAATTGGTGGAATTTGCTCATTCCAATTTATTTGGAATAGTTTAATTTCAAAGAAGCTTGGGATTATTCCTTTTTAGAGGAAATACACTTGTAGTAACGATTTTTGTCGTCTCTTCAAAGAATTGTCCCTAGTGTTGTTTAAATATTATCTCATGCTCTTAGCTTATTCTGTAACAAAATTTATTCAATTCCCAAAGTTGATGTCATTTGAAAGGAACTAAAACACCTTTGGAAAGCTGATTAAGATTCTTTTCAGTGTTCTGTCCCTTCTCAAAAAATACATTGAACTAGAAAGAAAATAAACCATGTACTTGGATTCTGATATTTATTTAAAAATAAAGACATGGATAAAGAGTCTTCAACAATTTAATATGCCTTCTCCCCAACATTTTTATCACTGGTCTGTAAAACTCTGGCTAAAATTAAAGATCATTTTCTTGGTGCTATTTGTAAATACTGCAAACCAAGGAACTGCAAAATAAGGTCCATGGATCAAGTCCAAAGCACCACTTATTTTTTAAGTCAAGTTTTATGGGAACACAGCCACAGCCCTTCATTTAAGTGTTACCTCATACCTGCATTCAAGCTACAACTCAAGAGTTAAGTAGTTGTAACAGAGACAACATAGCTTACAAAATCAAAAATATTTACTACTTGGCTCTTCACAGAAAATTCACCAGAACTTACTTTAGTAATTAAGTAACTTTTTACTTCAGAAATATGTTCTGAAATAATGGCAAGAAAGAACTATTCTCTAATTATTCTTGATTTCTATTCCTGATATCCTACTGGGCAATTAAAAAAAAAATCCTTCCAATCTTACTTCTTGAATCACTTGTCTCCCTGATGCCTTTATAAATGCCTTCAAATGGGATGAATCACTCCTCCGTGTTGCCTTGAATTTGGCACATGCTTGCACTGCCGCTGTTCTCACTATGAAGTTTAATTACATTCTGCATGTCTGTGTTCCCGACTATTCTGCAAACTCCTTGAGGACAAGGACAAGATTAGTAGTGTTCAATGAGTGTTTCTTGAATTACATTTGAATTAACATGGTATTGTAAGGACTGCTCACTAGATCTGCCAGGCCTAGATTCACAGTATGTATCAGGCAAAATAGTTGAAACACCAAGTGATGTGGGAGCAAAGGAACAGATTGTCTCTGTAATATTACATGGAATTGCCACCAGAAAACTTTATTAGTAAGAATTTCATTTTTTAATTTTTCAGCTTCCTTGGTTTGAGAATTCATGAGGCTAAGGAAAGAGGGAGGCGTGGGTTGGATGGGGGAGCAGAGAATGTGTTGAAGAATCAATAATAATGTGTGGACGAGATGGAACCTCCAAATCATTAAGGATGAAAGACTCAAACAATGAATTCTGGAACACTGAAAAGAAATTAAAAAAATAAATAAAAATTTAAAAATATAAAAAATAAAAAAGATTGGAAGGCTCAAGATAACAAAAAGAATTCTAATCTTCATTTCCACAGATAAGTTTTATATACATATACACCTGTGTATGTACATACTCATATATGTGGTTGCAAACATTAGATTGAATTCAGAAAAATAAAGTCCCATTAAAATGATCTTTGAGGGGGCGCCTGGGTGGCTCAGTGGGTTAAGCCGCTGCCTTCGGCTCAGGTCATGATCCCGGGTCCTGGGTTTAAGCCCCACATCGGGCTTTCTGCTCAGCAGGGAGCCTGCTTCCTCCTCTCTCTCTGCCTGCCTCTCTGCCTACTTGTGATTTCTCTCTGTCAAATAAATAAATAAAAAATCTTTAAAAAAAAAAAAAAATGATCTTTGAGGGCGCCTGGGTGGCTCAGTGGGTTAAGCCTCTGCCTTCGACTCAGGTCATGATCCCAGGGTCCTGGGATCGAGTCCGCATTGGGCTCTCTGCTCAGCGGGGAGCCTGCTTCCCCCTTTCTCTCTGCCTGCCTCTCTGCCTACATGTGATCTCTCTCTGTCAAATAAATAAAATCTTTAAAAAAATGATCTTTGAATAGCAGTCCTGTCCAATTTTTAAAAACGCGTAATGATTCATAGAGAAAAAAATGGTGAAATTTTCAAAACCTGTGTCTTGTTGGGCCATTTAGTACATTTTTTCTTGGAACTTTGAGTCATTAGTCACAGGATATAGTCCTTATCATTAACTTAAAAGAAAACCATAGTGTGTTCTTTGTCTTAAGCTAAAACATTTTAGCGATTTGTGTAGGCCTGACACAGAGTAGGTACTCATAATTGTGACACATGGTAGGTACTCATAATTGCTTGCTTCGTGAATTGTAAAGCTAGGGCAGCTGTACCTTTTATTTTGCCTGTGAATCCAGTCTAGGCTAAAGTAAGCTAGGGAAGCTCCCCCTTCCTCTCCCTCTTTTTCCTGCTCTGTTTCCCTCCCTTCCTCCCTACCATATCTTTTCTCTCTAATGCCTTTATTCTCAAGCGTATCTCCATAAAGGTGGAAAGTATGGCCACCAGGTTGCCATAAAGATCTTTTGGTTTAAATCATCCTCCTATCTAGGGATCCAACCAAAGAATGATATGTTCCTCCTAGTCCCTGGGAGATCTGGACTGTCCTGCCTTGGAGCAAAGGCCAGAGGATTAGGATTATTCTTAGTCACATATGTGGAATTAAGGGGTGAGGCTTAATTAAAACCAAGTAAACATGACATATTACTAATTGGAGTGGGATGATGACAGCCCAACAAAGACAAGACAAATGTTTGATATGAAAACCATGGCTGTACACAAAGTCATCACTAAAAGAAGGTTGGAATTCCTCTCTCAAATGTCCTTAGCTTCCCTTAATAACTATTTATTGGTGCAAAACCATTTTAAGCATAGTCCCAGGCTATAGTGCAACTTGAGGTTATAAACTGGATACATGAAGCACTGCTTTGTCTTTGAGGTTGTGCTCAATGATGTGAAAACAGAATAGACTTGGGAGCTGGGGAAACCTTTATTCAAAACCATGATATACTGTTTCTTAGCACCAAGACTTCATTTTCTCATTTGTAAAACTGGGTTTAATGAGACCTGTTGCAGAGTTTTGTACATATGAAATGAAAAACAAATTCATCATCACATTTACTACAATTAGAAGCTATTCTCTGTGTATGTTTTTACTCTTGGACTGTAAGCATCTTGAGAGCTGGGATTCCCTATATAATGTACTTGGGGTGGGCCCAAGTGCATTATATAGTCTGACATGGAGAACCTGAGAAATAAATGATGGATATTCTTCAGCTTATTCAGTTTGACTTCTTAAAGGTTGTTACTTGACTAAGAAGTCTTATTTTCTGCAATGCCATCTGACACGTAGAGCTGCCAGTCTTTTATATATATATATATATATATATATATATATATTTTTTTTTTTCTTTTTTTTTTTTTTTTTCAGCGTAACAAAATTCATTGTTTAAGTACCACGCCCAGGGCTCCATGCAATATGTGTCCTCCATAGTACCTACCACCTGGCTCCCCCAACCTCCCACCCCCCCATCCCTTCAAAACCCTCAGGTTGTTTTTCAGAGTCCATAGTCTCTCATGGTTCTGATCATATATGTTAGCCTTCTTCCTGAAGAAAAGAATTAGGGGGGCACCTGGGTGGCTCTGTCAGTTAAGTGTCTGCCTTCGTCCCAGGTAGTGCCCAGAGTCTGGGATCAAGCCCCATGTCAGGCTCCCTGCTCATCAGGGAGCCTGCTTCTCCCCCTGCCTCTGCCCTTCCCCCACCTGTGCCTCTCTCTATCTCTCTCTCACTCAAATAAATAAAGAAAAATCTTAAAAAAAAAGAATTAAGTATACAATAAGCAGTCAATGGATGTTAGTGGAATAAATGTAAAAACATCTCACTTTTTAAAATTTTTTTTTAAAGATTTTATTTATTTATTTCACAGACAGAGATCACAAGTAGGCAGAGAGGCAGGCAGAGAGAGGTGGAAGCAGGCTCCCCACCGAGCAGAGACCCCAATGTGGGGCTCGATCCCAGGATCCTGGGATCATGACCTGAGTTGAAGGCAGGGGCTTTAACCCACTGAGCCACCCAGGCACCCCAGCATCTCACTTTTTAAAAATGAACTAATTGAAGCCCAGAAATATTAAGTAATATTTAGCAATATTGAGTAACTATCTAAAGATTTCCCATGAAACTATTGTTTTGATGGGATTCAGACATTACTCAATTGTTTCTGTAATCACTTGCTTCAAACATATTCTGTTTAAACTCCCTTTCTCATCTACTGATATGACCTGAGGCAGATCCTTTCTATCCTCCATCTTTCTACTCAAGTTCAGTCTAGTGTACTCAGTGTTTCTTTTAAATCAGTGCTCACATTCTCCCCTCTTCCCAATGCTACCCAGGCCCCAGCTGAGAAACCCAAAATGTGGAGCAAGCACGCTCTTTTCTTTATTCCTCCTACCCATCTCCTCTGCTTTATATGTTGTTGGGGCAAGAAAAATAGGTTAGAGAAAAGGGGCAAAGGTCATTCGTTTGATTAGCACTGTCTATTCTTGTCTGTGTCCTCTGTGTAGGGAGTAATCAAATGCTGGCTTTCTCTTGAGTCACACATGTAAGCTTTGGAGATGTAGAAGGGTATCTTTCTTAGGCATTTATCTCTTATAGCCAAGGGCCTGTTTGGCTTAATCTGGTTTTGCTAATGTTTGTAGGTTAGGTGGGACTCACCCTTCCCATGTCAAACTGTTCTGTGGCTGCTTGCTCCTTAAACCTCCCTCCCTGCTTTCTCAGCCTACTTCATTTCCTCTTCTCAACTTGGTAACTTGAGCAGTTTGATGAGGCTATAGTGTAAGTCGGCTTCTGGCGCACAAATGAGATCTTGGTATCCCTTTCTGTGGCAGCCTCTTTCACGAGGAATGACCCCTTTGATGTGCCCTCCTCACTTAGCTTAGCCTCTGGGAGAGAGGCAACCCTCTCCATCCCGAAGTAATCTCTCACTAAGAACATTACACTCTTGAGATGGCTTCCAATTTCCTTTCATAGCACTGCTTACGGAGACTGGAGGAGTGTGGTCTGCTGATGGTAACTGGGCAGGGTTTGCCAACTTAGCAGATTTTGTGGAGATGGGTCTGGAAGCTCCTTAAGGTTCTTAAGAGCAGGGGCACACCTAAGGTATTCACCTTTGACATTTTGTTCTTTCCCCAAGACCACAGTAAAATTTCCTTTTGACGTTCTGTTACTATGATGACCTTTTTAAAATATTAGCTTCTATTAGTCCATTCTTATTGCAATAATTGGGTATTTTAAGGTAAACATGGAATCAACAGTAAATCAAAGTAGGGCTGGTAAGGAGACATTCAAAATGCTAATATCATACTGATTTGAATGTTATATCCTAAACTTGTCTTTTCTTACTCATTATATACAGAATACTATATAACATCTGGGGCCTGTCAAAAAATGAGTGGCTTCTTAGTTTGCAAAGAAAATTGTACTCTCTGGTCCTTTGTTTCCTGCATTATCATTGATTACATCTGTCCTACCTTCTTACTATAATGTTGAATGAATAGATGAACATTAGGAAGGCCTGGTTTCCCATCTGTTCTATGATTTGAATGGGGATTTAGGTTATCTCACCAGTCTGAAGAATGGTTATGAGGAATATTGCATTTTATACTTTAATTATAGTGCTGGTGAACACAATGAGAAGAGCATATTTTCTGAGAGGTGTGAATAAATTTATTTCTCTGGCTGAGGTTGTATACACTGGACTCTGTTATATGGACACCAGTTCACCTCAAGTCAAAATGTTGGGCAAAGTGCTTATACAAGAAATTCTTGTCCCTGGTTAGCTCATATCAGTTAATGGAACATGCACTTTATAATGCAAATTATAAGAAACATATTATGGAGAGAATACTTTCATAATTGCAAGATAGTAGACAAGAGAATTCGGTTCATTGGTCATAAAAACAACAATCTCATCTTAATATGTACAGTCCCCATTGCTCTCACACCTTTGTCACCTGCCATTTTATTTCCCAGAGGAAACATTAAAGTTTTTTTTTTTTTAATATAAAGCATATTTAAACCAATGTCTTATGTAGTCCATTACCAGGGCATACTGGAGAAGTAAAATTCACTTGTTAAAGCACAAATGTCTCACACATGCTTATAAAATAACTACTTGTCTTGAAGCTGAGTGCTAAATCCTTTGGTCATTGAATAATATCTAATAGCTCTTCAAAATCAACAGAAAAATGTTTCCAATACTTAAGTTTTGCCTCCAGGACTGATTGTCACATAATTGTATAATGTTATAAGCAAAGGAAACACATTAATATTATTTAATTTTGTATTCTTGCAAGAATAAAAAAAAATCAGAAGGCTAAGATTATACCAAGATTGTTTTGGTTTAGTACATAGGTGTATTAATTATTTTTGTATTCTTTGAAAATTGAATCATTAAAGGAAGATAAATATTTGTGGAGGAAAACAGGGAAGCTAATCGTTGTCAGTTTTTAGTCAACAAAACATTTCAGGTCCTATTCTACTCATTATCATCTACTCCCTTTATTTAATTATTTTAATAAAGCCTGTCCTTTAGGAACATTAAAGATATATCAATTAAAGGGGCGCCTGGGTGGCTCAGTGGGTTAAAGCCTCTGCCTTCGGCTCAGGTCATGATCTCAGGGTCCTGGGATCGAGTCCCGCATTGGGCTCTCTGCTCAACAGGGAGCCTGTTTTCCCCTCTCTCTGCCTGCCTCTCTGCCTACTTGTGATCTTTGTCTGTGAAATAAATAAATAAAATCTTTAAAAAAAAAAGCAAAACCAAAAACAAAAAATCTCAAGGCCAGACTATAAATAAGGTTTTTTTTTTTTTCCCCTATTGAAAAGTTGTTAAGAAATAAAATTTTAAGTCACAAGTACAATTCTGCAGAAAAACCACTAGTGATGATTGGGATGTTAATCCTGTCCCTAGAGAGCAAAACTAGATACTTTGCATTTGAAATTTAGAAGTGCTAAGTATTTTACCTGCTATACTGCAGGGCAATTTTATTAATGAAGGCCATTTCTTCAGTGGTTTCTCCAAAACTTGGAAGTAAAAAAAAAAAAAAGAAAGAAAAAAGAAAAAGAAGTTTTGTTATGGCAAAGAGAGTAATCTGTTCAATTAAATATATTCACAAGGGGTGCCTGGGTGGCTCAGTCAGCCAAGCAGCAGACTTTTGATTTCAGCTCTGAGCATGATCTCAGGGCTGTGAGTTGGAGCCCCCGTTGGACTCTGCACTCAGCAGGGAGTCTGCTTGAGATTCTTTCTCTCCCTCTGCCTTTGCCTGGCCCTTGCCCCACTTCCCTCTAAATAAATATGTATGTTTAAAAAATAGTCGCAGAATGCCATATTAAGTGGATCTATGTACTGTTTTTATGTTTTACCTTTTCACTTCAGGTTCTTTCAGTCGCCATCTGATTGGCAAGGAACTAGAGTGGGCAGCTCTGCTGTCTCAGAGGAAATGGGGCAGAGTTTGTGCACGTATGGATGAAGACACAAAGGTAGCACTTGTGCCCAGTTTGTAACCAATCCAGTCTTCTGCGATAGAGCTCTGAAGTTCAGTGGGAGACCCAGGATGGGATATCACAACCACAGAACTCATTTCTTTTATTTTTTTTAAATTTTTGTTTCCTGGTATGTTGGGCAAAAACTTGCTTTGAAAAAAATCAAATTATTTTAGTCAGCCCTATTAAGACTCAGCATGACTTAAGGAAATGTAATTACAATCCCATCATTTATGTAATCAACTTATTGTTCTATAATATATTTCTGAAACATAAATATCTCAGTGGTACCAAGGCAATGTGTATCATTTCTCTTCCTTAAAAATTTCTACAGAGTGATCTTGAAAGCAGACAATTCCAGCATGTGAACTTTGAGGTTGGTGGGGCGAGTAAGGTGGCTGCACGAACAGCATTACTTTTATCTGGCAGAGAAAATCCGTGCAGAGTCAGTGCCAACTGAATAGCATGGTAAGTGTGAGGGGTTTGGGCAGGGAGCAGCAATGCCATCCCAAATAATTCTTGTCTTCTTTCACCCCTGGGCATTAGTCTACAGTGACAGAGATACAAGCAGAATTGTGAACTAATGGTGTTTGTGAGGGGAAGGTACTCATAACACACGTCTGTGAAGGTGCTAGATACACAGTCAGCAAGGCTGGTTCCCCTCACCCATCACCCTGTTGCTCTGAAAGGATGCCCAAGGCCAGCTTCATGGGAGGTCAGATCCAACCCAACTGCATTGTCAAGGTGCAACTCATGGCCTTGGTGATTGCAGGTTGCTGTGAATGCCTGGGTTACAGAACGCCGAGAACAGACATTTTATCTGTAGAGCAAATAGGAAAACATATCCCAAATACGGCCTTTAATTTTCCAACTATCACTGTGGGAACAAATCATTTATCTTTCACTTCAGTGTGCCGAAACATCCCATTGGTAGCCTACCCCTAGCCAATTAATTCTGAATAAAAAGGCTATGTGCATACATTTCATTATATTCCAACTGTTATGGTAAAGGTTGAGGATTTGGCTATCCTGTACCCCATGGATTGTTTACATTATGTAATATAGCGCTATATTTAGGTGTGTGTGTGTGTATGTGTACATATATGTCAATTCCAGATGAAAAGAAATAAAATGTAAAATACTTCATTTAGGACCTGAAAATCATACCCAAGTGACTCACTTGTTCTTTACCAGGCAGTCAATGGCCTTCCAATGGAAAGGCTCTACCCCATAAAACAGGCCTATTTCTAACTTGGGTGATGTAATGAACCATAGAGTATCTGTCAATGTAACTATCTTTGCCTACTTCATCAAATTAAACAGAGCCTATTTGAAGCTTTACAAACCCAGGAAGACATAGTTTCTTTTAAATTCTTAGTTCAACATATGAGAAAAGCCACGGTCCGTGAAAAATCTAGGCAAGCCATAAAGGTGTAGAATTCTGGAAACATTTTTAAACTCATGATGAAGAATTTGCTAATGTGAGCTCCAGGCAATTTGCTGTTCCTAAGCACAGTATTATTTTCTGCCATTTTGGCTCAAATCTTCTGCAAAACTAAACCTGTTTGCTACAGGTAGAGAACCAATGGGATCCTAACAATATCACTTTTAGTGGTTCTGTAAGGTCAGAGATAATAATACTAGGACATGATTCGTGTGCTCTGAGTGACCCTATGACATGATCACACCATGAGGTATATATTAAAAAGGAAGATTCTACAAATCACTTTCTATGACTCCTAACTAATGGATAGTAAGCTATTTTCCAGCTGAATTATTTTTAATATACTCATTGTGTCTTGCACAGTGTTAAGCTCTTAAAAGGCCTTCAATAAATGTGTTTTCACCCACTAAATGGGAATATAATTTTCCATCTGCTTTTGAAGGGTACATTTGTAGAGTTATACCTGCAGTACCTTATGGGAACAAGCAGCCCTTCCCATAAACATGGCCCAATGTCAAAAGACATTGATTCCACATGTTTAAAATAAATATTTCTTATTCTCTAGTGAATTTCCTTTTTAATTTGTAATTTGTTGTTCTGGTCTGGAACTCATTGTATTATAAGCAGGTACTTCCCATTATAGTGACATAATTATTGGTAATAAAGTCTCAGGATATTGGGCATTACATTAGTTCTTAGCTTCAAATTTAAACTTAAAGTTTTTGCTCATGATTTTGGAATTAACCTTTAATTTGTTCATTTCTGAAAAGGTATGTATTTCTTAAACATTGCCTTTACCGGAGTCAGGATTAGAACTCACAGATCCTGACACCTCATTCCAGGGATTTTTTTTTTTTTTTTAATTGACAATGTGACTCATGGTCTATGGCTGACTTGACCACAAATATCTTTAATGACATTGTTGTTAAGGAAGCAGAAGCAAGACCACCAGCTCTTGAGTCATTAGACTTCAAAAAAAGGTTATTCCTTTTTCTGGAGAGGTTCTAGGGTTGCTTCAACAGGGACATTTCTCTGAAGTTTTTAAACTGCTATTATACACAGGGCTCCCTGTGTGTGGAAATGTATGATGTTCCTAGAAGAAATCTGAACCCTTGTGCAGTATGGGAGCTATTCTTAGAGGTTAAGGGTGTGGCTTCTGGAAGTGGCTTTTATGGGTTGGAATTCCATCTATACCATCAAACTATATAAGCTCAGACAAGTTTCCTATACTGTTGAAGCCCCAGTTTCTTTACCCCTAAAGTAGAGATGATTGTCATTTGTAATTCAAATGGTCGTTTTGAAGATGAATTCGGATCACACATGTAAGGCTGTAGCATAGTGCCTAGTAGGTGATCAGCATGCAATTGATGTGGCATTATTACTCTTTCACTGATTAAATTGTTTGCCTTACACAGCCTGTACTTTATAATTAATGTGGTGTTATTGCTCAAGATTTTCCATGTTGCTTGGAGATTGAAGTGCATCAAATATTCCTAAAATCAAAATAAACGTTAAACATTTGCCTTCTTAAAGTATCTTTTCCTTCTGAAGTTAGGCTTTAAAATGTAGCTTTAATATGGCTTTGAAACTCCTTCTGAACTGTATTTTTTAGTGTAAAATTCCCATTTTGAAAGTCTGAAGTAACTGTCTTCTTTCTATTAACACTTTGCTTGAGTTAGTGAAAAATTAAAAGGAAGTCAACAATCTTGATCTTTAATGTATAAGGGAAGAATGGAGATGGAAACCTATTTCCAATATTTTGGCTTAAGAAAAATAATAAGCTTGCTGTTAACTCACTGTAACCTATCTTAACCAAGTCTGACATTTAACTTGCAAGCAATTTTGGGCCTATATGGTGGCTAGAACAGCATGGCTACAAATGTCATCTCTGACAAAAAGGGTGACCCATTTTGGAACTTTTCCGGATATTCCTTTGTGAATTCTTTCTAGCTAATGACTCTCAGAAAAACACTTGTGATTGAACAAGCTAGAGTTTTTGCTCATTAATGAGAGGACACTCATCATAAAGAGCCATGGGATATCTCAGGAAAAGGGTGTTACAAAGACTTCTGAGATCTGGGTTCATGTTAGATACTTGGGGGCAATCTCTACGGAAGCAGCTCTTTGCTCTGAATTGGATACTGTCAGGAAGCAGAAGTAATTTTATCACTGGGTATTTCAATAAGCTTTATCTAGAAGTAGATGGGGTTTTTTGTTTTGTTTTTTGTTTTTGTTTTTTTGGTACTAGCCAGGATGAGTTGTTTAGGTCACTTTTGTTGATTTGGAAAAAGACTACGTTTCCATCTGTGTTCAGAAATCGTCATGGAGTAATCTTGCTTTTTCTCTCGATCCGTCTTGGTCACAGAGTGACCTTGACTGATGTTGATATTCTGTGAAGCTGTTTATTTCAGCAGGAAAATATTAGAGTCTAGCTGTATAAATGCCAGAAAGTGGCCAGGGACTTCATTCTTTTCTCTTTCTCACCATGTTCATAGTATACACAGTCAGTCATTATTGGCAAATAAAACCAATATTTATTTAAAAGTAACTAAATGCCAGGACTGTGTTCAATACTTAAAGTATACAACCATATTTATACTGCACAGGAGTCTCCGTTGTATAAAGAATGTTGTTATTTGTTGCCTAGGAAAGAGACTCAGAAAGATGAAGTGATTTACCTATGGTCACATCTAAACTAAGGGTTGAATCTCAAAACAATCTCTTTCCAAAATGCATTCCCTTTCTGACAAGCCATACTTCCTCCAAGTGTTTCAGTTAGCATGCTGGAGAAGAGGGGTGGGCCACAACTTTCATACAAAGGAATTTGGGTGAGGGACACCTGGGTGGCTCAGTTGGTTAAGCCTCAGACTCTTAGTTTCAGCTCAGGTCATGATCTCAAGGTCATGAGATTGAGCCCCAGATCAGGCTCTGTGCTCAGTGTGGAGTCTGCTTGGGATTCTCTCCCTCTTTCTCTGCCCTCCCCCCTGCTCTCTCTCACTCTCTAAAATACAAAGAATAAATCTTAAAATTTTATTTTATTTTAAAGATTTATTTATTTGAGACACCAAGAGAGGGGGAGAGAGAGAGAGAGCAAGTGGGGTGAGGGGCAGGACCCTGGGATCATGACCTGAGCCAAAGGCAGATGCTTAACTGATTGAGCCACCCAGGTACCCCTAAAAAGAATAAATAAAATCTTAAAAAATAAAAGAAAAAGAAAAAAACGGGTGATTCTGCTATCATGGAAACAAGGACTCCTATTAGAACCATTCTACTTCTCCTGTGGAATCTTACTCTTGGCATTTTTCTAACTTACCACCTGTTTTTCTAACTTACCACCTGTATGTTCAGGTAATAGAAATTATGTACCACAAGACAGAATGAGGGGCATTCTTTACACTAACTAACACTAGTAGAGAATAAAAAAACCCTAGA
Source organism: Enhydra lutris kenyoni (assembly GCF_002288905.1). NCBI lineage: Eukaryota > Metazoa > Chordata > Mammalia > Carnivora > Mustelidae > Enhydra > Enhydra lutris. Next base: position 45,607,951 of record NW_019154099.1, read on the forward strand.
CACATGATCTCAGTTTGGGACTTAAAAATATAAAGACAAATAGCACAATCCATCTCCGTGATGCCATTAATGTGCGTACGTAACAAAACATTGTGTATTATTTTGGTCATTATGATATCCTAAGTGTGTCCTATTTTACAAAAATGTAAAATAATCATTTTATTGGGTATATGGAGGCCATACATTTAACAAAGTATATTAAAAAGTATGAAATACAACAAATTGGTTCCTAAATGGGTAAAATGTATAATCTAGAAAATTTACTATGTATAATTCTTACCACTTTGTCAGATAAAACTGTCTTTATGGTAATGTTATTAAAGATGGGAAACAAATAATCATCTTATCACCATTTTTAGAACGCAATTAGAATTTTGTCTTCTTTCAGGGGATTTGCTTAAATGATGTATATGCTCATGAAAGAAAGTTGAATAATCTACAATGTAAATCTAATGTCAAAAAAATGTCAGAATAGTTTATTCTAAGACAGGATAAAATTAGTATAAACTGAAAAATATTATTTTAGATCTTAAAATATCTAATGAAGATGACACAAATAATGTTAGTCCAAAATATTTGTATCTGGGAAGTGAGTTGTACAAGTTACTGAATGGTCTAGATTAAAGGTGACAGGCCATCAGTGGATGAAAAAATGTAGTTTGCAGACAAGTCTGAAGAGTATTGATCTATTCAGGAATTTTTTGAAGAAAAAATATAAGCTGATCTCTACAAAGATAAACAGTGAGCCAGCAGGAGTGTGATGGAGACATCTGTGTGTCCCACATTTCTGCATGACACAATTGGTAGGAACTAAGGAGCAGCTGCCTTTTATGGGATTATAGTCAAGAGAGTCACACACCTGACACACAGGGTCCCGGCAGACATTTGTATACATGATCCTATTCAGGATGTTTCCCTAAATTTCCTTCTGGGTCTGTGGTTCTTTGTCTTCACTGATACGTTTCTTCTGTCCTCACTGACTTTTTATGCACACTTTTAACTTTTATGTCTGTGTATGACCTACAAGAGGAAAGAAGCAATTTTTCAGAAATGGAGTCTGTTTTATCAAGTATATCTATTTTTAATGAGGAAGTTTCCATTTTAAATTTAGTATATTAATGATACTTATTTTAGCAAAATCTTGGCAAATATATAGGGCTTTGATTCAACTAGTCATGGTATCAATGTATAGATTATTTATAACTCTTAGAGTTAAAATTGGATTTAAATTATGATAGTTTTGCTTTAAAATGTAGAGACATAATTATGAAATCATACAAGAAATTAATGTCAACTTCAGAGTAGTTTTCTGGCTCTTTTATTTATATAAGTAAGATTGGTGACCTTGTATTGCTCGAGAGGCATAACAAACTTTATTTAGAAAAATCTCATTAATAGATTTCTTGACGTATTTATTAAACACAGAAAACAAATCACTTTTTTATAGTAATGCTATGAATTCTCCAATCCATACTTTTAGTTGTTACTTTTGCAACTGTGAATACTAATTTTGTGGGTAGGAGGGCTGCATCACCTTTCTGTTAGTTTTGAGTTTTCACCAGAAATGAGATGAGATTTTTTTGTCCATTAAGATGCAGTCCAACTGTGAACACAAAGTATACAGTTGCACATAATAAGCTACAGTAGTAAATTTCTCATGGTAATTTGTTTAACAATGCCAGGGGATTTACAATCTTTTATTTGGAACCTTAGTGTATTTCATTTGCTTGGAATCTCGATGCAGAATAAGATTTTGTATACATTATTAAAGATTTTATATTATTATTTAAGGCTTATTATACATTGTTACGATTCTCCACAAATATAACAGAATGTTCCAAAGGCTCTATTTTGTGGTTGAAATGTTATACGATAGATCCATTCATTTCTACTAGAATTATGATATCCATCTTCTGGATTATTACTCTTTACATGAATAATATATATTCTAATTTTTACCTTAATATCTGATACTGTATTTATTCATGATCTTTTGTAAAGACTTTTTTTCCCTTCTAAGATTGGCCAGTATTCTTCTGGCTTCCTTCTTTAAGAGATCACTACTAAATCTTTTAGGCAGTTGTATTGAACCAAAGGCATATTGGTTATGACTTTAGGAAAGCTCACATCTAGCAAATACAGGTCAGATTAGATTCCTCACTGCTAAACGATGATGGGAGGAGGGGATGGATTTTGGAGACAAGGAGATTGTAGGTGATCTTATCTCACCCATGTTAATGATTTGATAAGAAAAATGACTTACATTAATAATTGAGATACCCACCCATTTAAGGATATATGCAATTGTATAAGATCAGTGTTGTTGCTAAAGCAAAATCCCCCAAAAGTTAATGTGATAAAACTAAAGGGAAAATCCATTCATACTGCGACCTTCTGGAGGAAAAAAAAAATGTACCTTTTAATAAAAAGCAAACGTATTGATCCATGGGAAATTTTCCTGTGAGAAAGGAGCTATGTGGCCTAGTCTATTTCAAAGGAAATAAGCCCCCAAATTAGGAAAAAATAGCCAAGAATACACAATTGGGTCTTGTATTTTTATTCACATGACAATCTTTTTTTTTTTTTTTAAAGATTTTATTTATTTATTTGACAGAGATCACAAGTAGACAGAGAGGCAGGCAGAGGGGGGGTGGGGAATCAGGCCCCCTGCTGAGCAGAGAGTCCGATGCAGGGCTCTATCCCAGGACCCTGGGATCATGACCTGAGCTGAAGGCAGAGGCTTTAACCCACTGAGCCACCCAGGCGCCCCGACAATCTGTCTTTTAATTAGTGCTTTATTTAAAGGTGTTACTGATATAGTTGAATTACTATCTAACATGCTCATACCTATTTTATGTTTGTTGCATTTCCCTCTCCTTTAATGTTTTCTCTGGTTTTCACTGAATATTTTATCTCCTCTCTTAGCATGTCAATTATACTTCTTTTAAAAATTATTTTAGTGGTTAAAAAAATTATTTTAGTTGTTGTCTTAGAGTTTCTAATATATGTTTTAGCGAATTTAAATCTGCCTTCAAATAACGCTATACCACTTTTCATGCACTGTAGAGATAATAGAATATTACTAGTTCCTCCTTTTCGCCTTTATGCCATTGTCATTTATTTTCTTTATCTATATGATGTTTTACTCTAAACATCTGTAGAAATAGGAGGAAAAGTTTGAGAGAAAAAGAAGCAATGAGCAAATATTCAAAGTGCCACATATAACTCCATTTAAAACAAATTGAGTGGAATTATTTTAGAAAACCATTCCTAGAATATAACTTGGTATAATTTTTGTATCATAGCACCTTTTAGGACTCTGAAGGAAAATTTAACATACCCAAAAGCAGTGATCTAAAATTCATTATCAGGGGATGCCTGTAGCTCAGTCAGTTAAGTGTCTGATTCTTGATTTTGGCTCAGGTCATGATCTCAGGGTTGTAACACTAAGTACCGTGTGGTTTATACTGGATTTATCTTCCTAGAGTTCTGCTCAGGCCAAACCACTCAGACCCTCTCTGGAGAGAAGATCCTGCCAGTTCACATTAAATATTCTTCATGATTTGATTCCATATTTCTATTTATTTCCTTCACAAACATTTTTTGTTATAATATATGCATATGTCAAGTTTTATGCTTAGAGGCTGGGTTACAGAGTTGAATAAATTAGAATGCCTACTCTAAAAATCACATCATTTAGTGAGATAAAATATAGTTCCTTAAAAATAATTAAAAATTGTGATAGGTATATTAATAGAAATTCTTGTTATGTGTGATTGAAGAGTGGTCTGTATGTACTTATAAATGTATAACCTTGAATAGGTTTTCCTCTGTTAGACCTATCACAGAAAATCAGGGACCTTGGCTATCCTTTTACACTACATACTCGTTCCAGACCATTCTTTACGGTACATTGTTTCCTTTCCTACCATGCGTAAGCACCCCCATCTGCTTAGCCTCCAACACACATACAAATTGGAACCCTGCAGCAGTAACCTGTTTTTCTCCTAGTGATAAATAGTGTCACACGGAGTTCATGTGAATCTGGGCAAAAGAAAAGAAATGTGCATTTTCCTTTGGACTTTTGCAATACTGAACATAGTTCCATCAGAAGCGAGTTATTACTCACAGAGACCTAAGGCATGAAGGTGCCCTAGGATAGAAACTACTGTCCCCTCAGACAGATCCATATCTATATTTGCCTAACCATGCTTTATCTTTCATTATTATTTCACTTTGTGTGCTTGGGTCTCATCCCTTCAACCAGGAAACCAAGTTATCTCAGGGCAACAATCATATTGTGTACTCCCCCCACCCCAGGGCATCTAATGTAGCAGCTCATCTCTAGTAGACAGTGCAGAATTATTTGTGGCTGACTGACTCTAGGCTTTTATAATTCAGTTTGTGGTCAGGTATTGGTTGAGTTTAGAAAAAAAAATATTCAAATTTGCAGTCAGTCCTGGCCTCTGGGATAAAGCTTGCCATTTTTCTTCATGAATTGCCTCCCACTACAAAGTCCATTTCGAAGAAAGAGTGGGGTGGGAAAATCAGTGGTAAAACAATCTTCCTGGCATGATCAGTGAGACTCTGAACTCTAAATGAGATAAAGCATAAAGTGGCACAAACGTCACTATCATATGTCCAAGATATATTTAATTAAAAATAAAAAAGTTCTAATGTGTCTAAATAAGAAGAAAGTATATATATATAAAATTTTATATATATATATAAAATTATTTTTACTATATATATAGTATTTAATTATATATATAAGATTCTTTTTACTATATATATAGTATTTAATGTTCTATATACATATATAGTATTTAATGTTCTACTGACCCAGCAAACTTATGCCCCACTGTTTGTACAAATTCATACCATGTAACACCAATCATGGCATACTATGCAAACCTATTTGCTTTCTGAACTCTATTTTGCTAAAGCTATTCCATGATCCTGGATTTCCCCCTTCTCTTTGGATATGCCCAAATTTTAGTGTTTTTAAGATCTAAGCTAAATGCCATGAAACTTCTTTTTTTTGTGAAGCGGGAACTACTCTCTCCTGCCTTTTGAACGTTACAAAGCACTCAAGTCTGTATTTCCTGTGGTAGTTATCACTTTGTTTTATAGTAGATATTTTTTATTCTAGGAGCAAGAATATATAATTTGGTTAATTAAATAATTTTCAAAATAAAGAAATTAAGCCTGAATCATGTTTCCTTTATCCATTTCAGGCCTGTGAATTCTTGACAAATAAAATATTGTCTGAACTTTCTTATATAGTTTATTTTATTTTATTTATTTAAGATTTTATTTATTTATTTGACAGAGAGAGATCTCAAGTAGGCAGAGGCAGGCTGAGGGGGAGGGCAAGAAGGCTCCCTGCTGAGCAGAGAGCCCCATGCGGGGCTCAATCCCAGGACCCTGGGATCAGGACCTGAACTGAAGGCAGAGGCTTAACCCACTGAGCCACCCAGGCACCCTTCTTATATGGTTTATAAAATAAAAAGGATATCAGCTCTTGGGGTAGGACATAAGGTAATTAAATTTTTTTCCTAGGACATATTCAGGGACAGACAGAGGTTGTTGACTTTGATTTCAAAGTTCTGTTATAATGTGATTTATAAAATAAAATGGGAAATTATGAAGCATTTCTGTTCCCCAAATGGAAATTCCAAATGGAAATTCCAGTGACAAACTTCTACACAAGACTCTTCACTTAGTCAATAATTGATATGCTTGCCACTACTGGTTTTGGTTTTTAATTCTTCTTATCTTCTAAAGAAGTATTGCTTTGAGGAAAATTGAAGGAAGATGAATAATTTAACTTCTACAATATGTAAGCTCCTTAAGGATGTCATGGAAGTCTTCCTATACTCTAGGTACAGAGTAAAGGGTATATAGCATTATGACCTGTCCTGTTGGGGGGTGGGGTGGGAATATATATATATATATATATATATATATATATAGAGAGAGAGAGAGAGAGAGAGAGAGAATATATATATATATATGTATATATAGAGAGAGATTAAATAATGAGTCAATAAAAATGACTATACTAATATATTAGAAGCCAAAACACCATACTATGCTTAAACTTCCTTTCATTGATTAAATTCAACCAATGTGGAGGAATTTAAGAAGTTATTCTGGTGACTTGCAAAGATCGTATTCAATTTTTGAATAGTAAAATTAAAAAGACAAAGCCAAGAAGATAAAAATACATAAGGAAAAAAATTGCATATAACCCATATTGAATTTGCAGGGTTTTGGGAACTTATTTCATTAGAATATTCTTAAAGAAAGTCAAAAGAATTGAAGTGAAAGTTACTATGATGAATTCTGTTGGAGATACCAACATTTTGCCTTTAATTATCTGAGCAGAAGTTGAACAAGAAAGCATGTACATTAAGAGACATTACATTGTATACATTGTATTAAATTGAATAAAGAACACAGAGCTCTTGTTCCAGGGGGTTCATTGCATACTCCTCTCATTTATCATGAAGTAAATGGCTTAAAATGATACCTTGCTAAGTGTTCTATGGTAGGCCTCCTTGGTTGGCAGGAAGAATTGTCTGAAAGCTCTCTGTTTGCTTGAAAAGAAGTTCCTAACTATATTTAATTGCCTGTAGAAAGAGAAAAGAATAATATATAGGTGTATATATATGTATAACATTTAATGAACTACTGATTCAACAACCTTATAATCCAGTTTGTACAAATTCTTATGGTCTATCGTTTAGACCATAAAAAAGTCCCTTATTTAAAGCAGTTGATTAGTTGATTTCTCTTTCTCAGGAAGTCTGAATTCTCCAGGGTAATGTGTTGAGTGGGGAAGAAATTGGTGAGCATGATTGTTGTGCTAGGTAAGACTCTAACTAGAATTCGAACTAACCAAGATTAGGTAATGCTATCTCCTTTAGCATTTAACCTCTTCAGTAGTAAGATCAGCTGTCACTTGATTAATGGCAGGACGTTGGGGCAAATAAGACTACTAAATACCCTGTATGCTCTTGATTTTGATTGTTTACTGATGACAATAACAAAGTTGTCAATAGGCAGTTCCATGTAAATTTCCTTTCAGCATAGCTATCATTATTTGAGTCTCAGGTTCTTCAGACTGATAATATGCAGGTTTCTGAGATATTCGGGGCCCATATTAGTTTTATACAACGTCACGGTAATACATGCTTTTTTTTTTTTTTTTTTCCTTTATGGTCTTGATTTCCATTGCACCTTGTGTTTGACCGTAGCATTTCCAAGGATGTTGAGATGGAACATGTTTGTGTGATTTATTTTTTATTATTTGGTTAAGCTTGTAGCTTCTTTTCTTGATGTTGTTCATAAGTGAATTGAATCAAAGTGGGAGTCAAAAAGCTCTTGAAAGTCAGTTGGAAGCTCTTGACAAATCTCTGTGAATTTCAAAGTCCATCAGAAGCCCAACCCTGCCCCCCCAAACCTTGAGTTAATTGTGCTCCTTTGGAAGGTTTTATTCATATCACAGAAGATTCATAAAGGGAATAGAATTTCTCTTCATGCTTCTCTTCCACTCAACTTTAAACTCAGCTTTTGAGGTTTTTACCCCCAAGGTCCAGCAGCATAGCTCTCCTTGTTCTTCTCTAGAAGAATGGAGTCATGCCTTCCTCCAGAACCTCCCTCATGATTACCTATGAATGTTTCTTAGTCTAATTTTAATTGATTATACTCAAAACAATAGATAATAGAGATACAACTCAAAATCCATAATTTAATATAGAACTACTATATTTATATTATAAATATAAATTATTATATTTTCATACTTAATTTTGGCCAGCACATTTGTATTCCATTAGGTTTTGCAAATTTGAAGGCAAGATGCCTAAAAAATTGTATTGACCTGCTGAAATATTAATGGGTGAGATTTAAGAATTTAATGGCTAACTAAAGTAGCATAAAGCAATGAAAAAATACATAGTTTTCCAAACTATGCATTAGTTACTGTCAAAGCAAGTTGAAACAGACCAGCGTGTTGTAGCATTCTGGAGATACTGTTTTGTAATTATCCAATATTTATTAGTTTCTTTTTAATGAGGGATTAGAAAAGTGGATGTAGATCCATGTCAATAAATGCAAGGTCATAATCCACATGCTAATGGAGAAATTGCAAACTTTTTCATTGTTGGCGTTTTTACATTATTTTGCTAAATGGTAAAGAAGTCATTCATGGAACTAAAAATTTCTGCAAAGAAATAACACGAGTATATTAGCACCTTATTCTCTTGAAAAAAAGATCTACCATTCTCTTTAAAAAATAAAGACAAAAACAAATTAGTTTGCAGTGTTTTTCAGACTGAAATTAGCAGTGTTCTCTTACATATGATTTTTCTAAAGAGACTTTGATTCATTTAATTGTTATTAAATTGTCAAATATTCATAATGCTCCCTGAATTGCTTTGTGTTTGAAATGTGAGTGATTTTAATTCTATAAAATTACTAAGAAAGGCGGTGAAAAGTAAATGCTGTCAGGATAGCTAACTTTTTCCCTTTCTCTACCTATTTTAGTTATTTTTGTTGCTTTCTGATTAGTAGTGTTTTTTGATTGTTATGGTGTTAATTTTAAAACATAGTAGGTGAGTGGATTTCAGAAAGTAAGGGCATTGTTACCCCTGTTCATCCCTAGTTACTCCTGTTCACCATCTAGTACCTGTCATCAGATACTAGAAATAGTGCCAAGTATTTGGTACATGCTGAATTAATAGTTGTTGAACAAATAACCAAAGGAAAAAAAAATTAGGACAAACTACCCAATAATCCAAAGCCCATTTTTATAAATAAGATTAAAGTAAAGCAAAATAATTTAAGCCTTGTATCTTTTTGCATTCACCATTAATGCCTGGCAAATAGCAGGTGATTAATATTCCTTTTATTCATTATTTTCTCAGATTTTTTATTCCAATAAAAAGTTTGACCTCAAACAAATATGTGTTGAATCAATGAATAATCATTCACAGAGACTGGGAAATTGGTGACTTTATTATTCCTGATTTAAAGAAAGGAACTAGACTTACACTCAGTCTTCCCAGAATGTCATCATGGTGGTACTAGAATGTGAGCCGGGTGTTCTGCCAGGCTCCCAGGTTCTCCTAACTATGCCACTATTTTCCTGAGATGGCTCCGCAGAAGATGCTTAATGGAAATAAATGAATAACTCCCCGGTTTGTTGCTCTTAAACTGTTGATTCAGGTGTCACTTTAAAGGTACATATTGTTACTTTTCTTTACATGTATGTTTCAGTGTAAAGGTAGGATCCCTTTTTAATAATTAGATTTTTCAAAATTCTTATTTAAATTTTTATATCTATTTTATAAATTCAATTCAATACATATTTTATATATAAAAAATCTCAAGATTCTTTTTCAACAAGAACACTGAGTTTGCAGTCAGTTCAGTGAAATTTAAGTAAGAGAGTGAATTATTTTCAAGGCGACTTTGTCCTTGGGTAAATATTGGAAGTTCATAATACTGACATGATATCCTGTTGATGATGAATGATTAGGGCAATGAAAATTAGGAATATGAAACTACTGTTTAAAATCTCTAGACTCTCCTCTCTCCAGTGTCCAGTATATTCAACCTTAAAGTCTGTATTACATGTCCTCTATTGTCTCACATTTAATAGAAAGTGTGGTACAATTACAAGGAAGATAGATGATTCTCTCTGGTGTTTTTAGAGTTGATCACCTTTGCTACTCTACCTAGGGAATTCTTCCAACTGTCAGAACAGGTGGAATAAAGTGGATCAATAAAAAATATATTAATACTAGATAGATTCGTACAAAGTATGGCTAAGGAATAGACCAGGTCTCTTTACCCAGGAAATTTTGCGCATCTGGTTCATTTTATCTTTTTAACCTCCCATTCATTCTTTGTGCGCTGCACTAGTATCATCCAAATCCATCTCCAATTTTCCAAACGGGAGCTAACTCAATCATGAATTATTCTGCCATTGATTTTATTTAACATGAACGTCTTTTCCTACTATTTATAATTAAGATGAGGAGGGTCATTATAACCCAGACAACCAAGAGAGATGCTCTTGTGGTTAAACTTTCATTGTATATAGTGCTATTATTTTCCATGAAACCCCAACCTGGAATCTCATTACTTTGTTTCAAAACAGTGTCTTCATAACCTCCTCATTCCCTGACTTCATGATTTTTAACACTCTCTATATTTGTTAAAACAATAAGATTTTATTCTACTATAATAGATATGGAGCTAGGAAGGAATTGGAAGGCTATTATACAGTTAAGAAAACCAAGGCACAGAAAATCTTAGAGTTCGCAAATGTATACCTACCATTAGCCAGGTGACCAGTTGCACAATGTGTTCATCAGCAGGTGATTCTGATGGGAAATTCAAAACATGGAGACCCCTTCAGAGCATAGAAGTGTATAAGTAAACCCATATCATAGGTTTCCTCTCAAGTATATCCCTAATCCAAGATCGTATTTCCCCCCTCAAATGTGTTTTCTTATCTCATTTGCTCAGAGATCTTGCTAAATTAAGCCAACAAAATACAAGTACTCAATATGATGAACTATTTAAGTAAATCTGAAATTTAACCACACATTGGAGAAGGAGAGTTTGTGTTCCTGTCTTCTGATAATATTCTTGAAGGAAAGTATAACACACTCTAAATTACTAGACACTGATGGCCATTTGTGGGATATGATACTTATTGTTTTGCAGATTTTTAAAAAAGATTTTATATATTTATTTGACAGACAGAGATCACAAGTAGACAGAGACACAGGCAGAGAGAGGGGGGGCGCAGGCTCCCCAATGAGTAGAGAGCCCTATGCGGGGCTCGATCCCAGGACCCTGGAATCATGACCTGAGCCGAAGGCAGAGGCTTTTAACCCACAGAGCCACCCAGGTGCCCCACAGTTTTTTTTTTTTAATCAGTATTAACCTCCACTACTGATCTTCTCATAAAGATTTGGATATGAATGTGAAGCTCAAAATTATAAACTCGATATTATTCATTAGGTAGAATTTTAGCTTATGGGTAAATACCCAATGATAACTGAATTAAAAATTTTTCTATGAATGTGATATTAAGAAATTAACATTTTACTGATTTACTTTTAAACAGGAAGACATAAAAAACTGAGTTTATCAACATTTCTTTCATCTGTTTCTAAACTGATGTCCAAAACCAGAAATTACTTCTAGGATTACACAATCTGAATTATGGGTAAAAAGAGAAATATTTATCCAAAACCAAATTTTAATGGTGTAATTATTTAAATGTCCTATGCATCTTTAAAAGAAAGTTGCTTTTAACCACCTTGACAAAATGGTTTATTTTTTTAAATGGAATTGTATGTTTGAGATATTAAGCTAAGTACTTCATTAAATTGAGGCCATATTTTCCAAATATAGATGTTAACTCCTTTTTACTACTAAAATCAAGTTTGTAATAAGAATTATTGAGTTTAGGGGCACCTGGATGGCTCAGTGGGTTAAAGCCTCTGCCTTCGGCTCAGGTCATGATCCCAGGTCCTGGGATCAAGCCCTGCATCTGGCTCTCTGCTCAGCGGGGAGCCTGCTTCCTCCTCTCTCTCTGCCTGCCTCTCTGCCTACTTGTGATCTCTGTCTGTCAAATAAATAAATAAAATCTAAAAAAAAAAAAGAATTACTGAGTTTATTCTCTTGCTACAACCTCTTGGTACTACTTTTTGAGATCTTTGTGTCACAATGATTCTTTTTCTTGTATTATTGTTCAAAAAATAAATGTTATTTTCTCCGATATAGCTACACAAATTAATGCATAGCATTGCCCTGCATTTGGGAAATGTAGATTATTGACAAAGATCTTTTGAAAACTTATGGGGAAATAAAAATAGAAGTCTGATAAAATATTAAGACATAAAAGAAGGTAATTATTGTGCAATTAGTTTTATTGTATAATGAATTTAAAGAAAAATCTATGAACAAACAAGATAAAGATAATACTGAAAAATCATAGAAGTTTAGGGAAAAAATAACTTCAGTCAATAGATTTTATGGAAGTAAAACATTGGTCTATAAAGAGAAAGTCCAAGTGTAATACGCATTGATTTTAACAAAGCACTGGGTCATGCTCGTGATTAATTTAATGTAATTCTTGTCTTGAATACTAGCACTATTGCCTATTTGAAAACCAGATGAAGGATTTGAATAACACCACACCACAGTGAAGAACAGGCTCAAAGCTGCCTTTTTTTTTTTTTTTTAAGATATTTTTATTTATTTATTTAGTAGAGATCACAAGCAGGCAGAGAGGCAGGCGGAGAGAGAGAGAGAAGCGACTCCCCGCTGAGCAGAGAGCCTGATGTGGGACTTGATCCCAGTACCCTGGGACCATGACCTGAGCAACCCAGGCGCCCCCAAAGCTGCTTTTTTTTTCAAATAAATGCTGTTATTTAAATTCTTGTCACAATTCTGACACAGAACAGATTGTGAATATGCTAACTTTATGGACAGTCTGAGATGTAAAAATCTTTCTTGACATCATGACTTCTATACTATTTAGAAAATTCACAGAAACCTCTCTGTTATAAAATTACACAGTTCCTTTGATTCTAGAAGGCTTCAGTTCCTGGTGTGTAAGTGAAATTGTATTAGGCTAAAAGATCTGTCAGTCTTTGGTTCCATTTTGCATGTGACTTTTCAGAGAAACCTGTGTTCAATATTTGCTTAATGATTATTTAATTACTGAAAAACAAACAAAATCTTAAGCTATATATGGAATTCCTATTACCAAACCACATGACCAACTCTAAAAAGAAAATCATTACAAAATAGTGAAGGAATTTTACTTATAATTTCTTCTAGAAAAATAAAAATTGTAGCCTGTCTGGCTAATTTCTGAGGGAATATCAGTTCCTAGTGTGTAATGATCTCCTATATTGACAAATAATGATCTAATTTAAGTATTTACTAGCCATTGTTCCACACAACAGAAAAATATAAGCAAATATGAACTAAAAACAAAATGCCATCATTACTTCATTTTAATGATGAGAAAACCCACAAAAATGTTATTGTGCATGTCATCAAAATACTGATATAACAAATAGAAAATTTATCTCTAAATTTTATAAAATTGTTTATAAAATTGTTTATAAAATGTACTAAAGAATAAAATCTTTATAGTATGAAAGTCCTATGGACAATAACTTCTTTAAAATAAATACTACTTCTGGGGCGCCTGGGTGGCTCAGTGGGTTAAGCCTCTACCTTCAGCTCAGGTCATGATCTCAGGGTCCTGGGATCGAGCCCCGCATCAGGCTCTCTGTTCAGCAGGGAGCCTGCTTCCTTCTCTCTCTCTGCCTGCCTCTCTTCCTACTTGTGATCTCTGTCTCTCTATCAAATAAATAAATAAAATCTTAAAAAAATAAATAAATAAATAAAATAAATAAATAAATACTACTTCTGATTTTTCCTTGTCCTTTATTTTAATAGCACCATATGGATTTAAATGTGTATTTATTAATTCATAAATTTATTCATTTATTTATGTTACCTAGCATTTTATTAGGCACTGTCTTTAACATGGTGGGTAGAACAAATATAAATCCCACCATCCAAGAGCGCACGGTCATGGAGAGATAGCAAACCAATAATTACTCTATGTTTGGTAGTTACTATAGTGGATGACTTAGGCTTTTAGGTTCTGTGGTGGGTTGAATAATGGCCTCTGAATATTTCTATATCCTAATTCCTAGAATCTGTGAATATGCTACTTTATATAGCAAAAGGAGTTTGTAGATGTGACTAAATTAGGGACCTCGACATAGGGAGATGACCCTGGATTATATGAATATCTATAATCTAACCACATGAGTCCTGAAAAGTGGAGAGCTTTTCCAGACTGTAGTCAGAGAGAGATGTCTTGTTATAACCTTAATAGAAAACTAATTCAGAAAAATAGGAGGAAGAGGAGTTAACTGCCTCAGCTGAGGGAAAGCTTTAGATGGAAGGACCCACTATGAAATTCTCTAGGCAGACAAGTTGGAAGACCTGTCCAGGTGGAGGAAACAGCATTTACAGTCAAAGAGGAATTAAAGTTCTGGGAACTTTTAATCTTTAGAATTATTGAGTAATAAAATGTGAGAGTGAAATAGAAGGAGAAATAGCTTATGTTCAGAGATTCTTACTTTTTATTCAAAATGAATGGACACAATTTTCCTATATCTTAACTGAAAATTTTACCTGAAGCCTAATTCAGCCTATATAATTGCTAATTAAGATTGTCATTTTAAAGTATGGCTTAAGATCAATTAGTCAGAAATAGAAATAAAGATTTTGGTAGATATCATCTGATGTTGAATTAGCTTTTACTAACATACCCGTTCCACAGATGACTCTGGGTAGTTGATAAAGAGAGTGTTCATCACAAATTTACATTGCTTCAGACTGAATGTTCCATAGGTAGTGATTAGGTTGTCCATTCTTTCAAAGTGAAATATCAATCTTATCCTCTATCTCTAGGTTGTTTATAAAAATTTCTATTTTTAATTGATAATAGTAACAATTAGCAATTATTTAGTGCATTTTGGATACTGTACAGTTTGTGTTGTGCTCTTTGAATATTTGTTTCACTTGTTTTTTTAGATTGCACTTAATTTGAGAAAACAAATTTCCTTTGTTCCAGGTTTTCATTATAGAATATGGTGTCATATTTTCTATAAAATTATTATTTAAAATTTTACACAGAGAGGAGGTTGTGGATTCCTTTAAGAATATCAAGTATGTCCATTAATCTAATTTTCATTAGCTTATATATTAACTAATCATTAATTTTTACTATTATTTCATTATTATTATTACATTGTGGAAGTTGACTTTGGTAAAGCAAAAGTCGTCATGAATTTGTGATTCATTGAAGTATATTTAACGATGATTCTTTAAAATAATTTCTCTGCTCAGAAATGTTCCACGGTTTCCCATCTTGATCAGCATAAAGGCTCAGATTCCTAGGTTGGATTGCAGAACCTCATATGCTGTGGTCCCAATCTCTGTCTGACCTCATTTCCCACCACATTATCTCTTATTCACACTGTGAATAAGTCTTTGTCACACTCCCCTGGTAGTCCCTATGATACATCAGACAGGTCCTACCTTAGGGGTCTTGTTCTTACTCTTCTCTCTGGCTGGAGTGTTCTTACCCTGATATCCACATGCATTTTTGACAAAAGTCACATGCCTATTGACTATGCTAGTAAAAATTCAACTGGTTTTAGTTATCTAAGGACATGAATGTAATCAGTTATTTCCTTAAAATCCCCAGATAGTGCAAATTGTGTCCTCATTGACCCCTGCATGGAATTCATCTGTTCATTTCTTTGCCCATTCATGTTCATTTCTCAAGGCCACCTATTCAAGGGACCATTCCTTGACATTCTAAAGCAAAACTGGTGACTGCATTTCTTTAGTCCCCTGATGCCTGACTTATAAACTCACAATTTTGTTATGAGGAAGAAAAGTCCAATCAAAGCAGCTCAATTATGAAAGGGTATTATTGATGAGACACAGGGGAATCTGGTAGCTTTCCATGGACAAAAAGACATTTTTCATCCAAGCCATAAAGATTTTTTTGATTCACAGCCAAATGGAAAGTCGTGAGTCAAGGCTACTCTCTCTTTAGTTCATGAGCCCTCAGAGGTGTGTAGGTCTGTTTACCTCAGATCTCCAACATTTCTCTGCAGAGCTCCTTTCTCTCCTCTTTTGGCTTCATTGTATTTCACAGTTTTGAATTCTATGTGACATTGTCTAGACCTAGTTTTATAACATCCTTCATTTCTACTGATATGGATCTGATTTGTCTGTCAGTTTTATAATTCAAAATTTATGAAAGGAAAAGTATATTTGGATAAGCTTAGACTAATGAATTGAATTCCCCTAAAGTAAGTGCCCTGAGCCAGATATGCATGTGTGTGCACAGCTGTGGCCAGCAAATGGGATTATTTAGGAGCAACAAGACCATCTTGGCCCAAACCTTCAGAAGAGCTTCTGGTTGAGAAAACATTTCCAACAAAGGAGAATGGGCCAGACATGCAATGGGGACAATCTGGGATGTTCGGTGTATTTCTGAGGTGTAGCGCACCACTGTGCTGCCATGTATCCCTACAAGGATTGTGACTTTTTCATCCTTGTGACTCTACTAGTGAAAATTTTAAATATTAAGGCAGGATAACTGGGAAAATGTTTCTATGTAAAATATATCTGTATTGGTAAAAAATGCGTATGCAATAGAAATGTGTAGATCAGGTGCTGTTTAATAAAGTACACGTGACAATACAAAAAAGGGATTAAGAACAAGTGCTGGTTAACCAGTACCAGTACTATTGTATCTAGTTATAGCCTCCATGTTTTCAATACACACTAAGTACTTAAAATTCAAACAGAACAGCGAGTAGGATGGTGAGGTATCTGGATATCATCACATAGAAAATACTTGAAAAATGTATAAATACACAAAAATTAAACTCATACCATTGGAGAAAGACAAGCTACTTTTAATTAGCTGAGGAACTATAATTCTTTTGAGATACAATTGACATATAATATTAGTGTTAGGTGAACACCATAATGATTTCACATATGCACGTATTGGGAAATGTTCACCACAGTGTCTAGTTAACATCCATCAACACACACAGTAGTTCTTTTTCTTGTGATGTGAACTTTCAAGATCTACTCTCTGGCAGCTTCCAAATATATAACATAGCAACACTAACAATAGTCCTCATGTTGTACATAACATCCTTGTGACACATTTACTTTATAACTGAAAGTTTTTGACCCTGACCACCCTTACCCATTTTGCCCATCCTCCACTCCCTGCCTCTGGAAAGCACCGATTTGTTCTCTGTATCTATGAATTAGTTTTCTTCTTTTCCTTAGATTCTACATGTGAATAAGATCATGTGGCATTTATCTTTCTGTCTGACTTGTTGCTCTTCTCATAAATACCCTTAAGGTCATTCTATGTTGTCACAAACGGTGGGATTTCCTTCTTTTTCATGACTGATTAATAATCCGTTGTGTGTATGTATGTGTTTGTATATCTACATGTATATATATATCCTTTATTCACTTATTGGTCATTTAGGCTTTCCATGTCTTGGCTATGGTAAATAATGTTGCAATGAGTGTGCATATATATCTTTGAGTTAATGTTTTCTTTTCTATAAATAGCCAGAAATAGAATTACTGTTAGTCCTATTTCTAAATTTTTTGAGGGACATCTATAATTTTTTCCATAGTGGCTGTACCAGTTTACACTTCTTTGAACAGTGCATCCTCAACAACATTCTCTATTTCTTTTCTTTTTGTTAATAATCATTCTGACAGGGCGTCTGGGTGGCTCAATGTTTAGTTAAAGCCTCTGCCTTTGGCTCAGGTCATGATCTCAGGGTCCTGGGATCGAGCCGCGCATCGGGCTCTCTGCTCAGCAGGGAGCCTGTTCCCCCTCTCTCTCTCTGCCTGCCTCTCTGCCTACTTGTGATCTCTGTCTGTCAAATAAATAAATAAAATCTTTAAAAAAAATAACCGTTCTGACAAATGTGAGGTGATATCTCATTGTGGTTTGGATTTTCATTTCCCTCATAATTGGTGGTGTTGAACTTTTCTGTGTGTATCTGTTGGCCCCTTGTATGTCTTTTGGAAAAATGTCTCTTTGGATACTCTATTTTTTAATGAATTTTTTTTTTTTGGTGTTGAGTTTTATGAGTTCCTTGTGTTATTTTGTATATTAAACCCTTATTTTATATGTATGGTTTGCAAATATTTTCTCGCATTCTGTAGGTTGCCTTTTCATTTTATTGAAGGTGTCCTTTGTTGTGCAGAAGCTTTTTAGTTCCATGTAGTCTCCCACTTGTTTATTTTGCTTTTCTTGCCTTTGCTTCTGGTGTCACTACCCCCCCACCCCCAAATCACCAAGAGTGATGTCAAGGAACTTGCTACCTATGTTTTCTTCTAAGAGTTTTACTCTTTTTGGTCTTACCTTTTGAGTTTTTAATTCCTTTTGAATTAATAGTTGTGTATACTGTAAGATAGATGTCTAGTTTCACTCTTTTACATGTGGCTTTCCAGTTTTCTCCACAACATTTGTTGAAGAGACTCTCATTTCCCCATAGTATATTCCTGGCACCTTTATTGTAAATTAATTGACTGAATATAGTTGGATTTATTTTTTGCCTTTCTATTCTGTTATATCGATCTATGTGTCTTTTTTTAATGTTCCATTTATTAATACTACATTGTTCCTTTCACTAAAAAATGCAAGTGTTCCAAGAGGACCATAATTAAATATGCCTCATTTAAAAAATTAATAGACTTGAGTTTGGGGAGGAGTTTTAGGTTTATAGAAAAATTGAACAGAAAGTACAAAGAGTTCCAATGTACCCACTCAACAGCTTCCCCTCCCTGGTTTCTCCTATTAATAACATCTCATATTAGTGCAGTACAGTTCTTAGAAAATTATGAGCTGCTATTGATATATTATCATTAACTACAGTCTCAGTCTAAATTTACATTAGGGTTTACTCTGTGTTTCACTTTCTGAATATGTGAAGCACAGATAATTTTTAAGACAATGAAATTATTCTGTGTGTATTGTAATGGTGGCTACATGTTGTTATACATCTATGTGTCTGTTTTGAAGCCAATACCATACTGTTTTGATTACTGTGCTTGGTAATACGGTTTGAAATCAGGAAGTATAATACTTCCTGCTTTGTTCTTCTTTCTCAAGATTGATTTGGCTATTTGGGATTGTTTTGTGGTTTTATAGAAATTTTTAAGAGTGTTTGTTCTGAAGAACTCAAATATGAAAGAAGAAACAGAAGTACATCTAGACCATGAAAGAATAAATAAAATGCTTCTCAGGAAACTGGGACCAATATAAATTAGATACCCACTTGAAACTATAAAAATAACATCTAATATTCTAGAAAGGATGAATTGAGTTTTTTAGCAAAATGGTAACCTAGCTAGTGTGTTTTGCTAAGACCTAGATGAACGATGGCCCTACATGGACAGCCCTGCATCTGTTCCCAACCATTTCCCCCCTTGACTGCATTTACTATTATTGAGTCATGTAAGCTACTGTTTATCAGGATTTTAGTTAAGCACAGGTAACCACATTTTAATCAGATGCAAAATAGCTATAAAAAAATCTGTGTCCATCAAAGGGGGGTTGCTGTAAAAGAGAAATATAGACATGTGAGAGTAAAAAAGGTACATATTGTCAACAGGCCTCCAAGAATGCCCATGAGAGAGTAGAGCTTGGCACAGGGAATTTATCTGTCCAGGCAAGTGGTTTATGAATCTCTGTTGAATGGTTGGATCAATTGCATCATTAAATGTTTGAATTAAATAATGGACTTCCTTTGTTCTTATTTCATGCTCAATCAACTTTTTGATTATAATTTGTGTTACCCTGTAGCTTGTTACATTGAGAAAATATGATATGTAGAAGACATGAGGACTAAACTCACCCAATTATCCTTTTCATTATAAGTTTAAAATATTAGCATTATGTTTTATTTGAGTTGCCTATGAGTAAGCCTCTCCTAGTCCAGTGCATACTGCAATTACAGGATAGCATCTCAGGCCTAGAGAGCAGAATTTTGGAGTCTTGTAGGTGTCTCAGCTTCAGTTATCCAACTTATTTGAGTTATCCAACTTATCTTCTCACTGGAAAAAATATATATAAATATACATATATATTTTAAATGTAATGCTAATCAACCTCTCAAATGACTTTTTATGAAATATGACAAAGCAACTTCATAATGTATATGGATAAGAAAATGTGAAGGTATAACCATGACAATTTTTATTTTATTTATTTATTTATTTTAAAGGTTTTTCTTTATTTATCTGACAGAGAGAGATCACAAGTAAGCAGAGAGGCAGGCAGAGAGAGAGGGGGAAGCAGGCTCCCTGCTGTGTACACAGCCCGATGCAGGACTCGATCCCAGGACCCTGAGATCATGACCTGAGCTGAAGGCAGAGGCTTAACCCGCTGATCCATCCAGATGCCCACCATGACAGTTTTTAAAAAGAAGTCCAGGGACCTGTTTTTTTGTTGTTGTTGTTGCATGTTCCAAAACTTTATTAATGTATAATAAAAGATACAGCATAATATACATGTAAAGAGAAAAAAATAGATCTATGGAATACATATTAGATTCCAAATCAACCTACAGAGATATAGTTTAAGATAGAGTTGTCATTTTAAAACAGATTTATTCAAAAAATTATGCTTTGATTACAGTCTATCCATTGGTAAATAAACACCTTCCATATACCATACATAGTTATACCATATACACTCATATCTGCATTTTATTGTTTTTTTGTTTTTTTTTGTTTTTCTTTAATTTTATTTTTTCAGTGTTCCAAGATTGATTGTTTATGCACCATACCCTGTGCTCTCTACAAACATGCCCTCCTTAATATCCACCACCAGACTCATCTATCCCCCCATATCTGCATTTTAGATGAAGCCAAGAGCTAACATTTAACATGTTTAGAAATAATAAATAATGAAAAAAATTAAAATATTGGAGAAATACCTTCCCAAGTCAGAATCAAAACCCAAACACCATAATGCAAAATTTACATATTTGACAAACCAAAGTTAAATATTATTCAATGTTAAAATTTGACATTAAAGAGACAAATGACAATTAGAAAAAATATTTTTAAAAAACATAATAGGCATAGGGTCATTGCTTATTTATATGACAATGAGAGAAAGCCCATAACAAATGAACAAAGAGTAAGAATATGGAGATCAGATAGCAAGAATTACAAGTATTTCCAAAAAGTGTTAGAAAAGGTGCTCGTTCTCACAATCTAGGAAATATAATTAAGCAATAATGGTTCTTTTAATCTGTATACTTGACCATCATCAGAAAGACTGACAATATTTGTTATACATGAGGATACAAAAAACAGAACCAATCATAGACTCTATAGGTAAAGCCATTTTGAAGGAGCATTTAGCTTTATTTTCAAATTTAATGTCTGTATCCTCCTTGACCCAGGATTTTTCTCTAGAAATTTATCCTAGAGTAATAGTCACACATTACTACCAGGATATATGCCCAGAATGTTCACTGAAGAATTCTATATCTTTCTGGAAATGGAAAGGGAAAATTTAGTTCCATAAATAAGATTGGAATTGAATCAATTATTATATATGTATGCTCAGCCTTTAAAAGGAATGGGACAGAGAAATATAAATAGTGGTATAGATCACTTTCCAATAGATGAAGTCAAGGAGGTAAAAAGATAAGAGACTATAACTTACACTCATATTCATATAGAAAGAAGATGTATGTATGAGTGTGAATTTTAGAGAGGCTTTATCCCAATTTACTCAATATATTTCATATTATTTGAATATGTTGCAGTAAATATTTGTTAATATATTAGTTGATTAAATACAATTTTTTCATGATGTTTTTACAGAATTTTTTGTTATATCACTGGGACCAAACTAAGCACCAGTGAATCAAAGTTACAGAGTAACAATGTGGAAGGATTTTTGTAGCATACAGTTGACACCTAACATGCTTACACTGAGGGCTAGATGATAATCTATTAATTACTTTAGTCCCTCACCTACTACACAGGTGCTGTTTACTATGCCAGTAATGGCTCTGGCTTCTGCCTGTTCACTCCTTTGGTGATGACATTCACTACTGGAGTGGAAACTAGATGGCACGTTTAAATACGCTCAAAGCGTTGTACAAAATGACCCTTGTTATTTAACACATTAAGCTTAATGCCCTTTTCCACTTCAAAGGAGAAACAAGTACTGAGTTTTCTAAGCTTTCTGGCAGTGATAATGGGAATGTGCAAAGACGGTGATTGAGAATGGTTTTGATGCAGAAGTGCCAAGATGCTAGTGAGACTTTTGTTGAAAATAACATAAAAACTGTTTTAATTAACTTGAGTTTACAAGTGGATTAAATTGTTCTTCTCAAGCATTCAACTATGACAATAAATTTGCAACTTCTAAATTATGACTTCGGCTAATACTATTTAAATCTCATAACAGTAACTCCATTGTATAACAATTTTAAGAGCTACTTTAATTTTTTCTAGTTCTCATTTTATTGAAGATGTGATATAAATTTGACAACAGAATATAGTCTACTTTGGCCTATTAAATATTACTTGAAAAAATTACTTGATATAGGGAAACTACTGTGTTCTCTATAGAATTATATATGACTAATTGATCTACAGTATAGAATATCCATTCTAAAGTGTTTGTAGGCAGTTTTATATGTAAAAGTTTAAAGGTTAACTACACAGATTTATTTTAGAATTTTTTTCTGAGAAATTATGCTATGTAAATATTTTGTAAAAACATGCTTCTTTTCCTTTCCATTACCAATGTGCATTATGATTTATGGTGAATGGTTTGGTCTTCATGCTTACTGAGTACACACAGATTCAACCGAACATTTGAACTTGTCCTAAAATAATTATGTTACAATATGTTTTTTTTAAAGCCAATTAATCTCTTAGAATTTAATAGTGTTGGTTTTTCTAAGGTGAATGTGTTTTCATTTTGTGATTAATTAGTGTCATTACCACTTAGCTGCCCTGATTAAACATCTGTTTAAGTACCATACTCAAAGAATAATTTATACTTGTATAACAATTTATATAAACCCATATGTAAGTTAGCTCTGTAAATTATTGGTGTCAAGATAGAACTTGTATATGTTCAGAAAATAGTTGTGTGTATACACATATAATTTCTGTATATATCCACACAGTTACTATGCACATATTGAAAAAGTTATTAGCCTTTAACATATACTTCTTTTGACACCATGGTTAAATTATATTACCTTAGAGTAACAGTCAGTAAGTCAAAATTCACCTTTTTAAAATCTTTAGCCCTCTGTGTCTGTAGGAGTGTGTCAAAAAGAGTGTGTACAAATTTGTATTGTTAGAAATTTCTACGATAAAGAGTTTGGGAGGAAAAAAATCATTACATTTATTTAACAAATATTTATTATCTAACTTATGCTAATCACTGTTCGGACATTTGAAATACATTAGAAGACAAAACAACCCTGTACTTATTGAATTTATGTATTTTGCAGACTAGAGGATCAATGAAAAGTGAACATAATAATTCAATAAGTCATATGGTGTACCTAGTAGGCAACCATCCCCTGTGAGATGTGTCAGTCCTGCCACCTGTGTTTAGATGACCTGTGAGCTAAGTTGTTTTTTTTGTTTTTTTGTTTTTGTTTTTTAACATTTTCAAATGGTTGAAAAACTTCAGAAGATTTCACAACATGTGAATTTAAAATTCCTGGGTATAAGTAAAGTTTTACTGAAACACAGCCATGATTATTGGTTTAAGTATTTTTATAGCTTCTTTTGCACTATAAAAGTTAAGTAGTTGAGAAAGAGAGACCATAGGATCTGCAAAGCCTACAATATTTACTATCTGGTCCTTTACAGAAAAAATTTGCTGACACTTGCATTAAATAACTTAGTAATATTTCACTTGCCTACCAGAATTCATAGTTAATGGATATAGATAAAATACACATTAGTGTATAGATAAATGTCTACAGATAAATACATATCAATATACAGATCTCAGCTTATTAATACATTATTCAGCTAAAACCTCCTCCAAATTAAAATTCAAACATTGGTGTATTTGTTGGTTAAAAAAAAAAAAAGAATAATAAGGAAAGTCTGTTACATCTATGGATTATCTCCATTAGTGGATACACTATTGTCAGATAAATGTAAAATTCAAAATCTGATTTGCGTTAAACTAACAATTGTGGAGAACTTATTATGGCCTGAATGCTTTGGCTATATTATCAAATTAAGTCCTCAAAGCTACCAAATGAATTAGGTATTTCTTTTCCCATCTTATAAACAGAGACAACTCAGACACAGAAGATTTGAGTGACTTGTCTGGAGTCAGATTGGACCTGGTGGGTGGTTGAGCCTTGATTAAATCCTAATCTCTTGACTCTAAATTTAGTTGTTCCCCATGACCTAGAGTTAGCTCAAAGTCCTATATTATACCAAGTAGGCTTTACAGCTCTTTAACACTACTTAGCAATCAAGCAACACTGCAATTTAAGTATTATCAGCAATTTGGGTTGAAATAGTTCAGATCGCCATCTACGTCTAGAATAAAGTGAGTAAATCAAGTTGATGTTATTGGCCAGACACTGTAAACAAGCATGCTTCCTACTTAATGATTTCAACTCCACTTTTATCACAGAAACAATATGTACAACTGATAAAGCCCAAATCCCATCTTAGCTTTTTAAAATGTTTATTGGGGGAAATCGGAGGGGGAGACAAACCACGAGAGGCTGTGGAGTCTGAGAAACAAACAGGGTTTCAGAGGGTCGGGGGATGGATGAGCCTGGTGGTGGGTATTATGGAGGGCACAAATTGCATGGAACACTGGGTGTGGTGCATAAACAATGAATGCTGGAACACTGAAAAAAAAAAATGAAAAAAGTTTACTTAAGGATATAGTTATTTAGTATTCATTTTTGAAAACAAGATTCGTGCATGAGTTGGTGTCATGGATGAGGAAAATGTGGGAGAGATAAGAGGTAAAATTAAATCAAGAGTAAAGATCAAGGGTAGAGGGAATGGGACTGCTATTATCCATGGCGGTAACCATGGACACGAGCACTCTGTGGGCTTGGGTGAAAACACAGAATATAGATAAACAGGCTGTGCCAAGGTGAAAGGTAAGAAGTGAACCTACCAAAGACCATCAGAGTTTACCTCTGCAAGAGTACCAATAGAAGGGAGCCTGAAGTAGGCTTTATTTGAGCGTTTAAATAGGAGGAGGAGGGCTTTGGGCTTCTTGTTTCTTAGGAAACATTAAATGTGTTTCCTCTTGTGTATTTAAGACATAGTCATCATCTACTAAGGTTTTCATCTTTTAACCTTTCTCTGGTCCGAACTCTTTCTAATTTGCCCCATTACATAATTTGGATTTATAAGCCCAATCAAATTATAAGTGAAGTGGATTGGAGGCTCACTGACTTATTAACTCCAAAATATTTCTTGAGTTCCCTTCATCAGGTTCAGATACTATGCAGGTCGTGAGAATGCAGTAATCCAGCCCACCATGGTGCCTTTCCTGTTTAAGGGCACATTTTACTGCAGAGACAGATAGTAAACCACATATTATCTTGTGGAAAGTCTTAAATGTTATGAAGGGGAGAGTACTGGGGACATCGAAAGCCAGTAAGATAGAATCGATATAATCAGGGCTAGATTTATGAAGATGAATTTTAGGTTAAGAAATGGAAGATAGGGGCGACTGGGTGGCTCAGTGGGTTAGAGCCTCTGCCTTCGGGTCAGGTCATGATCTCAGGGTTCTGGGATCCAGCCCCACATTGGGCTCTCTGCTTGGCAGGGAGCCTGCTTCCCCCTCTCTCTCTGCCTGCCTCTCTGCCTACTTGTGATCTCTGTCTGTGTCAAATAAATAAATAAAATCTTAAAAAAAAAAAAAAGAAATGGAAGATAAGTAGTGTTTCTCTCTAAATGAGTCTAGAGTGTGGCAGAAGAAAGACTATTTGAACAAGTCCTCAAGTTGGGAAAGGAATGAGCCTATTGGAAGAACAGGAAACAGTGAGAGGGAGGCATCTGTGCCATCCAGAAGTGGTTGAGGAGGAAGACGAAGCTGAGGACTTGGCCAGGGTGACATCATATATAGTCTTTAACAACATGTTTCTGATTTTGAAATTTTTATCCTACCGACAACTTGAACGAAGTGATTTCTAACAGAAGGAGTTTTTAAAGGAGGGTGGAGTGAATTTGAATGAAGTTTCAAGTGAATGTGAAAGATGGGGGGCACCTGGGTGGCTCAGTGGGTTAAGCGGCTGCCTTCAGCTCAGGTTATGATTCCAGGGTTCTGGGATCGAGCCCTGCGTCAGGCTCCCTGCTTAGCAGAGAGCCTGCTTCTCTCTCTCCCTCTGCCTGCCACTCTGCTTACTTGTGCTCTCTATCTCTCTGTCAAATAAATAAATAAAATCTTTAAAAAAAATGTGAAAGATGGGTTAGAAAATAATGTGATCCAAGTGAAGTTTAAAAGAGAGGAGCTGTGGTGGAGACAGAAAAAGGTAGAAACATGTGGAATAAATTTAGAAAATTGAATTATATATTTATCTGGTTATTAATTGGACTCAGGAAGTAAGAAAGGAGTTTAGGAATGATTCTAGCTTCTAGGATCAGAAGAATAAATGTACTATTTGCTGAGAAAGAGCACTGGTCCAAGACCAGGGTAAGTGGAAAACATTGTGAGTTGGGTTGTGTGACACTGAGTTTGAAGTGTCTTTGTGACACCTAAGTCAAGATTTAACAATTTAATTAGGTATGAGTCCAATGCTGAATGGAAGGTCCCAAGTGAAGGTGAAATTGAAAATTCTGAGTCCCCTAGGAACTATTGAATTGGATATTTTAAATGGGTGAATGATATGGTATATGAATTACCATCTCAATAAAGCTGCTGTATTAAAAACAATAACCACGTTGAGACAGGCTCATTTACTGACAGTGCAGGTAAGGGAGATGAGAAGATTTAAGAGTAGAGAGAAGATTTGGAATAAATAGTTTAGGGAAATGAAGGGGTTGACTTTAAAGGAGCCACTTGAGAAAGGGAGGGAAGTAATGTTAATGGTGAGCTTAAAGTGGGTGAAGGGGCAAAGACTCAAAGTTCTGAGATCACTAATGTATTCAAGTTCCTAAGAGTATAAAATACACACTTGGCGGGGCGCCTGGGTGGCTCAGTGGCTTAAGCCTCTGCCTTCGGCCCGGGTCATGATCTCAGGGTCCTGGGATCGAGTCCCGCATGGGGCTCTCTGCTCAGCAGGGAGCCTGCTTCCCCCTCTCTCTCTGCCTGCCTCCCTGCCTACTTGTGATCTCTCTCTCTCTCTCTCTCTCAAATAAATAAATTAAAAAAAAAAATACACACTTGGCAAGGCCAGGCTTAGAGTGTGTACAACGAGCACTTTTCACTTTTTTTTTTAAAGAAATTTTTTTTTTAAGATTTTTTTTTTTTAATTTTATTTATTTATTTGACAGAGAGAGATCACAAATAGGCAGAGCAGGAGGCAAAGAGAGAGGGAAGCAGGCTCCCTGTTGAGCAGAGAGCCCAAGGCAGGGCTTGATCCCAGGACCCTGAGATCATGACCTGAGCCTAAGACAGAGGCTTAACCCACTGA
>NW_019154099.1:45635355-45652269 GCF_002288905.1 Enhydra lutris kenyoni
CGACCTGAGCTGAAGGCAGAGGCTTTAACCCACTGAGCCACCCAGGCGCCCCGCACTTTTCACTTTTAAAGTCTTGTCTGATGGTATGATGCTAGACTATAGGTAAGAGCAGCCAATATACTTTAGTCTGACTTTCTTGGTTACTATTTTGTGTCTTTCAATCATTTTGCTTTAAGGTTCAACCTTTGTGTATTGAACTGGGTGAAAGGCAAGTTATATTTAAAGAAATAGGCAGACGTATAGGAGATATAGGAGAGGGAGAGAATTTTATCTATGGGGCCCTCTCCTAAGAAGACATAAGATTTCTGCTAAGAAAATATCAATCCACCCCCCCCCACCTCTTCTTCAGGGCCCATCCCTGACCCTGGAAAATAAACATTGCCTGCCTAATGTAAATAGTAGAAAATCAACTTCTTCTCACGTTGCTTATAAGATTGTGTAAAGCACAGGGCAAGAATTCTGTGCAAACCAAATAAAATGAACTGTCATTTTCACTCAGGGAAACACTTAAGACTAGTTATGCATATAAACTGCAGCAACTCATTTAGTCATAAAAATCAATAAGACTGCCACCTGGGTCATCGGGGAACCATCATCACTGCAGAAAAACAAATCTGAGCTTTCATAACAATGAGACAGAAGTCACATCCTTCATTAGACCGTAGCCAAGACCAAGTTGTATTTTTTTTTCCCCAGCTGAGAAACTGTTAAGCATTGTTATTGCTTATTCTGGCTGTAACAAGTCACTTTTCCTTCCTTTCATAACACATTACTCTCTCTTAAATGGTGCTTCCTTGCTGAAATCCATTGTACACTAAAAGAGGTGAATTACTAAAATAAGAATTTCAGAATCCTGATTCTATCTTATAACCTAGGTGAAATGACTAGTGTAAAATATTATTAAATGCCAGCACTGGACTTCAGTTTCCTCAATGAAGAGTGAATTTAATACTGGCAAACTCACATTTGTCTTGAAATTTCATACATATTAACTTTTTGACCCACAGGTGATATATAATGTTAGATTCTGTTCTTACATACATTCTTTACATCAAGAACTCAAAGGGAACATTTAATTTATTGTGTTTCTTCACAGAAGACTAAATGATCCCACTAGTCAATTGCACTCTGTCTCTCTTGGCATGGTCTGCACAGTCTCCCCTTCAAGAAGGACATGGCTCCTTCTGATACATTCTGGGCCTTCGATCATTGTCTGAATAGGACATATGAATAAGGTTCAAATCCTACCTTTGACCTACTGCAAAGCCCAAACCATTTTATAGTTCTTTTCAGGTCACCTTCTCTACACAGATCCTTATCATCAGTATGAGAGTGGTCTCCAACTTACCCCTAATCCTCAAAGTGTAACCTTTATTGACATAGTTCCCTAAGGTATAGATTCTCTATTGGCTAAGCTTCTACCTTTTGCTAGAGAGAGAGTCTAGAGAAGACAGTACAAATCAAAATATTGTTTTTTAGTAAAGACAAAATTATTTCTCATTCATTTCAAGGCACAATATACTCATTATCTAACCTAAATATGGTATTCTTTCCATTATTCTTCTAAGAGAAAGTCTCATAATGTTATTTGTTGGAAATTTTCCTTTCATATAAGGACATGAGTTTTCATTTCCTTTTTGATAAAGTATGATATTTGCCACAAATAGAATGGAACCAATTTTGTGAGAAGTCTCAAAATATTAGGGTATAAACATGAAATGGCTTGATAGTCTTCCAACCATTCTTTTCATCTGTACACTCTCATATCTCCCTTTCATTCTTCATAATAGGTACTTTAATGACATCTTTGTCAAGTTCCATAGCTTTCCCTTTGGCTTTGGGTTTAGAGCACAATTTCTTTACTACATAGAAGGCACCACCCTTTAGCATTATAGACTTCTAAGCTAACTTAATTTAAAAGAGTAAGTCTTGTTCTTCCTGACTGGTGGTGCTGACAACTTGGAGTCGGGGAGGGGGAATGTGGTCTGTCTGTCCCATTTTCCTCAGCAGCTAGCTCCCTCTGTGTTTGAATCAAGCAGGAGAGAGGAAGATAAAGTTCCTTATGCCAGTGATGGGAGTTCTTTGTTGCACCTGGTGGGGTTCTGTTTCTCCTGATGTGGTTTATATTGGTGATGTGACTACCCCCTTCACTGCAAGTATAACATTACTGAATACCTCCCTTTATCCAGTGCAGGGGGCTCTGTCTCCATTTGGCCCTTCTTGGGGTTTGATGTACTAGAAGACTCAAATCTCTTGCCCCTCTACTGACCAATACTTCTTAACGTATCATTCCCTAGAACTGTAAAACCACATGAGGAAACCCTTATCTGCCATTTTCAAATGCTGTGAAGAAATGAGACATGTTCCATATGCTTCCTGACAAAAGCTTGTCACCATATTTTCAAGCCCTATATCCACACACAATTCCAAAGACTCCTGCCCTCTAAATTCTCTAGAACTGAAGAGAGCTCTAATCTCTGTTTAAAAGATCTTCTTAGACTTCAGGGGATACATGAAAGTGTCTCCCTGTTCCCCACCTTAATAGCAGACAGGGTCTGAACAAGGATAACACAGTTTGGACAGATGTTCCCAGAATGATCTTCCAAGAACTTTGCATCAGGCTATGTCCGTGGTTCAAAGACTTGGTAAGCATCTAACTCAAATCAAGAGGTCAATTTTCCATCATGACTTAGACCCACAAATTTCATGAGATATTCTTTTAAACACCCTCTATGACCCCAATACCCCATCACCCATACTTCTTGGAAAGGAAAACAGCCTCCCAGTATATCTCCCTTTAAGAGAAGTGAGGCTAGTCTCATTCTGCATTTATCTTCCCACTGATCCCTCTCTTCTTTTTTGCATTAGAAGAGGGTGGATTGTTCATAGGTTGGTTCTCACCAATAGTGAACAGAGTGGACAGGTGATGGTCCCAGCTGCTGAAGACACTGTGACAAAGAATGTGGTCATTTTTCACAATCCCATCACTCAAGGATGTATCTATGAGTCTTTTTTTTTTCCACATTTCTCACATAGCAACATTACAAGAGATCCATTAGCTAATCTAGTCAGCTAACCTGAGCCATCTACTTGTTATTTGTGAATTTGTGTTAACACCAAATGAAACATAAAATCCAGGAAAATAGCAAAATATTTTAAGAATTTCTTGTGTATTAGGTACTTGTATCAAATAAGTTTATGATATTTAGGGAAGAACTAAGGATGCTGTCTTGCTAATATCAACAAATTTTAGTGTTTTGAGTTTTTCTCTTAATTTATCTAGTTTCTTATTTTCCCATCAAATCACATTACTTGGTTATTATTTTGCCAATAGTGAGATGGGAATAATAACCACTCTGCAAGAGTGTGGTATATTAATTTGTTAATTTTGCTAAGCAATTTAAACACCAAAAGCACGAACTGTTGTTTGGAGAATGAAGATGTCTCCAACAAAACAGAAAAGGAGCTGCCGATTCGCAGTAAATTCAGTCTGATGCTGCCATTAGCTTAAATGCCTTCACTAAATGATACCAGCTGAGATCATTAACTTTGCTTTCATAGCAATTTTCTTAATGTTACTTAGCAACTTCACTTTGAAAATACCCATTGCACATCCCTATAGCCTAAGGAGCCCCATTAGTAGTAAAATTACATGTTTTATTGTATAGCCAGAGAAGAGTTAATGATATGTCCTGAAGACCTATCACGGGCTACCATGAGACTATTCAGACAGTGACCATTTACTGCACATGAACTGACAACAAAGCCACATAAAAGCATAAAAATTTATCCACCATAAAGTCAGAATATTAAAGGAATCACTTCCACATGCAGTATGCTGCAAAATATCAAATTAATATCTATGCATTCTTGGATAATGAATATGTATGTCAATTAAAAGTTTTGTGTAGGGGCACCTGGTGGTTCAGTGGGTTAAGCCTCTGCCTTCAGCTCAGGTCATGATCTCAGGGTCCTGGGATCAAGCCCCGCATTGGGCTCTCTGCTCAGCGGGGAGCCTTCTTCCTCCTCTCTCTCTGCCTGCTTCTCTGCCTACTTGTGATCTCTGTCTGTCAAATAGATAAATAAAATCTTTTAAAAAAATTTGTGTAAGGTCCAGATTATTTGAGAGATGAAAACCGAAATATATAGAATGCCTCTGCTCCGAAAGAAATATGTAAATATTTCCTAATATAACCTAGATATGATCATGCATTTAATAAACAAAATGCCTTTGATGGTATGAAAATTCCTTTACCATAATAGCATCTTCAAAAATCAATGCAATATAACAACTCTAGAAACTCTAAGTCATCAAAGTGTTATAGTTAAACCAATGATTTATTCTTCCTTCCAATTTTCTGTATGTTTTTCAATTGCTTATAATTAGCATGTGTAATTTTTTTGAGCAATATGATATTACCTTCAAGCAAAGATATTTAATGGAATCCAATGAACATATATTGAATAGCTGCATACAAAACAGTATACTCTGTATACTTTACCTACTTTCGCCTAGGCATTGATCCCATATGATATATACAATTCAGAAAATGAATAAAAATCAGAAATTCAGGAACTGTAAATCCTGGTGGAGATCAAAGACAAGAAAACTGGAATATGGATATACATACAGACCATAGTTATACAAAGGTTATAATGATATTGATTCAAATCTCTATCTTATTGTAGTGAATTAAACTATAGGAGAGCCATGAAAACGAAGAGCACAGGACAAAACTAGTTGAACCATGTAGGAAATTGGACTACTAATCCCCCTAATGAGTTTGGTTGAAAGATGTGAGACTGCTGTCCTGGTCAGCACTTAGGCCCACTCACTTCTGGTTGCTTCTCATAGTGAGAGCATCTTACTGCAGAGTGTGGATTTGGAGTCTGAATGTATATGAAAAATACTTGACAATCATTTATAAAATAGCAATCATTTTCACCATTGGAGAAAAGACTGGTTGGGTTGGTTTTGAGTTTTGAAACACAGTAGGTCAGTTTCCAGGGTGGAACCTAGAAAGGAGATTTTTAAGGATGAATTTGACTAGATAATATTTTGTCAGATGTACTAACTTAAAAACTTAATATCTGTATCAGATAGGTCTCTACTACTTTGAAGTTGACTGATAAGCAACTCATGAGATGCTCCAGATAACTGAACTAGGTTTGATACATGAATCAATACATGATTCATTATATGATTATTATCATTTAATAAAGGCAAATGTACAAATTTCTCTGGGGGAGCAAACTATTTGGAACTTAGCTCTGACATAGATTAGCGAATGGCTCTGCAGTGAGTGAACAGTGAGTGAAAGCATGAACAAGGTGTTTGACAGCATTATGAATAAACACCTACCAGGTAACTCTGACAGTGATAGGAAGAAAATGGCTAACAACAGTAGTATACTGGAAGTAAGCCCAGAGAATCCTCAGGAGAGAGGCATTCATTGAGGAAATCAATGCTGGTTGTCACTAAGAGTATTTTTTAAAAAGAATTCCATGGGGGTCAAGTCATCTTGTAACACGTACCTTTGAAGTTGATTAACCTGGAAATGCAAGCCTAGCCCACCTACTTTTAAAATCTTGTGAAAAATAGAACCAAAGATCTCAATTAGCAATGAAAATTCTCTCTGCTCTAGCTCCTGGGTTGCTAACAAATACTGCTTATGAAAAATTAAGTAAAGAGGGTGTATTTGCCAAAAGATATCTAGAATATAATTGCATTGTCTCAGAAAAAGATGGTTAAAAAATTTAAATCAATTACCAAGATAGAATAATTGACTAGTTTACAAATAGTCTGTGTCAATTTTTTTTCCACCTCCATGTTTTATTGAGTATTGTCAACAATAGGTTTTATTAGTCAACAAAAAAACACAGAGTTTGTTACTGCCAATGTAAACTAATACAAAAGAATAAGAATATGTAGTCTTGCTTCCCAATGTCATCTCCTCTTTTTCTTATTCTTGGCCCCATTTAATGAGAGTCTCATAGTCACTTTTAGAACAGATATGGCTATTGCTGTTCTAATTATAAGGATCTCCTGTTTTGGACCGTATCTTGGCTGAGTTGAGCCACATTTTGATTTGTTTGTCTTGTTTGACAGGGAAAATAATTCTAACTCAACCAACTCTCAGAGCATTATTTGAACAAGGAAGATATATCCTGAACCATCCTTACTTCCTCTCAGGGCCTTCGTCCTTTTACAGAATCCACCGACAACTCCTGGCTCTCCTGATACCACCTTGCTTCTGACTGGTTTTATTTCCCAGATAAATTACAATACGGGTGAATTATCTCACTGGTTTACTTCCTGTAAATATTCAGTTAAGGGAGTAGATGTCTGTCTAATCACCATTGGCTCAAATATATCACAGAAACTATGAGTTTAAATAAAAGGAAACATCAAAATATTCCAATGATCAGTTGATACTGACAGACTAGAGTTATCTCTGGTCACATTATATTTTCTACTAAGTTTACCTAAAGACTTGACATTTTTCTGTAGGAAATATCATACACAAGGCTTGACATTGACTTCAGTCATTCCAGCCCTCAGTGTAGAATTTAGGAATGTTCCTGTATAGCTGCTCAGTAATAATTGGTCCTATTGATCCATGCTTTCTCTAGTGAAATTACAATTCTAAACAAACAAATATATATCTTTAGCTAAAAAAACTTCCCTGTATGTGCTAAGATTACTATATTCTACATAGATGAGGGAAGAATAAATTAGGATTGCCAATTAATGGTTTAAAGAATATTGGTTAGCTTTGGGGGATAAACTAATTTAGATCCTAACTTCATACATTAAAATAAATACATTCTTCGCAAATTAAAAGCTAAGAGTTGAAAAACTAAAGACCAAAAAGAACAAAAGCATACAGTTTATAAAATAAAGCACTTTCTGTCTATAATATCAGTGGGATAAGATTAAAATGAAAAGAAAGATTAAAAGAATAATTCATATACAGATCTGCCATGAAGCCATTCAAAATTAAAGAAAATAGTTAAGTGTGAAAATACTTTCGTGTTACTAAGAAAATCATTAAGATTTCCTACAAATGAAAAATGGGTGCATCAGAGCTGCCATGTGGCACAACTCCATGTGGTACCACTGATCAAGTGCAATAATAGTATGTAAAATATTAAATATTAATGTTTAAATTATTAATTAAAAATAGCTTTTAAAAAAGCTGTAAAATTCTTGTTAATAAATGAGATCTTTTAAAATCTAAATTTTATAATAATTTTGTAAAATTAAAATACTTTTCTCCAGAGGGATATGAAACCTGAAAGATTATTGCCTCTGCAAGCGAAGACTGTCAGCACTTTTTTACAAACCATTTGCTGTGTGTTGTCTATCCATTGTTCTATAAACTGCACTTTTAAGAAATTTCCATATAAAAGTAATCCAGAATTATTATACAGAAAGGTGTTTTTTATGCATCCTAAATATTGAACATTAGAATCGTTTTAAAAGTTGTAGTCCTCTGTGCAATGAAATATTCTGTAACCATTAAGAATTGTTGATGACATAGCATCAATTGAAATTATATAACACACACATATATGTCTGTGTGTATGAGAACATATACTTTTTTTTTTTTAAAGATTTTTATTTATTTATTTATTTGACAGAGATTACAAATAGGCAGAGAGGGAGGCAGAGGGAGAGAGGAGGAAGCAGGCTCCCTGCTGAGCAGAGAGCCCGATGCAGGGCTCCATCTCAGGACCTGAGCTGAAGGCAGAGGCTTTAACCCACTGAGCCACCCAGGCACCCCGAGAACATATACATTTTCATCTTTCTTACATATATATCATATATTCAGTGCCTAGCATATTGTATGTGCTTATAAAAATATTGATAAGCATTTATATTAAGGAATGTGTTACCAAGTTAGCAGTGGTTACCTGTAGCCGTAAGATTATAAGTGATATTCAGTATAAGTATTATTCAGTACTTTCCAAATTTTCTAAAACAATATGTATTCCTTATATTGGGAAAAGAATGTTTTATGTATGTATGTATGTATGTACGTATTTAACATAGAATGTATTATTTGCCCTGGGGGTACAGGTCTGTGAATCATCAGGCTTACACATTTCACAGCACTCACCATAGCGCACATACCCTCCCCAGTGTTCATAACCCAGCCACCCCTCCCTCCCACCCCTCTCCCCTCCAGCAACCCTCAGTTTGTTTTGTGAGATTAAGAGTCTTTTATGGTTTTTCCCTCCAGACCCCATCTTGTTTCATTTGTTTCCTTCCCTACCCCCCAAAACCCCGCGCCCTGCCTCTCAAGTTTCTCATATCAGAGAGATCATATGATAATTATCTTTCTCTGATTGACTTATTTTGCTCAGCATAGGATGTTTTTAAAGATACTAGCTACCAACAAACTGTTGCCATTCAGCCATCCACTAAGAAAGGATAACTCTTCAAAGAATCAATCTCATTGATTTTATTTGAGAATTAAATGCAGCATTACCTGCATTGGAATCATCTGGTATGTTCACTTAAAATGTAGATTTCTGAGCAAATGTGGGGATGAGGCAGAATGTACATTTATATCATGTTTTTGTGCCCTCTCTTGAGTACCCAGATGGTTCTTATCCACATTAAAACAAGAGAATCACTGAATTAGAAAGATAGTAAAAATTCAGAAAAATCCAAATAGTAAGAATGGCACCTTTTTAGAGGAGTTTCTTTAAAGCCTGCTGAAAGTGGCAGGTTAATTGGTGGGTAACAAACTTCATGAGACAGTCTCAATTCATAAGACTTAAAGGAGTCATGAGCAATTTGCACTAAGTATATGTAGAAAATCTTCTTATAAAGAAAAAACATTTTAGAAATACTCTATGGCCTGGGATTTGTTTTTTCAAGCCTATGAATGCAAAAATTAGTTCTCATAGTAAATGGTGACCTTTCCTAACATGGGAAGCAAAACATCAAAGATATTATATAAAATATTTCAAAATTAGTGGTGTTTGTTGACTACCACTTTGTAACAGGTGTCTGATAAGTGTATAATTTAGATTTTTTCCTCTCTCTCTCCCAAACCAATTAAACTCAGATACTCTGAGACTCTGCATTTTAGAGGATCCTAATGTATATATATATATCACAAAGCATCAACCAGTCAGCAAATATTTATTAATGGCTTTCTTTGTGCAGGCACAGTTCTAAGTGTTAATTATGAAATGTTGAGAAAGACCACATTCCTACTCTCAAGGAGGTTCTGTTTACAACACATAGGCACACACCAAATGAAATTTGAGATAATGACTGCAGTAGGTAAATAGAACATGATCAATCAATCATGAGCCATTAGAGGAGCAGCTTCATTAGCTTAAGATGTCCATCAGAGAAGCTTCTGTGAGGAGAAGACACTTGGCCTACATCATGAGGCAGCCATACAAGGGTCTGCAGGAGAACCACTTCTAGAAGAGTAACAAAGAAGGAAGTGCTAAAATATGAAGAAATTAATATAACCAAAGTTTGGAAGAAGCCAGTGTAGAGAAAATGGAGATAAGGTAAAATATATTGTCCGCAAAGATAAGTGAGGCCGTGGGAAGGAAAGTTGCCAGGGAAGCTGTTGGAGGATTTTAGCAGAGGAAAAACATGCCTGGATCTAAAAAGATTACTCTGGCAGAAATAGACTGATGTTTGTGTCCCCCCACACCCAAATTCATATATTGAAATCCTAAGCCTGGTGATGGGTACTAAGGAGGGCATGGATTACATGGAGCACTGGGTGTTATATGCAAACAATGTATCATGGAATACTCCCTCAAAAACTAATGATGTACTGTATGGTGACTAACATAACGTAATAAGAAAAAAAAGAAAAAAGAAGAAGAAATCCTAGGCTCTACTATTAGGAGGTGTGGAACCTGTGGGAGGTAGTTAAGTCTTCAGGATGCAGTCCTCATGAGTCAGTGTCCTTATAAAAGCAACCCCAGGGAGCTCTCTGTTCTATGGGGATACAAGAAGAAGTTAGTAGTCTGCTACTTGGAGGAAGCTCTCAGCAGAATCTGACCATGATGGGACCCTGATGTTGGACTTCTAGCCTCAGAACTATGAGAAATAAGCCACCCTATCTGTGGTGGTTTCTTATAGCAACCCAAACTAGGACATCGACCACTGAGGTTACAAAGTTACTTACAATCAAATGAGAAGAAAGAAAGGAGCAGAAAGGAGACTATTTAGAAGGCTGTTGCCATGTCATAGATGAATTATGTGTCTTGAACTTGTGTCCAACCAATAGATGGTGACAAGTGATTGGATTTGAAGGTAAATTGACTGTAGAAAGAATCTGCAAAGGAGAAAGTGAGGGTATATACTTCGGTGCTCTGGACTGAAATTGCATCCTCCCAAATTCACATGTTGAAGCCCTAATATCCAATGTGAGAGTGTATGGTGATGGTCCTCTGAGAAGTAATTGGGTTTAGATGAGATCATTAACTTATAGTTCTCACGATGTGATTAGTACCCTATAAGAAGAGACATCACATAGTTCTCTTTCTCTAGCACATAGTCAGAAAGTGGCTGTCTACAAACCCAAGGAACTTGAACTTCCAGCCTCCAGAACTGTAAGAAAAATAATGTCTGTTGTTTAAGCCACTGAATATATGGATATTGTCTATGGTAGCCTGAGCTGACTTATACATTAGCTTTTTAGCCTGAGAAAGCTTGTGGTAACTTCTACAAAGTTAGAGAAGATTTGGAGAGGACAGGGTTTAGTATCAAGAAACATAAAGAGTTTGATTAAAAATAAGATGTCAACCTCTAAGTTATTAAATAGAGAGGTTGTTTTTTGTTTTTTTGTTTTGTTTTGTTTTGTTGTTGTTTGTTTTAGTCTAGGGCATAGGATATTCTGGATAAACAAAAATATTTGGTAGTATTATTAGAAAGATGAGATGTAAAATTTTGGACTAGGTAAGATTATTAAAGAAAGCAGTGATGATAGGGAAATTGTCAAGAGCTTTTGCTTTGGGTAATTTGTTTTCATAGTCAAATCAGGTGTAGCCAGAGGAAAATAAGTCAAAGAATGTTTTAAGATGATTAATACTAAGACACATTTGTGTGCTGATGGTAATGAACCACAGAATGAGGGGAAAGTATGATGGAGGGAAAAAAAAGTAGGATATTTGCCAAAGTAAAGGCACTGAGAAGGTGAAAAGATATGGCATTCGGGGCAGAGATGAAAAGCAGGACACATTTTCCATTATTACCTGAGGGGAAGGTAGGACATGGGGACACATAGACAACTAGACTAATGAATTAGGTGGACAAAAGAAGAGGCTGTCCTATATGATCACATCTATTGGGCGGTAAGGTTATCATCTGACAATCGAAGAGATGGTAGCATTAATGGATTGAAGGTTTTGATGAGATAAGAGACCTGAGTGAATGGGAATATTGTATAGTACATAAGATGGAAAATAGGAAATGTTGACCCCACAGTGATGCTTGAGATCATAATGACAGAGCTAGTAACATTTTGGGGGATGTCAGTTCATGAGTGATGAGAAGTGGAAGAAAAGGTAGTTGAAGGTGAAGGTGTCAAGAACTGAGAGATCAAGGTGCTAGACGATTCTCTATATGAATGCTAAGGTCTTCAATAGTTAATACAGGCATAAAGTTGAATAAAATAGGAAAACTAGACACAATTAATAAGTGAATTATAAATAAGTGAATGAGAGGTTAATGTATTTTATCACAAAGGAAGAGCTGCCCGATGCCTTGTATTCTTAAAGGAGGAGGAGGTTTGGGAAGAGTAAGGGGAAAAAAATGGTTTAGAAGCAGCAAAGAATGACACCTACCTCCAGGCAGTAATGAACCTGAGATGTGTCTCCAAAAACAAGCTACACATGAATGAGGTTCTCAAGGATTAGGCAGATATAGATTTGGGGAGAGAGGTAAAATTATGAAATGTACATCCTGGAAAACGGAAGTGTGAAAGTAAAAGTGATGTGTAGACATTCTGTCTAGCAATATTGAGGGCATCGTTGAAAAATGTGATTGAATAATGTGTCCTATGGCTATAAGATTTTTTCTGAGGATCTTTAAGAACTGAGATATAGGTATTAAATAAGGTATTTTAAAATGTAGCTTAGAATTACCTTTTATTGACAACATATTGTCTAAATATAGGCTTAAGTAAAAGCTCTGTAGGTGAGTGACTAAATGTATACTAGGCACTAAAAACACACACACACGTATGCTTAAATAAATAATGAACTACAGGGGCACCTGGGTGGCTCGGTTGGTTGAGCATCTGCCCTCGGCTCTGGTCATGCTCTCAGGGTCCTGGGATTGAGCCCCACATCCCTGCTTTCTACTCAGCAGGGGGTCTGGTTCTCCCCCTCCCTCTCTGTCTCCCTCTGCTGGTACTCTCTCTCTCTCGCTCTTTTTCAAATAAATAATAAATAAAAATCTTTTAGAAAATGTAGTAGGAATCATACCATACCATATCATTCTATATTATTAATAAAAATAACATCAGACTGATACTATTGTTAATGTTTGGTTAAACATATAATACTTCTCAATAAGCCTTTTAGAAATTATATCTTGACAAACTGGAAGAATAGTGTCTTTACATGTGCTAAAAATGCTATGATCTTAAAAAGAAATGGGATTGTTTTTGTGACTGTACTTAGCTGGGGAGGAGGAAATCTATTGAAGTGAAAGAAGCAGTAACTCTGAGTTAAATATAAATGAATATAATAGTCTTTTGATCTTAGATTGCTACTTAATGTTTTTAGGTCTCAGTTTTCTTATCTGGAAGAACAGTATTTTGAGATCTACATTGTAGCTTTGTTATTAGCATTAAAAATATCGAAGACATAATACCTAATCAAATGGCTAAAATATAGAAAGCCCTAAATAATTAATAGTTGCTGATGGCACTCTGCCATCTTTCTGATACAGGCTGAAGTTACATAAATAAACATAAATGCCAAAGCTAAAATCTCTTTTTTCATTCATTAGTGAAAAGGTTGTTTTTTGTTGTTCGAACTATCTTAATGATATTAGCAGGTTGGATTCCACTTTTAAAATAAATTCTTTAACTCTTAAGTCACTTTCATCTACACATTATTTTTTAATATTTCAACTGAGAAAGAAAACCTGGATTTGTATAGTGCCGATTCATCTCTGTATTTCAATATCAGCCCCTTGTAAATATTTTGATGTTCACGAAGCTGTAGAAGCTTCTTCTCAATGAACAATGAGTTCTCAGCTCGAAGGGGAGAAAGAGGAATTCCTGAATGGAGGAATAGAACAATGAGATGGACAGACAGGAGATTTACTTGATCCAACACTATGGTGAAGAGGGAATTGGTTCCACATGGGATCAGATAGACATGGGAGAGGTTAGGGAGTGAAATTTCAAGATGAAGCAGAGAGAAAAGTACGAGGGCCCTGACATAGGAACCTAGAAGAGAGTATTTCCTTGTGAGTTTTGAGGGGCAGTTGATATTTTAAATGGATTGGAGAGTCCACTTCCATAAGGTGAAAAAATCCACTTTCATAAGTTGAAAAAGCAAAGCCAAAATAAAGGAATCTTGATTCGTGGTTATTTTTTAATTATTTTTTTAATTTTATTTTTTATATATATATTTTAATTTAAGAGACAGAGATCACAAGTAGGCAGAGAGGCAGGCAGAGAGAGAGAGAGAGGGGGAAGCAGGCTCCCCGCTGAGCAGAGAGACCAATGTGGGGCTTGATCCCAGTACCCTGAGATCATGACCTGAGCTGAAGGCAGAGGCTTAACCCACTGAGACACCCAGGCGCCCTTGATTGGTTATTATTGATAGAGCCTTTGGCAGGCAACAGGATTAAGTTTGAGAAAGCAAATCAATATACTATTATCAACATATTAATGAGCTTTGATGAGTAATTAATAATTTATATAAAATGATGCTTTAATGAATATCATTGTACTTTAATGAACAGGCATAAAGATATTGATCATGTGGTAAAGTCAGTAGTATTACTTGAACTTCCTTTATAACACGAGAAATAAAACTGTGTGTTATGAATCCCCTAACGTAGAATGACCACAAATCCATATCCCATTTGGTAGAAATGAAAAAAACAAACAAAAAACATCAATTGAGTACTGCGGTGTGCTTGAGTTATCTTTTGCCGCATACCATAACACCCCAAGTGTACTGGCAAGAAACAATGAATATTTTATTCTGCTTTTAAATTCTGTGACTTAAAGTTTGGACAGACTGTAGAAAAGAGTATGTTTCATGATGTCTGGAACCTCAGCTGGGAAGACTCGAAGGCTGAAAGTGAGTTGGTGGCTGCAGTCTATAGACATTTGAAGGCCTGCCTTCGTTGTGGTTGCCAACACACGCACACACACACACACACACACACACACACACACACACATGGCACTGTGCTCTTGTCCTGTGGCCCCCTGCTTCTTCACAGCTTGGTGCCTGGCTTCCAAGATCAAAGCCCTAGAGCTCCAGGCTGAAGCTGAATCTCTTGTTATAACCTTGCCTTGAAAATCACAACCTTCTCATTCACACTGTACTCTCAGGCTGGGCCAAATTCAAGAGGAGGGAACATAAACCTCATTCTCCTGGGAGGAACGTTGATACCCGATTCTCAAAAGAGCATGTGGCTGTTTTTTTTTTAAATATACTCTGTTAAATATGGGGACACGGACTATCAGTTTTGCTGAGCATCTGTCTCCGGGATCTAGTCCTGACTTCTGTCTCCTTCTTGATATTTTATATGTTTTGTTCTGTATTACAGATTTAGTATTTTGCTTATACTAGTTAAGGCTAACTCTTAATATAAAAGGTAAGCGAAAGGGGTTTTTTGTTTGTTTTTTTGTTTTCCGGATAGTCTTTAGGTGGGGAACAGAAAATGTTCCTGAGGATGTTCCTATGCTTTATAAGGTGAGGGCTGTTCCAGTGTAAATGCATCACAAAGGAAACTGTAAGAAATATTTTAGGGCATACTGGATTTCATTTAGATTTTGTAAGACAGAATAATTTTCTCACTCTGCTAAGATGACCAAGATTAGTCAGTAGTTTGTGGAGAAATGCAGATGGAGTTAAATCATATAATAATTTAAGGACGTGCTGGATTTCTAATCTAAAACTTTTAACTGAAACCCGAGTCTAAGTTTGGAAACAGCTCTAGAGATCCTGCCTAGAGGATCTCTAGAGATTGGTGAGGAAAAAACAAAAACAAAAACAAAACACTTGTCCTTAAGGGTGCAAATTAATGCAAAGGTCACACCGTGATTTAACAGCTAAGGCAAGGTGGGGATCCAGGTCTTCTAATTTCTATTTCCGGTCAACAAGAGGTTTAGTATTTGTATCATATTTATATTGCAAATGATTATGCTTGAAGCTAAACTACCAGAAATCCTTTTTTTTTAAAAAAGATTTTATTTATTTATTTCACAGACAGAGATCACAAGTAGGCAGAGAGGCAGGCAAAGAGGGGTGAAGCAGGCTCTCTGCTGAGCAAAGAGCCCCATGTGGGGCTTGATCCCAGGACCCTGGGATCATGACTGGAGCTGAAGGCAGAGGCTTTAACCCTGAACCAGCCACCCAGGCACCCCAACTATCAGAAATCTTTACTGATTATCTCTTATGCATCTTTGATCTTATTTGTTTTCTCAAGTTTTGATAAAATGATAGTAAGAAAGTGGCATATGCTTTGCATAATGTATATAAGTTTTTCATACCCAAATTCCTAGATTAAATGGTGTAATTAACATGCCTTTAAGATATTTCTTTAAACATGCAGGTTTTTATATTTATAAAGCTTTATTGAGTTCCATGTTAATTGAAACCAGTAGCATTTAGCTTTCATTTTTGAAAATCAGTTGAATAATGCTGTCATCACATGAAGATTTTTTTTTTTAATTGAAGTAGAGCTGACATACAATATCAGTTTCAGGTATATAGCACAGTGATTCAGCAGTTACAAAATGCTCACCCCAGTAAGTGTAGTTACCATCTGTTTCCATACAAAGTCATCAAAATATTATTGACTGTATTCCCTATGCTGTACTTTTTATCTCTGCGACTTATTTGTTTTATAACTGGAAGTCTGTACCTCTTAATCTCCTTCACTTACCCCTCCCAAACCCCTGCCACCAGCCCCTCGGGCAGCTACCGGTTTGTTCTCTGTATTTTAGTCCATTTCTGGGGTTGTTTGTTCATTTGCTTTGTTTTTTAGATTTCACATATAAATGAAGTCATAAGGTATTTGTCTTTCTTTGTTTAACTTGTTGCATTCAGCCGTAATACCTTTTAGGTCCATCCATGTTGTTACAGATAGCAAGATATTATTATTTTTTTTTAATAGCTGAGTGATATTCCCGTGTGTGTTTGTGTATGTGTATGTGTGTGTATACCATATTTTTATCCATTTATTTACTAATGGACACTTGGACGGCTTCCATAGTTTGGCTATTGTAAATAATACTGCAGTAAACACAGGGGTGCATATATTTATTAAAAACAGTGTTTTGGTTTTTTGTTTGTGTTTTTTAAATTTTTTTTCCAGGTAAATACCCAGAAGTAGAATTCCTAGATCATATGGGAGTTCTTTTTTTTTTTTTTAA
Source organism: Enhydra lutris kenyoni (assembly GCF_002288905.1). NCBI lineage: Eukaryota > Metazoa > Chordata > Mammalia > Carnivora > Mustelidae > Enhydra > Enhydra lutris. The sequence continues at coordinate 45,651,975 of NW_019154099.1, forward strand.
GATTTCATTTATTTATTTATTTTGAGAGAGAGAGCACAAGCAAGGGAGGGGTACAGGAAGAGGAAGAGAGAAGTAGACTCCACACTCAGTGATTTTTTTAATTGGACTATTTGTTATTGTTGGTTATTTTGTTCTGTTTTGTTTTGTTTTGAGTTCCAGTTCTTCATATATTTTAGATAGTAATCCCTTTGTGGATATATCATTTGCAATATCCCTCTCATTCTATGGTTGCCTTTTAATTTTGTTGATTTTTTTCTTTTCTTTTTCTTTCTTTTTTTTTTTTTTTTTTTTTTTT
>NW_019154099.1:45652369-45723723 GCF_002288905.1 Enhydra lutris kenyoni
TTTTTTTTTTTTTTTTTTTTTTTTTTTTTTTTTTTTTTTGCTGTGCAAAGTTTTTTAGTTTGATGTAGTTCTAACTGGTTATTTTAGCTTTTGTTTCTCTTGCCTGAAGAGAGGCCCCAGAAAAATATTGCTAAAACTAATGTCCAAGAATTTATTGCTTGTGTTTTCTTTTAGATTTTTTTTGTTTGATTGTTTTTTTTTGTTTGTTTGTTTGTTTGTTTCAGGTCTTACATTTAGGTCTTTAACTCATTTTGAGTTTATTTTTGTATATGGTATGAGAAAGTACTCCCATTTCATTCTTTTGTGAGTAGCTGTCCAGTTTTCCCAATATTTATTGAAGATTTTTTTCCCATTGTATTTCCCTGCCTGTTTTGTCATAGGTTAATTGCCCATATAGGCATAGGTTTATTTCTGGGCTTTCTATCCTATTCCATTGATCTCCAGGTCTATTTTTGTGCCAACAACATACTGTTTGATTACTATAGCTTTGTAATATAGTTTGAAATCTGGGACTGTGATACCTTCAGCTTTGTTCTTTCTCAAGATTGCTTTGGCTATTTCAGATCTTTTGTGGTTTCATATAAATTTTAGGATATTTTTTCCATTTCTGTGAAAAACACTGTTGATATTTTCATAGGAGTCTTGCATTGAATCTATAGATTGCTCTCAGGTAGTATAGACATTTTAACAATATCTGTCCTTCCAATCTATGACCATGGGATGTCTTTCCATTTCTTTGTGTGATCTTAAATTTCTTCATCAGTGTCTTGCAGTTTTCAGAGTATAGCTGCTGCAGGCACACTGATTGATGGGACTGACGACCCCCTACCCAGGGCAGGCATTGTTTTAGAGGGTTGCCTGCTGGGTAACTATATTAAGTGGTGTGGGTCAGCAGAGGAAGGCAAGCTGTACTAGCAAGGTAGAGATGTGCTACCAACATGGAAAGTGTCAGAGCTGTCTCCCACAAAGATCCAACCAGCTAGGCTAAAGGAAGATAAGAAAAATAGAACCCACCAGATTTTTTGTTCCTGGAGAAGGCTCCTAGAGAGTCCTGCTCCTCCAGCACATGCTCTAATTTAACCAATAAATATCCTTTTTATATAACCCAGGCTGTTGCCTCTGTCCTGTATCTTGAACTGAATGTTGTACAACAGTGTCACTAAGAGCAGAGTCTAGGTTTCCTAAAGCTCCTTGGCTCTCCCAGACTTAAGCCCCACTGATTTCAAAGCCAGACTTGATGGGGGGGCTCATCTTTCTTTTGCAGGTCCTTTGTTGTTGATCCCCTCAATTCTCAGGGAGGACCTCCATGCCTATGATACTCCTCCTACTTTTGGATTACCACTGATGGGAGTTGGGTTTTCTACTGCATCTCTGCTCTCCTACCATTCTCCATCTGGCCTTCTCTTTGTTTTTAGCTGTGGAAGATCTATTTTATGAGTATTCAGGTTATTTTCAGATTAAGTCACATTATATGTAGCTGTTGTCTCAGTGTGTCCTTGGGAGGTGAGCTCAGGATCCTCCAACTCCCTCATCTTCCCCAGACTCCTCTCACATGAAGACATTAAAAATAATAATAACAATAATAATAATAATAATAATGCTAACAATTTTATAATTGATCACGGGTACACAGGTTAAAACTTGTGTTCAGTGAGCTTTCAGTGGAGTTCAGTACACTACCACAGAATTTTTTACTTTATTTTTTTTAAAGATTTTATTTATTTATTTGACAGACAGAGATCACAAGTAGGCAGAGAGGCAGGCAGAGAGAAAAGGGGAAGCATGCTCCCCACCAAGCAGCCCGATGTGGGGCTCGATCCCAGGACCCTGGGATCATGACCTGAGCCGAAGTCAGAGGCTTTAACCCACTGAGCCACCCAGGCGCCCCAGAATTTTTTACTTTAAATGTAGAATAATTACAATTAGGTGATTCACATTGGACAATACATTTCTAATATATAAACATAAAGTTAGTAATGGCTGATAATAGGGATTTAGACCACCATGACTACCTGTAAGAAATGACTCTTCTTTACAGACAGAACAGAGGATTGAAAAACAATTTCCCAGTTCCATTGAAGTGGAAGTTAACTATCTTTAGGAAAGGTTTTTATCAGTTAGTTTTGGTCCTCCACACTGGAAAAGAAAGATTCATCTCCCTTGGTTAAGAGAAAAATACATTTTCAGATCCATAACAGAAAAAAATATTGGGAAAATGGCTTATATTCAGGATGATTTTTCCCCCCAGATCTTATTAATGTATTATACATCTCATGATATGAGGACAGAATGGTACTTTGTTTTTTTTTTTTAATATTTTATTTATTTATTTGAGAGAGCATGAGAGAGAGAAAGAGATAGCATGAGCAGGGGAGGGGGCAGGGGGAGAAGGAGAAGTGGACTCCCCTTGGAGTAGGTAACCCAATGCAGAGCTCAATCCCAGTGTCCTGGGATCACAACCGGAGCTGAAGGCAACTGCTTAACCAACTGACCCACCCAGGCACCCCAGAATGGTACTTTAAATAATCCTATTTTAGCCTAAATTTGCTACTGTAGTGGTTGAAAAACATTCAAAGTAAATACCTTAAAGATAAAATACTTTTACAGTATGATAAAAAATTAAAGTTAGATCTCTAAAGATATCAAGTCCTTCATTTGGAAATGATAAAACCATGGTATAGAGATATTAAACACTTTACTAAGGTCACTTTTGGTTAATCTGAGTTAGGATGATGGGTCTTCATGGGGAGGGAGCTACTGAATTATCCTTCCAAGAGATCCTATTAACTATATACAAACAGATACAAAGAGTTTTGAGTATTGGTGTTACCATTAAACTAAATTTATCCAATTCAAATTTGAGGAAAATTAAAGAATATACATTATAATCTCCCATATTTTTATTGTGACTTATTTTGATAGTGAATATAGGCTATGAATCAAGACAAAAAGGGTATAACTCTTCTAAATACATAAGTAATTGTATTTTGGCAATCTAAGAGGGTAGAGGATTAAAAACATATAACTACTTTGGAGAGTTTCTCAAAAACAATGAAAAATATTAAAAAGAGATTGAAAATAGCAAAAAGAGAAACTTTTTGTCAAAGAAAAAAGATGACTCTGTTCTGAAGAATAAGAAAATGGACTTAATGGAGAATATTTTTATTTTATTTTATGTATGTATTTATTTATTTTTTACTCATTGGAGAATTTTAAAAGGGACTGAGCATCCTTTCAGAAATATGATGAGAAGAAAGGCTTCATAGAGACAATGTTAGAAATGTCTGCAAGGAGAACTGAGTCATGGGCAAACTGTGGGGGAGGGAAAAAAGTCACCACTGGGCATTAATTATAAAGGAATGGAAAAAGAACAAAAGACCCAAATATCATTAGTTTGGTCAATCAATCTTCTTGGTGACTATACGTATGAGAGTTTGTGCTCGTGAACACAGGTACATCAGAGAAGATCGTGCATATTTGATCAAAATACTGTCTGAACAGTAAGTTTAGAAATAGGCTAAACTTGGAAGAACATATCCAGGGCATTTAAGACACTTAACAAAAAGTAACTCAGGATTCACATTTGGTACCTTTAAAATACCGCACTTCATGGGACACCAGGATGGCTCAATCAGTTAAGCCTGATTTCAGCTCAGGCCATGATCTCCTCGGTGCTGGAATTGAGCCCCATGTCGGGCTTTGAGCCCAGCTCAGAACTTGCTTCTCTTCCTAGACTCATGCTTTCTTTCTTTCTCTGTTAAATACAAATATTTTTTTAAAAAAAATAGGTATAGCACTTAATTTTCTAAATGTAATGTTGGAACCATCAGCATCCTAAATTTAAGTGATCTATTTAACTAAATAGTCACATGCTTAAATGAATATTTTATCTTATGAAGATATCAGTTTATTTAAATTGATTCTTGTGAATATTCTGTCATTATTTTGGTATTACAGTGATTCTTTTTGGTCCTAGGTCAAATAAGATTCTAATCACTGTATCATCTCTCAACATTGTTGGAAAAGTGGCCTGGGATTTTTTTTTTTTTTTAAGATTTTATTTATTTATTTGAGAGAAAGAGAGAGACTGCATAAGCAGGCAGAGTGGCAGGCAGAGGGAGAGGGAAAAGAAGACTCCCCACTGAGCAGGGAGCCTGACGAGGGACTTAGTCCCAGGACCCTGGCATCATGACCTGAGCTGAAGGCAGATACTTCACCTATGGAGCCACCCAGGTACCCCCTGGATTTTACTTTGTGTAAAAACTTATTTTGCTTGTGGTACCATTGACATATGTATTCTCTATGGCTAAAGCTTCTGGGGCTATTTGGAAAAACCTATCTCCAGTATTACACAATCCAGTATACGAATGAGTGTTTTGTGTGTACAAATAAGTATGTACACCTTTAGAGCTGTAACGGGATTGGCTCATTCATATGGCATTTGTGAAAAGAAAAAAATCCCTTTTCTCATTGCATCTAGCTCATCAGCAGTCTTATAGGATCCATGAAACTCTGGCAGGCTAATTTTGTAGCTCTCAATAGACAGGCTGCATTTCTTCAGAGTTTTTTGTTTTTGTTTTGTTTTTAAGATTTTATTTTTTTGACAGACAGAGATCACAAGAAGGCAGAAAGGAAGGCTGAGAGAGAGGGGAAAGCAGGCTCCCTGCTGACCAGAGAGCCCAATGCAGGGCTTGATCCCAGGACCCTGAGATCATGACCTAAGCTGAAGGCAGAGGCTTAACCCACTGAGCTACCCAGGCACCCCTTCTTCACCGTTCTTGACAGGACTTTCCCAGTTTCATCTCTTGCTCCTTCCTGTATTCCAGTCTACAGGACACTTAAGGGACATTACTTCCTCTTCCCAGTTACAACTCACAAATCTTTATTCTAATTTATAGGCTGCTCTTCCTCAGGTTTCCACTCAGCAATATTCTGTCCACATTCTTTTTGAACTAATAATCTACTCAAACCACTCATAAGGCAGAGTTTTATCTTCTAGTATTTAGTTTATGTTGGTTAGATGAATGCAGTATCTGCTACTTGATTTTGCATTGAGATCAATTTTATATGAGATTATTCAATACACGATGTTCACTGTGACTAATTTATCCTTTTATTCCAAGGGCCCAACACTGTGCCTGACCTGAAGTTTTCAAGAAAAATCTAAATGAATCAACACAATGAGTATTTCAAAGGTTCATCTAGGTTTTCTTTGAAAAGCTTCTCTAAATAACCTTAATTAGTCAAAGGGAAAATATGATGAAAAACAGGGCAGGATTTTATAGCTTTATTTTCCTTCTTATTGTAGGAAATATTTTCTTAGTAGACGAAGACTCAAAGAGAAATAAATGCCAGCAATCAGACAACAATCCAAGAACAGCAGGTGGTTTGAACACTTGGTTTGAATAAGCAGACATTCTACATTGCTCTGACAAAGATTTAAGAGTCGCCTCTGGGAAGAATGGCAAGCCAAAACACAAACACTAAGGCTGTCACCCAGGGATGTTTGTGGGAGACAAAGACATCAATGGAATCAACCCTTTTGAAACAAATGGCAAGCTTTGAATACTAGATCTTTCATTGAATTACTAATAACAGTGCTGATATTGGAGTCTTTATTTATATTTTTGATGGATGTATTATATATCTCTTATAATAGACCTGTTAAATGTAGTTTCATGTTGAGAAGCTCTCGGCCTAGAGACACGGCTTAAAATACACGGACAACATCAAACGAATCACCTTAAAAATGAATCCATTATTAACTTAAAGACAATGTACATATTATACATTCAAAAATACAGTTGTACTTCAAAGAACAGAATAGTTTAGAACTCTTTTATTATATTCTTAAAGCTGCATTAAAGTTGCATTCCATTATTCCATAATTTATCGAATCCCAACTGTTTCAGGAAGCATGCTGTGTTAGTTTTCTATTGCTGCCATAGCAAATTAGCACAAACTTTGCAGCATTAAACAATACCCATGTATTGTCTCATAGTTCTTTAGGTCAAAAGTCCAAGTAGTCTTAATTGGGTTCTCTGCTAAAGTCTCACAGAATAAAATCAAGGTATTAGCTAGGCTAGCTCTTACTTGTAGGTCATACCAAAAAAATGCACATCCAAGTTCCTTCAAGTTGTCGGCAGTATTGGCTGGAATCCTCTTCTGACTCTCTCTTCTACTATAAACTCTTCTACGACAATATTAAACACCTTCTGCTTTTAGAGGTTCATGTGATTAGAGTGGACCTATAGAAATAATATTCCTTTTGATTAACCTGAAATCAACTGATTACCAACCTTAATTCTTTTATCTTATAATGTAATATAATCAGGGAATGATGTTGGGAATGATGTTGGAATGATGTTAGATTCCACCCACCCTCGAGGGGTAGAGATCATACAAAGGTTATGTGTCATTGGGGTCATTCTTAGAATTTTGCCTCCTGCAGGTACCAGGTGCTGGGAATGAAATAAGTAAAACTGACTCACCTCCTACTCCTACAAATCCTCACTTCAATGAAGGGCATATACAATAAAGGATGAGCTGTATAAGGAGCCATAATGTACATACGAGCATGTCAGTGGAACTCCCAACCCAATTTTATAAGCTGTGTCCTGGAGGAAATACTAGGATTTATTCAGTAAATGAAGACCATTGTAGGGTAAAAGGATGGGGTGGTGTTCAAAGCAAAAGGAGTAAGGTGATAAGGAATGCTTTGAAAGAAGTTCAACTTAAGCATGGATAACATAGTTTTCAATATTTGCAGAGGAGAGAGTAGTCACAGATGGCTAGCATCAGGAGAAAGGGAGAACAATGGGAAAACATTTAAGTTTTTTAATCAAAGTTATTACCTGATCAAATGTGTGTTTAAAAGTTACCCTGGCTGCAGTATTCAAAACAGTTGAGAGGTATAACATTTGAGGAAATGGGACCAGTTACAAAATCAGGAGATATAAATCTGGGTGGGAGATGATCGTTACTGGGACCATGGTTGTGACATGAAGCCATGTCTATAAATGGATATACTGAGGGAATTTGTCAGGTTAGTAGTTAACTAGATACTGGTATGAAGGGGAAAGGAAGTCAGGAATGATGCCTAGGTTTCTGGCTTGAGCCAGTGGGAGATGAAAAGCTGTTTCTATAATAAGGATGGAGAAAAAATACGGGCATGAGGAAGAAATGAGTAGCTTTATATTAAATATGAAAAATTTGAAATCATTTTAAAACAGCAAAATGTAGGTGTTTATTATGCAGTTGGGTATGTTAGAGTTCAGATGAGAGATCTAGGCTGGAGATAAATGACTGACAACCCTTAGTACCTAAGGTTAATTAGAGTCACTAGAATTGAAATCTGTCTCCTAGGGAGGGTATGTAGCATGAGAAGAGAAGATCTAAGACATCATCCCCAGGTCCACTAACATTTCCACTTCAGAAGTGGCTCAAGAAAGAGAACACAGAACAGACACTAGACAAAGAAGAACTAGGACACTTGCAATTAAGCAAGACAAGGAAATGAGAATCTCAAAAGTTTCCAAATTTGGAGGGAGTAGCCAACCTTTTCAAATTCTACAGGGAAGTTGAGCAAAAGAAGACTAAGTGGAATGGATGTAGCAATAAGGGACTCACTGGTGATTTTGACAAAGTATGATTTGGTGGTATAGTGTGGGTGCATTCCAAATTGAAGAAGACTTAGGAAAACATACCAGCCTCAAGTGGTTGCTAGAATCAAATGAGTATACTTGAGTAGTCCTGATGTATGCAAAACACTAGCTATGTACTGAAAGGTTAATGATGACCCTTTTTAAAACCCCACATTTATAAGATAATGTCCAATTCTCCCCCTTGGGTTATCTTGCTCTTTCAATGTAGTAGATTCAGGGTGATACCCTGCGATTCAGGAAATGGCAAACTTGAGAGTAAAGTAAGACTAGAATGTAGACTCATTGCACAAGGTACTTGAAGACAAACATCATTAAGTTATACCAAGGAACACAGTTGGCTCTAAGATACAATCTCTCTCTGCCAAAGCCTATAGTGTTCAGAAGGTCCCCAGGATATTAAAAAAAAAAAATACAAATCAGTTGTCTCTAGGTATCAGTATTTCCCATGCCTATGTAAAAAATGTGTTTAATCAGCAGTAACACCTGAATATAGGATTCTTCAACAATGATAGTTAAAAATGAAACTAAGAAAAGAAGTTATGTTAAAATCTTCCTGAAGTCTTTAAAGGAAAAGATAGTAGTCAATCACTGTCCTAGAATTCTTGCTTTAGCCATTGGCTGGAAAATGGATATGGTCCCTAAGAGAAAGAACAAAGAGAATGAGTAATTTTTTTGATGGAATGATAAAAAGGCAGAAATAATTTCATTTTCAGGTATTTTACATACGTTAGATGGCTTTAGCCAATTAGCCCTTGGACATATACACCTAGAATTCATGAGTTTTGTCACAGCTAGAGATAGAGATTTGAAAGTTGTTAATTTATAGGTTGGAGATGACATCACCTAATTAAAACATGAAAGTTAGAAAAGAACGGAAGTGTGGAAACATCCAGCATTCTAGGGCCAAGTGAAAAAGAAGATTTAGTGATGGAGGGATGGAGGCAGAGATCAAGGATATAGAGTATAATTTGCTCTAAGGGGAAAGAATCAGTAGAAAAAGAGACATAAAGACTCAGGAGAGAGGGACGCCTGGGTGGCTCAGTTGGTTAAGCAGCTGCCTTCGGCTCAGGTCATGATCCCAGCGTCCTGGGATCGAGTCCCACATCGGGCTCCTTGCTTGGCGGGGAGCCTGCTTCTCCCTCTGCCTCTGCCTGCCATTCTGTCTGCCCGTGCTCGCTCTCTCTCCCTCTCTCTCTGACAAATAAAAAAAAAAAAAAAAAAAAAAAAAAAAAGACTCAGGAGAGACAAATCACTGAAAAGCTAAGTGCAGGAAGATTCAGAAGTGAGCAGGATTAAGATTATTACAGGCAGGGTGACACTGAACGGACCTTACCCTCAAATACTGGAGGGAAAGCGACATTGAGATATCTACAGGTAGCATCTCGTGGGTGGTGGAGTTGGGAGTTGTTGGTGGCTTTCATGCACAGCAGCTTCAAACTTCTAAAATAATGAATAAAGGTGATCATCTCTGGGTAAGAGAAGAAGGGAGGAGTATGGAGAAAAGTAGCAGATCTGAACAGTCTCTGAGGAAAATGGAGAGATAACCAATTGCAAGGGAAAGCACTGCTGATCTATGTGGCGGGACCCAGTGAATTTAAAAAAAAAAAAAAAAAGAAGACTTGAGGGTACTAATGGAGTCCAGGTGATTGACTTTGTGTTTCCAGCTATGTAATCAAGAAAATCAGGTACAAAGTTCTGGCATATTGAGAAAATTGGAGGAATATTGAGATTAGAATTATGAGTTTTGAAATTTCTACACAGGTATAGCAGGAATGAATATATAGTAGGTATTGTCTGGAAGAGAAATATTATTCAGATACGTAGATTTTTGATACAACAGTTCTTATATTCAAGATGAACTAGAAATCAATAGAGGGAGTTGGATTTGAGAAGCAGGGGAAAGGAAAACGTTATTCAAAATTCTGTGCAACTTATATATTTCATACATTGTACCAGCTGGTACTGCTAGAAATCCAGAAATGAATAAGTCTCAGTGCTTGTTCTCAGAACAATTTACCAGGATGATTGATTTTTCAGGTTTTTAGTTTGAGAAACAATGTAGTGGAGAGAGTAGCAATTTTAAAATGCTGTACCAAAAATTGCAGTGGTACTCATTTAACATGAGTAACGATATAACAAACTAAATGGCAGTATTAACCAGACAAGCTAGATAGATGCATCTCTAATTGTGAAGAGAAGTCCGTGTTGAATAAAAAAGACAGAGGGCAGTATCATAGGACTGCCCCTAGAGAGCATGGAGAGAGAGGAGTGCATTCTGTACTCTAAGAAACTCTAGGATTGGAGGGTAGGTGGAATAAGAAGGGAACATTAAAGACAGTAGAGACAAGACCAGGAAATTTCCTTCTGAGAAAAATGAAGAAGAGGATTCCAGAAGGAAAATTGTCCAATATAGTCTAGTAAGTCAGAGATCCAGACGAGACCGAATTGCTTGAATAGATTTGGCAAATGGACAAGCATCAATAATCTTAGCAGGTACAATGCCAGGAGGCTGGGATGGCATACATTCCTGTGGGTGGAGGAACTTGGAGGAGACTTAAGCAATCTGCACTATTAATGACAGCCAACAACTCGCAGGACTGCCTAATGCTTATAAAATTGAGGTTCTATCATCAGTTTTATAGGTGGAAAGGAAGATGTACATTTACTAGAGAAAGTTGTAATTGTAGGGTATACATAAGATGTACACAAAATTAAAACTAAACAGAGAAACTGGAATGTAATGAGAAGAGAAGCTTTTTTTATTTTTTATTTTATTTTGGTTTTGGTACATATGTATTACCCATGGGAATAAGGAAAGCTAAAAATAATTCGTTTCATCATAGGATAATGAAACAATTCTTAATATTTAAAGCTAAATCCAATTCTTGACAAACCTCAAAATGATATATGTCTCCTTAAGGAGTAAAATGGTTTACTTTTGAAAATAAAGTAATAGATTTTTCTGACATGGACAAGTAATTCCACATATCATTACCTTCAAATTTTAAGGATGTTATGGAATGTAAAGATCTTTTAAATTTAAAAAAATGACTCCTAATTCCCAGATGAAGGCCATTCTCCAGGGCTTGGGGAAAGAACATATACTTTAGAGTACCACTGCATTTTCTTTTTTTTTTTTTATTTTATTTTTTATAAACATATATTTTTATCCCCAGGGGTACAGGTCTGTGAATCGCCAGGTTTACACACTTCACAGCACTCACCATAGCACATACCCTCCCCAATGTCCATAATCCCACCCCCCCTCCCAATTCCCCTCCCCCCATTAACCCTCAGTTTGTTTTGTGAGATTAAGAGTCACTTATGGTTTGTCTCCCTCCCAATCCCATCTTGTTTCATTTACTCTTCTCCTACACCCTTAACCCCCCATGTTGCATCTGCTCTCCCTCATATCAGGGAGATCATATGATAGTTGTCTTTCTCCGACTGACTTATTTCGCTAAGCATGATACCCTCTAGTTCCATCCATGTCGTCGCAAATGGCAAGATTTCATTTCTTTTGATGGCTGCATAGTATTCCATTGTGTATATATACCACCTCTTCTTTATCCATTCGTCTGTTGATGGACATCTAGGTTCTTTCCATAGTTTGGCTATTGTAGACATTGCTGCTATAAACATTCGGGTGCACGTGCCCCTTCGGATCACTACGTTTGTATCTTTAGGGTAAATACCCAGCAGTGCAATTGCTGGGTCATAGGGTAGTTCTATTTTCAACATTTTGAGGAACCTCCATGCTGTTTTCCAGAGTGGTTGCACCAGCTTGCATTCCCACCAACAGTGTAGGAGGGTTCCCCTTTCTCCACATCCTCGCCAGCATCTGTCATTTCCTGACTTGTTCATTTTAGCCATTCTGACTGGTGTGAGGTGGTATCTCATTGTGGTTTTGATTTGTATTTCCCTGATGCCGAGTGATATGGAGCACTTTTTCATGTGTCTGTTGGCCATCTGGATGTCTTCTTTGCAGAAATGTCTGTTCATGTCTTCTGCCCATTTCATGATTGGATTATTTGTTCTTTGGGTGTTAAGTTTGCTAAGTTCTTTATAGATTTTGGACACTAGCCCTCTATCTGATATGTCATTTGCAAATATCTTCTCCCATTCTGTCAGTTGTCTTTTGGTTTTGTTAACTGTTTCCTTTGCTGTGCAAGAGCTTTTGATCTTGATAAAATCCCAATAGTTCATTTTTGCCCTTGCTTCCCTTGCCTTTGGCGATGTTCCTAGGAAGATGTTGCTGCGGCTGAGGTCGAAGAGGTTGCTGCCTGTGTTCTCCTCAAGGATTTTGATGGATTCCTTTCTCACATTGAGGTCCTTCATCCATTTTGAGTCTATTTTCGTGTGTGGTGTAAGGAAATGATCCAATTTCATTTTTCTGCATGTGGCTGTCCAATTTTCCCAACAACATTTATTGAAGAGGCTGTCTTTTTTCCATTGGACATTCTTTCCTGCTTTGTCGAAGATTAGTTGACCATAGAGTTGAGGGTCTATTTCTGGGCTCTCTATTCTGTTCCATTGATCTATGTGTCTGTTTTTGTGCCAGTACCATGCTGTCTTGATGATGACAGCTTTGTAATAGAGCTTGAAGTCCGGAATTGTGATGCCACCAACTTTGGCTTTCTTTTTCAATATTGCTTTGGCTATTCGAGGTCTTTTCTGGTTCCATATAAATTTTAGGATTATTTGTCCCATTTCTTTGAAAAAAATGGATGGTACTTTGATAGGAATTGCATTAAATGTGTAGATTGCTTTAGGTAGCATAGACATTTTCACAGTATTTATTCTTCCAATCCAGGAGCATGGAACATTTTTCCATTTCTTTGTGTCTTCCTCAATTTCTTTCATGAGTACTTTATAGTTTTCTAGTATAGATTCTCTGCCTCTTTGGTTAGGTTTATTCCTAGGTATCTAATAGTTTTGGGTGCAATTGTAAATGGGATTGACTCCTTAATTTCTTTTTCTTCTGTCTTGTTGTTGGTTTAGAGAAATGCAATTGATTTCTGTGCATTGATTTTATATCCTGACACTTTACTGAATTCCTGTACAAGTTCTAGCAGTTTTGGAGTGGAGTCTTTTGGGTTTTCCACATATAGTATCATATCATATGCGAAGAGTGATAGTTTGACTTCTTCTTTGCCAATTTGGATGCCTTTAATTTCCTTTTGTTGTCTGATTGCTGAGGCTAGGACTTCTAGGACTATGTTGAATAGCAGTGGTGATAATGGACATCCCTGCCGTGTTCCTGACCGTAGCGGAAAAGCTTTCAGTTTTTCTCCATTGAGAATGATATTTGCGGTGGGTTTTTCATAGATGGCTTTGATAATATTGAGGTATGTGCCCTCTATCCCTACACTTTGAAGAGTTTTGATCAGGAAGGGATGCTGTACTTTGTCAAATGCTTTTTCAGCATCTATGGAGAGTATCATATGGTTCTTGTTCTTTCTTTTATTAATGTGTTGTATCACATTGATTGATTTGCGGATGTTGAACCAACCTTGCAGCCCTGGAATAAATCCCACTTGGTCGTGGTGAATAATCCTTTTAATGTACTGTTGGATCCTATTGGCTAGTATTTTGGCGAGAATTTTTGCATCTGTGTTCATCAAGGATATTGGTCTGTAGTTCTCTTTTTTGATGGGATCCTTGTCTGGTTTTGGGATCAAGGTGATGCTGGCCTCATAAAATGAGTTTGGAAGTTTTCCTTCCATTTCAATTTTTTGGAACAGTTTCAGGAGAATAGGAATTAGTTCTTCTTTAAATGTTTGGTAGAATTCCCCCGGGAAGCCATCTGGCCCTGGGCTTTTGTTTGTTTGGAGATTTTTGATGACTGTTTCAATCTGCTTACTGCTTATGGGTCTGTTCAGGCTTTCTATTTCTTCCTGGTTCAGTTGTGGTAGTTTATATGTCTCTAGGAATGCATCCATTTCTTCCAGATTGTCAAATTTGTTGGCGTAGAGTTGCTCATAGTATGTTCTTATAATTGTCTGTATTTCTTTGGTGTTGGTTGTGATCTCTCCTCTTTCATTCATGATTTTATTTATTTGGGTCCTTTCTTTTTTCTTTTTGATAAGTCTGGCCAGGGGTTTATCGATCTTATTAATTCTTTCAAAGAACCAGCTCCTAGTTTCATTGATTTGTTCTATTGTTTTTTTGGTTTCTATTTCATTGATTTCTGCTCTGATCTTTATGATTTCTCTTCTCCTGCTGGGTTTAGGGTTTCTTTCTTGTTCTTTCTCTAGCTCTTTTAGGTGTAGGGTTAGGTTGTGTACTTGAGACCTTTCTTGTTTCGTTCTTTTTTTTTTTTTTATTTGACAGACAGAGATCACAAGTAGGCAGAGAGGCAGGCAGAGAGAGAGAGAAGGGGAAGCAGGCTCCCCGCTGCCCAGAGAGCCCAATGTGGGGCTCGATCCCAGGACCCTGGGATCATGACCTGAGTCGAAGGCAGAGGCTTTAACCCACTGAGCCACCCAGGCGCCCCGAGACCTTTCTTGTTTCTTGAGAAAGGCTTGTACTGCTATATATTTTCCTCTCAGGACTGCCTTTGTTGTGTCCCACAGATTTTGAACCGTTGTGTTTTCATTATCATTTGTTTCCATGAATTTTTTCAACTCTTCTTTAATTTCCTGGTTGACCCATTCATTCTTTAGAAGGATGCTGTTTAGTCTCCATGTATTTGGGTTCTTTCCAAATTTCCTCTTGTGATTGAGTTCTAGCTTCAGAGCATTGTGGTCTGAAAATATGCAGGGAATGATTCCAATCTTTTGATAACGGTTGAGACCTGATTTAGGACCGAGAATATGATCTATTCTGGAGAATGTTCCATGTGCACTAGAGAAGAATGTGTATTCTGTTGCTTTGGGATGAAATGTTCTGAATATATCTGTGATGTCCATCTGGTCCAGTGTGTCATTTAAGGCCTTGATTTCCTTGTTGATCTTTTGCTTGGATGATCTGTCCATTTCAGTGAGGGAAGTGTTAACGTCCCCTACGATTATTGTATTATTGTCGATGTGTTTCTTTGATTTTGTTATTAATTGGTTTATATAGTTGGCTGCTCCCATGTTAGGGGCATAGATATTTAAAATTGTTAGATCTTCTTGTTGGACAGTTCCTTTGAGTATGATATAGTGTCCTTCCTCATCTCTTATTATAGTCTTTGGCTTAAAATCTAATTGATCTGATATAAGGATTGCCACTTCTGCTTTCTTCTGATGTCCATTAGCATGGTAAATTCTTTTCCACCCCCTCACTTTAAATCTGGAGGTGTCTTCGGGTTTAAGATGAGTTTCTTGTAGGCAACATATAGATGGGTTTTGTTTTTTTATCCATTCTGATACCCTGTGTCTTTTGATTGAGGCATTTAGCCCATTAACATTCAGGGTAAGTATTGAGAGATATGAATTTAGTGCCATTGTATTGCCTGTAAGGTGACTGTTATTGTATATTGTCTCCGTTTCTTTCTGATTTACTACTTTTAGGGTCTCTCTTTGCTTAGAGGACCCCTTTCAATATTTCCTGTAGAGCTGGTTTGGTGTTTGCAGATTCTTTCAGTTTTTGTTTGTCCTGGAAGCTTTTAATCTCTCCTTCTATTTTCAATGATAGCCTAGCTGGATATAGTATTCTTGGCTGCATGTTTTTCTCATTTAGTGCTCTGAATATATCATGCCAGCTCTTTCTGGCCTGTCAGGTCTCTGTGGATAAGTCTGATGCCAATCTAATATTTTTACCATTGTACGTTACAGACTTCTTTTCCCGGGCTGCTTTCAGGATCTTCTCTTTGTCACTAAGACTTGTAAATTTTACTATTAGGTGACGGGGTGTGGACCTATTCTTATTGATTTTGAGGGGGGTTCTCTGAACCTCCTGGATTTTGATGCTTGTTCCCTTTGCCATATTGGGGAAATTCTCTCCAATAATTCTCTCCAATATACCTTCTGCTCCCCTCTCTGTTTCCTCTTCTTCTGGAATCCCAATTATTCTAATGTTGTTTCGTCTTATGGTGTCACTTATCTCTCGAATTCTCCCCTCGTGGTCCAGTAGCTGTTTGTCCCTCTTTTGCTCAGCTTCTTTATGCTCTGTCATTTGGTCTTCTATATTGCTAATTCTTTCTTCTGCCTCATTTATCCTAGCAGTGAGAGCCTCCACTTTTGATTGCACCTCATTAATAGCTTTTTTGATTTCTACTTGGTTAGATTTTAGTTCTTTTATTTCTCCAGAAAGGGCTTTTATATCTCCCGAGAGGGTTTCTCTAATATCTTCCATGCCTTTTTCGAGCCTGGCTAGAACCTTGAGAATCGTCATTCTGAACTCTAGATCTGACATATTACCAATGTCTGTATTGATTAGGTCCCTAGCCTTTGGTACTGCCTCTTGTTCTTTTTTTTTGTGGTGAATTTTTCCACCTTGTCATTTTGTCCAGATAAGAGTAGATGAAGGAGGAAGTAAAATACTAAAAGGGTGGCAACCACCCCAGGAAAATATGCTTTAGCAAATCAGAAGAGATCCCGAATCGTGAGGGGGGAGAAAGGGGATAAAAAGAGGTTCAGAAAGAAGAAAGAAAAAAAAAAAAGAAAGAAACAATTAAGAAAAGAAAACCAATAAAGAAAAAATATAAAAAGGAAAAAAAAATATATATGTATATTAGATAAACTAGTTAAAAGACGTTAAAAAAGAAAAGGGTAAAAGTTAAAAAAATTTAGCAGAAGATGAAAAATAAATTGAAAAAGAAAAAAAAATTAAATTAACTGCAAGGCTAAAGAATCATGGGGAGAAAGCCATGAGTTCCGTGCTTTGCTTTCTCCTCCTTTGGAATTCCGCTGCTCTCCTTGGCATTGAAACTGCACTCCTTGGTAGGTGAACTTGGTCCTGGCTGGGTTTCTTGTTGATCTTCTGGGGGAGGGGCCTGTTGTAGTGATTCTCAAGTGTCTTTGCCCCGGGCGGAGTTGCACCGCCCTTACCAGGGGCTGGGCTGAGTAATCCGCTCGGGTTTGCTTTCGGGAGCTTTTGTTCCCTGAGCGCTTTCCGTAGAGTTCCGGAGGACGGGAATGAAGATGGCGGCCTCCCGGTCTCCGGCCTGGAGGAGCCGAGAGCCCGGGGCCCCACTCCTCAGTGCGCCCTCAGAGAACAGCGCCGATTTACTCCCGTCACCCTGCCTCCGGCCGCGCTCCGAGCTGACCAAGCCTGCGACCGGTTCAAGGTAACTCCGAGCTTAGCGCTTACTCCTCGGCTCTGTCTCTGTAGCCAGCTTCCCTGTTCTAATACCTGTAAGCTCTGCGACACTCAGACACCCCCTATCCTTCTGTGACCCTGCGGGACCTGAGGCCACGCTGACCCCGCGCGGTCTTCACCCCGGTTAAGCCTCTGGAGCGATGCCCTCAGCGGAACAGACTTTTAAAAGTCCCGATTTTGTGCTCCGTTGCTCCGCCGCTTGCCGGGAGCCGGCCCCTCCCCCCGCGGTCTATCTTCCCGTCGCTTTGGATTCACTTCTCCGCCATCCTACCTTTCAGAAAGTGGTTGATTTTCTGTTTCTAGAGTTGCTGTTCTTCTTCTCTTTGATCTCCCGTTGGATTTGTAGGTGTTTGCAATCTTTAGATAAGCTATCTAGCTGATCTCCCGCTACCTGAAGTAGTCTCAGCCTGCTACTTCTCCGCCATCTTGACTCCTCACCACTTCATTTTCAACATAATTAGTCGTCTGACTGTGTTTCCAAATGAAGCTAATGGATTTCCATGTACAATTAACTATGATTTATCTAAGAGTATTGCTGTTTGAATTCTATCAGTTTTCTCATAATCATTCTTTTCTGTCAATTTGATAATTATTTATGGATAAATTTCATTTTGAGTAAATTAAACTCTATTTGCCTGATGCAGCATATATCGAACAGCAATTAGGAAAGGTGACTATAGATCATGCAACTTTACTTAATTTTTTTTTTCCAAAAGGAAGCATTTGAGCAGTTAGGCATGTAATTTCTTTCAGTTCAATTTTAAAGAAAGTAAAAATGAATGGAACTTTAAAAATACTTTAAGATTTTAAAAAGTAAATACATGTTCTGCAACAGCTTCATTTTTTTTTTTTTTTAAAGATTTTATTTATTTATTTGACAGAGATCACAAGTAGGCAGAGAGAGAGAGAGAGGAGGAAGCAGGCTCCCTGCTGAGCAGAGAGCCCGATGTGGGGCTCGATCCCAGGACTCTGGGATCATGACCTGAGCCGAAGGCAGAGGCTTTAACCCACTGAGCCACCCAGGCGCCCCAACAGCTTCATTTTTGATTGGCCTCAGTTTTATCTATTTTGCTATTTAAGGAAAGGAGAATATATACATGTATTTTCTTTGAAGTTTTTGTTGAAGGATATTTGGAAATTAGAGAATAATAAATATATGACTCACTTGGGGATTATTCCCCAAAAGAGAATGTGCTTCTAAAGTATACAATAAATCCAACTTGGTTTAAAAATCAGCCACCTAGGGCACCTGGGTGGCTCAGTAGGTTAAAGCCTCTGTCTTCGGCTCAGGTCATGATCTCAGAGTCCTGGGATCGAGCCCCATATCAGGCTCTCTGCTCAGCGGGGAGCCTGCTTCCCCCTCTCTCTCTGCCTGCCTCTCTGCCTACTTGTGATCTCTGTCTGTGAAATAAATAAACAAAATTAAAAAAAAAATCAGTCAACCATATGTGATTCTAGAAGCTGGTTAGGTATCAGATACATGAAATATTAAATAAAAACCATCTGAAGTAATAAATGCAATAACTAAATGTTCAAATAATTTCAAACTCTTAATATGTTTTAGAAATGCTTAGTAAATACTGCAGTGATCTATATCAATATGATCTATATTTTAAAACTTAACAGATGATTTTTTTTTAAAGATTTTATTTATTTATTTGACAGAGAGAGATCACAAGTAGAGAGGCAGGCAGAGAGAGAGGGGGAAGTAGGCTCCCTGCTGAGCAGAGAGAACCCAATGCGGGGCTCGATCCCAGGACCCTGAGATCATGACCTGAGCTGAAGGCAGAGGCTTTAACCCACTGAACCACCCAGGAGCCCCAACAGATGATTTTTTAGGAAAAAAAAAGTAATGTGATTCTGACAGGAGTAGAGTTGGACTCAGCGTAATTGGTAAGATGAGCCTAAAGAAAATTACCATTAGATTTTGCTGATTTATTTATAGATTTATTATTTTACTTTGGTATGAGAAACACTTATTCAAAATGCCTTTAGATGTTGTTTTTTAAATGGGTAAGTCAGCATATAGAATTAATCTCTATTAAAATTCCATTTATCCTGATGAAAGAACTTTGGCAGATTGCTACTTGATGGTACGAAAGAGAAGCATCTCTTAGTGATGGAGCCAATACAGTTTTACCGCCAGTAAGGTTAATGCTATTAGATACTGTGAGAGCGCCCACTGGGACGGCTGTAACCTGTAAGAATCAAGGGTTGCAAAGTCAGATAATGTGTTGGGTAATTTACTTCATCCAGATATTTTGAGACAGTTCTGGTAATCCTCAGGTAACATGCAGGCTCTGGACTTTTTCCAGCCAATTTTATGGGAGCTCCATTTTTCTACTGATAAATCTTCCAAAGATTCTCTTCAGCCCAAAGATATTCAAAAAACGTGATGTTCAGGACTTCTTAAAGTGAAAAAAGCAGGCACATCTCAAAAGACGTAATAAATAACAATAGTATAGTGGTTATCAGGTGCAGTCTCAATGGTGCCATAAGTGTTCCTCGCTCCTTGAGGCCACAGACACTGTACTTTGGTTTTCTTCTTTGTTTCTGTTCTCAGATGCAGTCCTTTTGTGTCATTGAGTGATGTGGATCATTAAACCCACTCTCAACTTCTTGGTAGTTTCACTGTCAGATATCGAGTATGGAAAATCCATGTTATTTACACCTATGTTTAAATGTGAATACAAATATTAATGTATGTTATATAAGAATATGAGGCATTATGTGTAGTGTTTTTATTAGAATGAAACTTGAAATCTACAGCTTTGGTTTTTCTGCTTAGACAATAAGCATTATATAATGCAGTGAATAGATTAGCTAAAGATAGAGGTGCAATAGAACAATTATATATAAAAAAGAGTTCTAAAACCAGAGTCAAGTCAAGTAGGGCATAATGAAATCAGCGTCTAATATTCCATGACTACTGAAAATCAAGAAGAGTAATCAGCCAAGCATTGGAATTCTGACTTGAGTATGACATCTTGAAGATAAAATTTCATACAGGGCCATTGAGTAAAACAAAAGCAACTAGTTAGCAAATGTGTTTATAACCAAACTGTTAAATCAATACTACAAAATCATATGTATACTTCAATGTCATTATACATTAATCATAGTCTAATACATTAAAGCCTAGAGCAGAAGGATGTGTATGTCAAACCTTAAATAAAAGGAAAGTATGACGAAGCAGGACTTGGGAGTTGTTCAGAGAATTTCGGAAGTCAACCTATTTTCCCTTAATTTACATCGACAGTGGATCTTGAAAGATGGGGAACTTTGAAGAAGAGCTATGAGGAGGGCTTGCATATTCTTTGGGCTCCTGTCTCCCACCCTATCCCAGTAACACAAGCAGAGTTGGTTTATTTAGGCATACTCATGAAGTAAGGATAAACTTCTGTTGGAAGCCGCAAAAGCTGGTCGGTGTTCTAATCCATGAGGTGACAGAAGGTGTAAAAATGACCACTTGAGTACAGAAACCAGGCTAGCGTGCAGGTTATACAATGTAGCAGAGATGTGTGACCACCAAGTGCTACACTGAAGCGGTTAATCCCTGGGCGGACGTTCCAGAAGAAGCTCCGTATCTTTAGGAGCTATTGTAGCATCAGTGGGCTTCTTCTCTTCTCTAAGTCTTTGCTTTTGTACTTAAAGTGGAATAGTAAGTTATTGTGGGAAAATAAAATGAGATGAGGAAGTTAAAACTTTTAGTGGGTTTTTGGCAAAGAGAAGTCCTCCAGAATGATTATTGGTTATCTTTATTATGAAAAATATTGAGTCTTGGGTAACTATTCTTTTTACTCCAAGTTTACAAATAAAAGTGTTAATGAATTATGATTTCTATAGAAATATGTACATGTGCTGATATATGCCATATTAATATTCATCTTGCTGACCCAAGTCAGTATCCATCCTTTTCTTGGTCCCACCTGAAACAGACTGGAACTGTTCCTTCAGTGGCAGGAAGGACTCAAAATAACTTTCTGCCACTCTCCTTTCGAGTGCCAAAGCACCACAAACCTGATAGATTTCTCTGGGTTCAGCAGTGCATTACAGATCAGTGAGCTGACTCATTCCCTTGGTGAAATAAGATTAACAATCTGGTCCAGGTCTGCTCAGGACATCTGTGTAGGTATCTAGCTCTCTATGGAAGCTTGGTCTATTTCCTCCGTGTCACCCCTCCTAAAATTTTCATTAGGATAATGCATGTAAAAGTGGGATATTAACTCAACACTACAATAGAGAAATGATCACCAAAATAATTCTGGTGCCATGCAGGATGAAAAATCGGATGGATCAGTATTTATATGGCAGTCAAGATTTCTATCATCATAAAGAATATGTAGCATAATATGTACTGCATTTGCCACAATCAGCATAAGACATTTAAATATATACAAATGCAGTTAATAATACAAACCTCCACTTGTTGTTTATGGATTCCTTAGTAAGTGTCAGTGAAGACTGATTGGAGTTTCAGAAATGTTATGCTCACCATGGAATTATCAACACTTTGGAGTTGCTTTGGAAATGGCAAATGTTCAGGCAACAGGAAAGAAAGAATGGATTCAACTTCTACAAATGCAAATGGAGACGTGGTAGTTAATTTTTATAAATCATATGTTTAGTCCAATGTGGTGATAAATGTGTTCAAAACAAACAACACTACATCCTCCTCTGTAACATTGTGCTCCTAAAAGAACAGGGCTAATGTTCTAACTTCTGCTGTTTTGTCACCGTAGACAAACACATTTGCACAATCCTAATAAAAAATAGTAGACCAGCTAAAAATATCAAATCTCTAAATAGTAGGTAAATACTGCAGTTACTATAGGAATTTGTCTTTTAAGAAAGGTGAAGGACCCAGCTTTTAAGGAGGGAGGTGTAAAGAAGGGCAGAGACTTCTGACTGACGGAAACAAAGGCAAATGTGTGTATAAAAGGGGTAGGGAGCTTTCCTCCATAGGTAGAAATATAGAATAACTGTGATTATTTTTAACAGGTCCTTGTGACCAAAGAAAACTTGTTGAACAAGTCACCTTTTAACAAAATCTACATGCAGAAAAGTGTGCATTAAGTTAATGACAGAACCAAAACTAGCTAAAATTCTTAGAAGGAATAGAATAAAAACTCCTTAATAAGTAAGACTTAATAGACATAAATTTAAAATTTGGAAAGGAATATAAGAACTAACATTTGACATCACAATAGGTGCCCAGTTTTGTTCTTTACATTAATATTTAATACTTAGGATAAGTCTATGAGGAAGACACAGTTATTAATCCCACGTGATGAGTTAGGGAACAGTGACACAGTACTTAAATCCCAGCTCTATTACTCACCAAGGATGCACACACACATAGAGGAAGCCCCAGGGCTGTATTTCAAAGGAGGCAAAACTAAGCTCCAGAGCCTTTGCCCTTCCTCAAACTCTAGGCAACACTGTCATGCATCATTGCAACAACATGGAGTATGACTGCAATGGCAACAGCATCCTCTCAATGGCCTTCCCCCCTTCAAGACTAGTATGATTATTTTTCATCATTCATCCCTTCCTTTCTAGAACAATATATGAAGGAAATCACACCTTCTAAAATGAGAAGTGTCTTGTAAGTATGAATATTCCTTTTATAACTTTACTGTTTAAATTGTTTAAAACAATTAAAAGCAAGTTCCTTCTAATAGAAAATTGCCCACAAATTTTGTTTTTGATGAACATAGGCTTGATTTTTATGGAGTTTTTGATCCAAATCAGCATGTAGGGGACTTGTAGATTGTGGTGTGAATGTAAACGCGAAAAATACATTGAACTTGAAAGTGAGCAGTGGACCAAACTGCACTGGTTCACAGAAGGGCATAAGTCCTCTACCTGACTGGAAGTTGAGAAAATACATGGAAGAGAAAAAGTGAAATCATACCAACTAAGTTTACATTTTTGTAATTTAACAAAAACAGAATTTCTGTAAAGGCATGGAAGAGTTTTGAAGATGTTAAACTACTTTGACGAAAATGGCAAAAATGCGGTAGAAATGAATCAGACTGTCTTTTCTCCCTAACATTTCTTAAAAGATAATGCATGTCTGTCTTTGAGGGAAATGGGAGCATGACCTTGTAAAGGATGGCAAAGTGAAACCATAACACTGTATTTTTTTTCTGTTAGTCTGGGCTGTCATTTGTGTATAAAAGTTAGAAAATTTGACACTACATTTCTTTCATTTAAGATTACCTATTTCTTGCTTCAGCAAGGGCAAGGAACATCCTTATTTAAGGTACATAGTCCTTGTTAATGATAGAACTCTCGGTTGTCGTATAAATAGCCTGCAATCTGTCTGATTTGATCCATCTGGCTCCCACAGTCATTCAACAACATTTTCAGGGTCAGGGTTAGAAAGACTCTAACCACATCCCAGGATACCCAGCTCAGACCAAGGTTAAGCACATCTCCATGGTTAAACATGTCTGTCCTTAGTTTAAATCACCCTCCTCAGGCTCAAAAGAAAACAAAGATAATTTTGGTAATTTAGGTCCATGTCTCTAACAAGTTATTTATCCTTAAAGACATCTTTCTTTTTACAAAGTTCATGCAATTCTTTTATAAGCATGACTTGGGCATTGCATGACTAGAAAGAATTCTACTTCCCTCATAAATGTAATTATGACCATTCATAAATGATTATTCATAAATGTAATCATGATACATCAGCTTATCTCTGCATTCTATTCTGAGGGGACAGAATAGAAATATGCAAAGGTTAAAAAAATCAACTTTCCCCAAAGAAATGCACTATACATATTTTGTATATGATTTCTGAAGTGTTTTAGGATTTGGAAAAATACAATTAATACCAGCAAAATCGATAAGGTTCAAGTGTCATGAGACTACAACATCTCTAGGAGTACATTTTCCAAACAACAAAATGTATCCACTGAACAGCAGCATCCACTGAACACAGTAACATACTGACATTGTGATAAATATTGTATAGTACAAATGGATTTTGGTGGATCATGACATAGAAAAGGTAGCACATGACTGATCAGAGATATGAAAAAAAAAAATTAAAGACTCTAATTTCTCCCAAGATTCTGAGATAAGAAAAAAAAAATCTAAGTTTTAAAACATTGTCACTTTGGAAATTGCGTATATTTTTGTTAAAATGTATTTTAAAGTCAGTTTCTGGACTAACAGCTATTAAAATCTTAGCTATAAATTTTAGCAGCTGTAGTTGACATGTCTCAAGGCTGACTAAGAAAAAAAACAACATAATATTACTTGTTTGGCTGCTATTCATTGGTTACCAAAACTATGCTTCTTTGAAAATGAGTACATTTCTTTTGGGTCCTTTTATTGAAATGCAGAAATCTAAGTGCTTAAAAGTACTTTAAAAAAAGTTACTTCAAAGAACTTGTCCTCAAATAGAGAAAACACAGGCATTCAAATACAAATGCATTTCGATTTGTAAAAATTTCACCATATTTTAATCTTTAAAAAGGATGAAATAATCATTGTGCATTTTGAACTAAGTATATAACCACTTTCATGTCATGAATGTGCTTATGTTAGCCACAAGTTTGATTTTTTCCAGATACGGACTGTCATATCCTTTTCTCTCTACTGTAGAATTTAGATTCTTGTCATTAATGACTGTGACTTAGAGGTGCCCTTGCTCCTGAAATCCTCATACCTTTAGGATACTGTCTTCTGCCTAATTTTACTTGAATATACAACAGGAGACTCTAAATCAGTATATATCAAACTACGCTCATCTTTTCCCTAGGACCTGAACTCCCTGTTTCTCCTAACTAATAACAGTACGTCTCAAGCCTTACCATTAACTCAGTTTCCTTCCTTTTCTTCAGTCCCTCCTGCCTGTAACTATCATTCATTTCCCTTAACAACTCCAAAATCTGACATCTAGGACTGGTTCCATAATTGGCAAAGCCTGGTGCAATATGGAAATGTGAACTTCTTTTCCAAAAATACTATGAATTTCTATATTGAGAAAGCAGAATGTTAAACCAAAAGCAGGAGTAACTGAGCCCTGGGCTTTGTGGGACTGCTGACCCACCAGCACTTCCATCCCCTCTAGGTAAATTCTTTGATGACTTGGGACTGTTATCCTCCAATCTTGGAACTCTTCTCTTTGTATTCATTTTCCGTGTTCCCACTCCACACCAATAATTAATCGTCTGCATGAGGGTTTTCAACCTCAGTACCTTGACTTATTGGATTATACTGTTCCTTCTGGAGGAGCTGTCCTGTGCATTTAAAAATATTGACCATTGTCCATGGTCTCTACCCATTAGATACCAGCAGCACCCTTCCCTATCTTAAATTGTGATCATCACAAATATCTTCATAAAATTCCATATATCCTCTAAAGGGCAACATTGTCCCCTGTTGAGAACCACTCTTCTACACCATCAGAATGCTCTTTATAAAATATGGAGATGCTACCCCTGTCCTTAAAATATTTGAAGAATTCTCTCAGAACTATAGGATAAAGTTGAAACCTATTTAAGATCTATCATAACTTGGCCTTGTGTATCTCTGCATCTCAGACTCAATCTTAGCCTATCTCCCATGAGCTCTAGACTCCATCCTTGCCAAATGGATTAGAACTTTATTCACATGCTTTTTATTATTTGTATAATTGTGCTTACTCTAAATCTCTAATTATGTGTTCCTGCCATTCATCTCTCTTCTCACCCCAAATTTCTGCTTTTATTATCTGTAAGATTCAACAATAGCCTCTTCTCTTAACAAAGTTTAGCCTATTTTGACACTGTCCCACACAGAACTATTATTTTCTTCTGCCCTGTATTTTGCCTTTAAGTATGTTGTACCGACTTGCTGTCTCTAAAGCTAGTGTAATTAAGAAAACACGGAGGACATGGGGAGATGTAGAGGAGAAGAGAGCTGGGGGAAATCGGAGGGGCAGACAAACCATGAGAGACTGTGGACTCTGAGAAACAAACTGAGGGTTTTGGAGTGGGGGGGGAGGTTGGGTGAGCCTGGTGGTGGGTATTAAGGAGGGCACGTATTGCATGGAGCACTGGGTGTGGTGTATAAATGATTAATTCTGGAACACTGAAAATAAATTAAAAAAATAAATAAAAATTTAAAAAAATGGAAGTTTCTGTTTTCAGCCCTTCAAAGCACTTGCACAAATTAAAAGAATGAGTCCATCTTCAGAAATATCACATTGAGGCAATCCAATTTACTTTGGAGCATATGTTCATATAGGGAAATTTTCTATAGAAAAACATCTGTTATGTCTATATGCCACTCATCAATTGTTATTATGTTTGATTTTCTACATGCCAAATTCAATATAATGGTCTATATATTCCGGTAAGCTAGGGAACATTTTTATGCGTAGTTATCTTTCTACCATATAGCATATTATTTAACACATAGTGGGCATTTACTTCTCAGGGAAAAGGGAACGGGCGGGAGGAGAGGAGGGAAAAGGGGAGAGTGCCTGGAAGAAGAAACACAAACCAGTATTGTAATGAAGAGTTCTGCGTCTCTCAATAAATGTGTAGCAGGTCTATACTTCGACCATCTTTTCTTCCATGTCAGCATATTTATACCAAACTTTTCATCATCTTCATTAGTGTCTTCATCACCACCACATTAATAAACACAATGGTGAGAACATATGCTGAGTGCTTCCAAGGCGCTTATAAATATTGCCTTTGAAAGACCCACACATATCGTGGTTGCTTACTTTAGGAGATTTGAGTGCTACTGCTGTTATTAATCCACTCATCCTGATGTCATCCTGTAGAGACTTGTGGTTTAGCTCATTCAGATACGTGCTCATTTACCAACATGCATTTTGTCCTTAAAAATAGTAAATTTTCCAAAAAATGTTACAGCTTGGCATTTTAGTCCTTGCATCCTATTAAACAAGATTTTCAGCTTATATAGGAGAAATGCTACAAATGTGATTCACACACTTGCATAACTGCATAATTTTTAGTAGCGTATAGATACGCCTCACATGATGGTGGACACGCTCTGGTTAGGGAGCAAGACAGGATTCAGTGACTTGTGTTCAAGATATGTCCTTCACTGATGGGTTGACAGAAGATTCCCAATCACTGTTCCTCATGATTACACTTTGATTATGAATTTAAATCACTTGAAGTCCATCTGTTCATCAAATAGTAATTTACTGTCAAATCCAATAAGTGACAGGATATTCCTTTTCTTTATGTCTGACCTTGTTCTTGGCACAGAGGAAGTTGGTCCAGATATGACAAATTTTCCCGACAGCTGGACGATTGTTCACTGTGGCCAAATGAGAAATCTGTTGCCGGGAATAGACAGGCTGGATGCACCAAATATTTTACCATTTTAAAATGTTCTTTTGAATGCATATATTATTTCTCAAATTTGCCTTTGCTTTATTTAATAATTTTCTACCCTTATGCTCTGTTAGTCCTAGGAAATACATACATCTTATCTCTACTTTTGATATGTAACGTGTGTCACAAGCTTCTTCTATTATTTAAAAACTGAAACTCCTCTTCTTTTCTCCCTTTTGCTCTCTAGTCTAAAATGTCTAGTGAACTCTAGCTTTTTTTTAAAAAAAAAAAAAAAAGAGAAAACATAGTGTAGAAATAGGAAAGAAATAGTTCTGTCCCATTTGATTGTGATTTCCTTGAAGCTGAAGGCCACCTTTAAAATATATCTTTACCTGTCTACCAAACAGCAGAGCAACTGGCAGAATTTCCATAACAAGTTTCTGAAAAACATTTGAAGTAGTTTTAAGAGAAGTTGTGGAATATAAGCATTTATTATGAATAAAGCTTTTGAGTATAAACAATCTTAATTTGGTTTATCATACAATCTCTATCTGAACATTTCATAATAACACAATAGCACAGGAAAACTCTTGCTTTTCAGTTACATTTATACAATGCCAATTACCAATAACTTTGTTTTTACTTTGCACACTTAAAGGATGTGATTGGTGTCATGTTTTTATTGCAACATCCTTAAAAGTTAATATACTATTTTTTTAATTTTCTGCTCCTTCACTAAAGTCAGTGAGTTTCAAAAAGCAAACAAATCATGGAATACAAAGGCAATATATTTATTCCCTGAAGCATAGAACTCAAAAATTTGGCCCCTTTCTTTTTTCCTTCCCTCTTATCCATCCTTCCTTCCTCCCTTCCTCCTTCCCTCCTTCCCTCCCTTCCTTCCCTCCTTCTTTTTCATTTTCTGCAAAGAAAACCAAAGTGGCCAATGGGAGCTAGGCACCTTATTACATGTCAGACAAATAAAAAATGATCATGAGGTTTTATGATTACATATCCCAGACAATATTGAAGAAATTTGAGTTTTTATATAGTGCTCAAGGAGCTTATAAAGTAAAGAACAACTAAATGCTCAGTTATGTCTCACACTAAAACTGTGTAGTTACTCCAGTAAGGAAATGACCAATGTTGCCTGGAATGATTGGAAATTGCTATGAGGAGAGGGACCAGTTGAACTAGGTCTTGAAGACTGGTGAGTGTTTGGGGAAGTGGGGCAGGAAGGTAGAAAGCCTGAATTGAGGTAGGAAAGGGATACTGGAGGATATGTGTAAGTAAAATAAAAAAAGGGTCAGACCTATTTTATATTATATTTATATATATATGTATCTATATAGATATATATAACACACACACACACATATATATATATACCTCAGGAATATATATATAATATATATATTATATAATATATATATTATATATACCTCAGGAACCCTGGATTCTAGATAGAAAGTTCTAGAGATTCAAGAGGGAATTCTAGATCTGAGGGTGGCAGAAGTAAATGTTGTGTTTTCCTGTAGGAGGTATAAGATGCATTGTAGGAAGGTACAGAGCTCGGGGAACTGACCAGGAGGCTCTGAATTACAAGTGAAATTTAGAGACATGGCAGCTAAGGAAGAAACAATTGATCTCACACACACAGACTGGTAAGATTTTCTCCATGCACGTGGCTGTAGAAGTCAGTATTTTCTTCTTTTCATAAAAATCAATCAAAAACATCAAGGAGAATAAAAAATGAGTCCTGTAAACTTTATATTTGGTGAAAGTGAGTATATTAGTCAATTTAACAAATATTCATTGAACTTCTCCTGGTGGGTTAGGCCCTGCTTTAGGATTGTGGGAGGGGAAATGGTTATTAAAATGAACAAAAGTGGGCACCTGGGTGCCTCAGTCAGTTAAGATCGGTCTTTAGCTCAGGTCAAGAACACAGGGTCCTAGGATGGAGTCCTACATCAGGCTCCCTGCTTAGTGGGGAGTCTGCTTTTCCCTTTACCTCTCCCCCCACTGCTGGTGATCTCTCTCTTACACACTCTCTCAAATAAATAAATAATTAAAAAAAAAATGAACAAAAGTTCCTGCCCTCATAGAGCTTATATGATATGTTGAGAGAGACTGACAATAACAAAATTGTTAAAATTTACAGTGTGATTGTGGGCATATAGGGAAAGATGAAGCAGGACAAGGGGATGGTGTGGGTAATGGGAAAGTTAAATTATAAATAGACTTGTCAGTGAACATTTGTGACTTCCCAAAATTCATATGTTGAAACCTTCATCTCCACTGTGATGGTACTTGGGGATTGAGGCTTTGGAAGGTACTTAGAGCTTGAGAATGGGGGCCCTCTTGATAGAATTAATGTGCTTATAAGAAGAGGGATAAGAGATCTTGTTCCATCTCTTTCTTCACCACCGTGTGAGGAAACAGTGAGAAGATAACCAGCTGTACACTAGAAAGAGGGTTCTCAGACCCACATCTGCTGGTGTCTTGATCTTGGAGTTCTTAGCCTCTAGAACTATGAAGAAATGTTTGCTATTTAAGTCACACAGTTAATGCCAATTTCTGATAGCCCAAATAGCATAAGACAGAAGGCTGCGCTAGGTAGGTGATACTTGAACACAGACCTGAGAGGGATGGGAGAGGTAGAGGAAAAGCAAGTGGAATGGTCTGGAGGCCAGGGACATCCAGCAGTGTTGCCGGAACTGAAAGAAGGACCAGGAAACCATCAGGGAATGCAGTGAGAGCAATACTGGGATGGCAAGTTGTATGGTGCCTCAAAAGTGTGAGGGAACCTGGCCATTTCATCAGAGTGATATAGGAAGCTGTTTGAGGGTTTTGACCCCAATGATGGTTGTGATATGATTTGCATTGTTACAGAATCATTTGGTTGGGCTTCCTTCTTGAGAATAGAGACATGGTGGAGGCAGAGGAACCAATGATGAGGCTTTGTGGCCCACCGCATGGGAGATGATGAGGAAGTGGGCCATGATGATGTCAGTAGGGGTGGTGAAATGTGGTTAGAATCAGATTCATGGTGAAGCGAAGAGATTTGGTAATGGATGAGATGTGGAGTGTGGAAGATGAGTCCCAGTGAGTTCCAGGTCTTTGGCCTGAGTGATTGGAAGGATGGAGTAGAAATTAACTTCATCTGGACAGACTGCTGATACAGTTTTTGGAGAAAAGAGCAGTAATTTGATTTTGGAAATGGTTAAGTTTGAGATGCCTACTGAATGTTCCTGTAGAGATACATAGTAGAACATTGGATCTAGGAGTCTGGAGTTCCAGAGAGAGATCTGAACTGGATAAGTAATTCTGAGAGTTGTTCCAGTGTAGATGCTATTTTAAGCCACAAGATTGGGTGAGGTCCCCAAAAGAATGAAAGAATATGTGTGTATGTTTGAGTTTGTGTGTGTGTAGTTTCTCTTTCTGTTTTGTTTTTTTTTTTTGTTTTTTTTTTAAATAAAGTAGTACAAGGCATCTTTCAGAAAGCATGGTGAAGATGAATGTCATACTGTGCAGTACATCTGTTTTTCTATTTTATGGTACCAGAGCACTGCGCCAGGGCCATCCAGGACCAGTTATGGTTCAGAGAATAAAGGCTCAAGGTTACAGGTTTACTGGGGAATTTCAAATGAACCAGATTTGCATGAGGAAACATCAAAATTATCCCAATATTTGGATCACCCTTTGTTAAGGCTTATAAGGCATATGATCATAAAGAGGACATTGGATTTTTTGATAGAAGGTGTTCATTTATTTTTCTTCAAACTGAATCTGATGCAGTTCCCTGTAGCACAGGCAATGACAATCAGCTGCCTAGGTTACTCCTGACATACAGAAGTAGATGAGCTGCCTGATCTGTCAAGGCCTCTCTCTCTCTTCTCAGAGAAGGTGCTTAACCCGCTCCAGCCTCATTCCCCTCAGAATGAAGGGAGGTTTGGCATGTCTCTCATCTCTAAGAGTCTCTTACTCTTACTTCATCACTTATTAGCCTCAGCTTTAACTGCACCTTGGGTAGAATTCTATTGCTTTAGGACAAAGCTTTTGCTATCTTTAAACTATATTTGCATGTTACATAATCTTGGTTTGGAGGAAATTTTTTTTAATTTTAGAAGAACTCAATTACCAGGTATTGTGATGTTCATCCTTTTAACATAAATATACAAAATAGTATTTCATAACCTTTATTTACTTTTTTCCTAATTTATATTTAATATCTTTAAGGATAATTTTCTACAAATTATATTTGCTGATTATAAAACAAAGGTTTTTTTTTTATCGATGTAATCTCACATTTTTATTCCTAAGTTTCCAGTATTTCAAGATGTAGTTTCAAAATAAAATTTCAAATTATTTTGCAATTCAATGAATTAGATTTAGAAGTTTCTCAGGAAGAAGAGATGTCTGCTTTTTGCATGCTTGGTTGTCATTCTGTTTCTTGTCTTATTATTATTATTATTTTTTTTGTTGTTGTTACATTTCATATTCAAAGGAGGTTTGGGAATAGCTATTATATGCTAAAGAGAGCTGACTCCTGCCCAGGTATCATTCTAATTAACAGTTGCAGAGTGAGAGAAGTCTTGGTGTTGCCAGTGTTCTAAGGGGGCAAATGAGACTCAAGAAGGTTGAACTTGTTCAAAGTTGTATAATTTATCACTTGGCTCTGGCTGGAGAGACCCAGATATTTGCATTACCCTTCATACACCACCATATCTTATTTCAAATATTTATATATCGTACCTTAAATCCGAGTTTTATACATTGATTATGGCCCACTCCATCCATATGAATCAGTCATATCAAATAATACCTTCTTAAATTTTTATTAATGAGTCCGTCTTTTATGTCTGCCATGAAAATTTCCATATTTTTACACCAAATGATTGTAGATAGATTTTGCAGAAACACGTTTATAGAGTCAGGAATAAATTTATGGATAAATAAATCACAAAATCTATAAATTTTTAGTAAGAATCTGCCTTCTTAGGCGCTACTTTATCCATCAATCCAAAAGAAAGAGAAGTTTTAATACATGGAAATTGACTGCATTTATTTCCCATCAATTTCACCATGATTAACACAGTTTAGTGATGGATTTGTAGTCATGAACACCTTAATACATTGCAACCTCATTGAATTTCTTTGGAGAAATATGCACTTACATATAATAAGGCCAACTGTCAGTCACATTGTTCATGCATGGAGCAACCCCAAGTGATGCTATTTACTTAGACTATGAAATTAGTGGCACTTCTGGAGTTTTGCAGTATACAACCTTCATAACTCCATTTAAAAACATGGAGAAGTTTGAATAATATACTGAACATGTCATTCATAATAGTAACAGAAACTGTTGAAAATCACATTAAAACATTTAATTACATAGTATATCAGGACAGAATTAGGGTTACACCCAATATATATTTGTTGATGCCTTATCTCTTGCCCAAAATTATTCAATGAAGATTATAATTATGTGGATATAGATGCAATATGTATATGTTTATGTATCTAAATATAATCTTTGTATATGTAAACATTATATATATTTAGATATTCTTTGTTAAACATAGTGGGAAGAAGCAAATATACTAATAACAATGACTAGTAAAGTGACTGACAGATACCATATTCATTCTTGGATTTCCCAACAACCAACATGAGGGAAGTCAGCATGTGCAGTCTTTCTACTTTTTGGAGGAAAATACTATCGGATTATTAAAGGGCAAACACAATTCACTATGCAATCAATCCTAAAATAAATTGCTCACATGAACCTTAATTCAAGACATGGAACACACGTACAAATGCATATGTTATTGAATAGTTACAATTTTATAACAAATATGGAATGAATCTTATGTAGTTACTCGTTCTAACATTCAAACAATTCTGTTAATGTTGCCTTGGATAAAAATAATCTCACATGTGCATGGAATATAGATTAGTTAGAAAAAGAGATGAAGCTGGATAGCAATTTGATGGTATACTTTGACTTGACCTAGATAGTTTCTAGTCTGTTATACTCAGGAAGAGACATTCTACTTACACTTTATTTTTTTTTTATTTTTATTTTATTATTTTTTAAAGATTTTATTTATTTACTTGACAGAGAGAGAGATCACAAGTAGGCAGAGAGTCAGGCAGAGAGAGAGAGAGAGAGAGAGAGAGAAGCAGGCTCCCCGCTGAGCAAAGAGCCTGATGCGGGGCTTGATCCCAGGACACTGAGATCATGACCTGAGCCGAAGGCAGCGGCTTAATCCACTGAGCCACCCAGGCGCCCCTCTACTTACACTTTAGATAAGCTCATATAAAGTCAACACTTTGCCTTAAAACTTGAAAATCCAACCATACTTTTTGTTTGCTTTTTGTTCTCTTTTTGTTTTTCCGAGGCGGATGGGTGGATGGCCACATCATTTCCACATGAGCTGAATCACTGAGGCTCCTTCAGGCAAAACCCTATTGTTGTTGTTTTATTTCCTCCAAGAGTCATTTTGATTTTATTTCAGCATTTGCACAAGAGCTGAATAAAATCCCAGAGTTCTAAACCTATATCAAAGGGGATTTTATTATAAGAGTTTAGCCCAATGATGATCCTTAAAAAAACATTTCATCTTAAATAGATCTCCCTGTGTGGCCACTAGGATAATTTTAGTGGTGAAATAGCCTTGCATTGCTGGACAAACTGACTCAGAATAGGCTTTAGAAAACTGGTTTTAATGATACAAAAAATGAGCTTTAGATTGATAACAGAACTATGAATCACTCCTAGTTTTTACATATAAAATCACCCCAGCAAGCAGTAAGCACTCATCTCCCTGTTTATTTGCAAAGAAAATTGTGCATTCAGTTAATCTCTAAGTAGTCTCAGACCATTATGGTGTAAATAAAAGAATATAGGATTAAAACCCTGGTTTATAATATATCACTTGAGATTTTGATCTTATCTTTCAGTATCCAATTTATGGTAAATATAATTCTTACAGTGCCTTCAAAATGTGTAATTCATGGAAGCAGTAATAGCCAGGACTTTTGATCATAGCTGATTTCTTTCTAATCAAACGCCAATGATAGAGTAATAAAAAAAAAAAGATAGAATTCTATGTTGCTGCAACTTGGTCAATCTGTCCATGAAGGTTTAAAAGGTGGCCAACAGTAGAATGGTAGTACCTGGAAATTTTGCAGCCCCTGGTGTAAGATAACAGATTAAAGTTAAAAAAAAAAAAAAAAAAGGTGGCGTAAACACCATTGAGTAAATTCCAGATTCTCAGTAAGTAGAGTATTATCCCTTCTGAAAATGAGACAGGTTACACTTTGATTCGATTGAGAGGGTTCTGAATATGAGGTATTAATTAAAGGTTTGGTGCCCACCATGCTAAACAGGTTTCAAACTGTTCTGGCTGTCCTTTCTAGTAAAAGCTGGAGGAAAGAGGCCTTCATTTCCCAACAGTACGACAGCATTTCCAGTTTTCATCTGTCAATAATGCTTTGTGATGTGATATGTGAGCCAGCCTTTCTTAAGTGGCTTTTGAAGAAACTCTTAGAAGTTGTTTGAACATTGTAAGACTGCATAGAGAGCTAATAAAGACCTTGAATCATTTCACCTTTATCTGCTGAGCTTTTCAGACATTACTGGTGTCGTTTGAAGACAAAGCAAGGGAAGGAATCGTGGACAGAAATTCATATCCATCTTACGAATGACAATAAGCAAGGAATGACTACTGAATAATCAAATTGGAAATCTCAGTGCGCTGGCCTACGGAAATATAGGTTTGTGCTTATAGATAAATCTGGCTAGATTTTCCCTTTAGTTGCATATGCTTATTCCTAAGTACAAGATTGTAGAGAAAAGAATATCCCAATAGATGCATAAAGTGAGCGTTTAATGAGCATCAGTTATTGTTTCATACACATTTTGTGCATTCTTTTATTCTTAGATATAAATACATGAAATATATGGTATCAGTTCTATTATTTAATCCCCATTTCACAGATGAGGAGACAACCCCAGAGATGTAACATAACTCATTCAGCATCCTAAAGCTGTAAAAATAGGTAGAAGAGGCAGGACCTTGACCCCATTGCCCCATTTTCTGAGTTACACTGCTGGGTTACACTGCTACTTTGTTTTGCCCATAAGCAGACTTAGTTTTGAGAACACGGAAGAAAATTCTGGATATTAAGTCTCCCTTCCCAAAGCAATGCCATTTGTTCAATGATGAAAGTTTGTCAGGGACAAGAGCTTTAAATAGCCTTGATGTGCCTTGGAGAGATGCACACATATGTTAGGATAAGGAGACATTCAACTCAAAGCCGAGTTCAATACAAATAAAAAGAAAGAAGCTGCTGGGTCAGAGTGCTCAGTGTTTATTCCTCTGTCACAAGTTAGAATTATTGTTTCTAGGTTAACTCACCCACTTTTTTCCCCTATATATATCCTTAAAATAAAAAGGGTCTGTTTATATGATAGCAATATCATGAAATCCAACTCTTAAAGGCAAAAATAGCGCACTAGCCAGGGGAGGGGCAGCCGATACACTGGCCAGTTCACTTACGGAGTCAAGGATTTATCCACACGATTCCAGGTCCTGCAAACTGGAGAACACAAAGCTATTGCTTGCCTTCAAAGGAAACAAACATACAAACGACAAATTACAACTTCATGGGAGAAATGTTTAGGTAGAGATATATGGGAAGTGGGCTGGGGATATAGAAAAAGTCTGTCTCCAAGAGAGCATCCTTGGTTGTTAAGAACACGGGTCTAGAGAGAGTGTTAGGTCCATTTCTGCTAATCTGTACTGGGTAAACAACAATGTCTGATCTGAGACAAAGCAGATGGACATGAGCTGGGGATTTCCTAGATTCTGAGAGGGGACAGTGATATGAATAAATGGGAATTTGTGGTACAGCATTATTTAGAAAGTATGCACAGAAATTATGTTTACAGAACTGAAATCCTTTATACTTTAACAAGAGTGCTTAGCAAACTTTCTTACGTCATGTTTTTGCATGTGTAGAATTAATGACATGCATGTACACACTCACACGCTGCTTGTCATTTGTTGGAAGGACATGGCAGAATTGGCTGAGCACCTTCACTTTTTTTGCGTTTTTGCATTCATACTCCAGCTACTCAGAACTCCTCACAGTTCCATGCAAAGCACTGAGTCATTCTGGTTTCATGCCCTCCCCATCTAGAATCTTTTACCTTCCCCTTGCTGTTCTGTCAGTATTTGTTTACGGCATCACTTCCTCCAGAAAGCCTCCCTCATGACCTCACTGTGTGGTTTAGGAATGTGCTTATAGCTTCCTGTCTCTATTACACAAATTACCATTCTTACTTAAAACTGTTTAGTTAACTGTTGCTTGAAGTCTTACTCAGTTTTTTTTTTTTTTTTAAGATTTTATTTAGTTATTTGACAGAGATCACAAGTAGGCAGAGAGAGAGGAGGAAGCAGGCTCCCTGCTGAGCAGAGAGCCCAATGCAGGGCTCCATCCCAGGACCCCGGGTCCCAGGATCCCGGGATCATGACCTGAGCCGAAGGCAGGGGCTTTACCCACTGAATCATCCAGGAGCCCAAAGTCTACTCAGTTTTGATTTTCCAGTACCTGCACAAGACAAGGTGTACAGAACTTAGCAACATATATTTATAACTTAAATGGATAAACTTCTGTTGCTGCTTTTGTTACAGGAATTCTTACATTATTTTTAGGCATTCAAATCATTTACCATAAGGTTTTCTTCTTCTCTAAATTTTCATACCATCTTTAATGTTACTACTACAGTATTACCTGATCACAGGACATGCAAGTTGAAAGGAGAGATGGACTAGTTCAAACATTTATTTTACAGATGAGAAAGCAAAGAGCAAGGAATGTGAAATCATTTATCCAAGTCCTCTCAGAATGTGAACATTATGACTAAGACTGGAATCTTTATCTCCTAATTACTTTTATGGGGCTTTTTCTACCTGTTCTACATTATATAATTTTGGACTTAGAGAACAGAATTTTAAGTCACTTCAGAGCTTAAATCATGTCTGTATAATCATGATTTTTGTGCAGCACTGTAATAAATGGTAGAGACCAAGTAAATATTTGTTGAATTAAATTGCTCCTAACGTCCATGTTTAAGAACATAGTTCCTGCATCTCTTGGAAAACTTTGAATCTTTAATCAATAGTAAAGGGAAGAGAATTTCTTATATGTGTTATATATATAATACTAAGAGTAATAATTCCAAAGTACAAATTTTATCATTGTCTCCTTATAATCATATCAACAACAACAGTAAGGTAGATGTTTCAACTCACAACTCATACTTAACAATCAAAATTCTAATTCTTCTTAAATAAATTCTATTTCTTGTGTATCATGACAAAGTGTCTTAAGAATACTCAAACTGGGGACACCTGGGTGGCTCAGTTGGTTAAGCGGCTGCCTTTGGCTCAGGTCATGATCCCAGCGTCCTGGGATCGAGTCCCACATCGGGCTCCTTGCTCAGCGGGGAGCCTGCTTCTCCCTCTGCCTCTGCCTACCACTCTGTCTGCCTGTGCTCATGCTCTCTCTCTCTCTAACAAATAAATAAATAAAATCTTTAAAAAAAAAAGAATACTCAAACTGAATCTGGAGTATAATCCGTATTTGAGAACTATCAGAAAATAATTGACGTAGTAAACAGAAAAAGGCTAACATTGTAGAACTGAAAGAGCTTTGAGCTCATAGTGGTTTTTAAATGGTCATTTTCCCTGAGCTTCAGTTAAATCCTTCAGCCTGCTCATTTTTGTCTCAACCACAGGACACGTTAAAGGATTAATTTTAATTATAGGGAATAGAGATAAATATATATGATACGGTTCTGTAAAAGGAGGCTATTGTACAACAGATAACTAATATTTATACTTGTCTTATCTGGCTATAGTTAAATCAGTTTGTATATCGCAGAAGACTATGTGGAATTCAAACTCATATTCTATGAAATAGCTGACTTTCAGCTGTATTTTCTATCCATTGGTTTTTTTCCTGAATGTGATTGACGACAGCCCTAAAACATCTGGGAAGAGGGAGAGAGAGAGCTTCTAAGAAAAGAGAAGCAAATAATACCACAAGGAGGGTAAGATGGGAGGATAATGCATTTGGCCTCCCACCGACTCCTCTGATCAGCACCTGTCTCCCTCGCTACTGCTGAGCACTAGCTTTCTCATTTCAATCATTCTTATACCACAGGAATAAAAGAAAAAAATCATTCTGATTATTGCAGGTGTAAAAGCCAATCTGATTATGCGGCTTCAGCCTTCACAGTGACACAGGACATCCTATTGGCACATGTGTGTAAATATCAGAGTTCTTAGGTATTTAAGGGGCTTAAGAGGACTTACTCTGGCCGTCTGGATGTTATAACTTTGGCCGAGAACATCTATTTTTATCAACTATGTAGATGTACCAGTCATGGGAGAGAAGAGGCAAGTTTCTTTGATGAGAGATTAAAATGAAGGGAGACAGGTTGGCAAACAAGAGCCTTTTCTCCTGATGTTGCCTCTGAAGGAATAAGGAAGGGAGACTAGTGCATGGGGAAAAGCTCAAGGAGCCCCCTTCCCTGCAGCTGCGCTCACTTGGTGCTCTTGGTGGGCCAAACCCTGTTGGGGTGAATGGTTAGATACCAGTCTGAGCCAGAGTGTAGGAAGGGATATGGAAATGAGATCCTGGGGTAAGTTAGAAAAGGAGGGTCAGTAACATGTTTTTGTAAACTAAAAACTAAAAACTTATTTATTAGTTTGTCTGCATTCCCCTATTTATTAGTTTGTCTGCCTTCCCCTATTTTTATTTTATATTCTTCGATGGTATTTTTTAACATATTTTTTAAAATACCAGACTCGGAACTCTACTCTTAAGAACTATTGAAGACCTTTTTGGTCCAATCAGGAGATGAAATTTAAGGTGGACCATGCACCTGTGAGGACCAACATTTAGGTGGAAGTGGTCGTTACTTGCTGAGCAGCAGAAATGAAAGAGAGGCTCCAAGGGAACACTTTGAAGTCATTCGGTTACTCTTCTCTCCCCATTTATATATACACCACCCAGAGCTGGAACCTTGGAGACCTTTGATTGCATTGACAATAAGGGATGAACACTGTATTCAGTCAGAACAGGAAAACCTAGTAAACTGATTGGCAGATGTGTGTGTGTGTCTATGATATACATACATACATATCTATCTATCTATCTATCTATATATATATAAAATACTGAGTAATTGGAATTTCAAGGACTTGCAGGTGCTAATGAGTTCTTTTGCTAAGATGTTAAAACAATTTCACAAGTATTTGATAATCTAAAAAATGACTTCAGTGAAGATTTGTGAGAATATCTGTGTGTTAGATCACAGTAGAGCAGCTCAGGTGTTCATAGATTTAATCCATCAAGAGACTCTGAAAGTGGAGCTGAAGAATGAACCAGGTGCTCACCTCTTCGAATCTCTCCACCATAGGAGGTTCTGTTACTACAGAAAGTGAAAGAAGCAGACATATTCTGACAGCATATCTGTTCAAGAATTTTTCTCTTCTGACTTAGAGTCCAGGTAATTATGATACTCTTAGCGCATGGCTAGCATGAATGAAATCATGGCAATTTTTGCAAATGAAAAGGAGCATAATCCATATATAAATGGAAGAATGTTTTAGTGTATTACTCTGGACAGATCAGGGTTTGAATTCTAGGCCCATCGCTTCCTTACCATGTCATCTTGGGAAAATTATTTATCCTCTCTTTATTTCAGCTTTTTCATCCTTGAGTTTCATCATATCGATTTCACTTTCCTTTCACTCCCCTCCCCCTCTCTTTGCAAGAATATTTATTGAAAGTCTGTTCTCTTTCCAAGCAATTTGCTGGCTGCTTAAAGATAGAACGTTGAGCAAGTCTGATGGCGTCTTGGCTTGGAGATCTCAGCCTAATGGGATTGTGGTGAAGAATAACTGAGATAGTGTATGTCAGTTGGTGCATTTGAAGATTCTCAGTCCTTATTGGGGTCCTTCCTTCTTGCCAGTTGCCCAATCATGCAACTTGTTCAGAAGTTCAGGAGGGTAGTGTAATACATTAATACTTTTCAACACACAAAAGTTTTTTTATTTTTTTTAAGATTTTATTTATTTATTTGACAGACGGAGATCACAAGTAGGCAGAGAGGCAGGCAGAGAGAGGGGGACAAGTCTCCCCGCCAAGCAGAGAGCCCGATGTGAGGCTTGATCCCAGGACCCTGAGATCATGACCTGAGCCGAATGCAGAGGCTTTAACCCACTGAGCCACCCAGGCGCCCCCGCCAACACACAAAAGGTTTAACAGACATTTAATTTTTTGATTTCACATGATTTTACTTTGTTGCCATTCTGTAGATGAGTCCAAAGGGGACAAATAAGCATCAGCTCCCCAGGCTGTGGTATGACAGGTCTTGTAAGTGGAAGCATTTCAGACATCATCAAGATGGTATTAATTTAACTTGTACCACAATGTTATGTGTGAGGAGTCTCCAATTTTGTTAATGGCATACTTAATTGACAATACAATCATGACTCGGAAGGGTGTGAAATTAAAATCTTAAGAAGCATATAAAATAATAGGGCAATTCAGATGTTTTGTGTGAATAAAGCGATGCAGTTGGAAAGCATCTTATTTATGACTGGCTTTTCATTCCTAGAACTTGGTATCTGTCTTAGTCCATTCAGGCTGCTATAAAATATAGCATTAACTCCGTGGTTTATACACAATAGAAATGTATTTCTCACCGTTCTGAAGGCTGAAAGTCCAAGATCCAAGGCAGTGGTATATTTGATATCTTGTGAGGCCTTTTTCCTCGGCAATTGTCTTTTCACTCTGAGTCCCCATGGCAGGACAAGTTAGGTTGCTCTGTGGGATCTCTTTTATAAAAGGATTAATTCCATTCCTGAGAATTCGACCCTCATGACCTAATCACCTCCCTGAAACCCCATATCCTGACATCATCATTCTGGAGTTAGAACTTCAACATATGAATTTTATGGGCACATAAACATTTAGACCATAGCACCAAGTAGAAAAGCTAATATAAAACATTAATGATCATTTGACTAATTCAGAAAAAAACTATCAAAAATAGATATCCATGATGTTTCTAAAAAATACAATATAGAGTAGAGCAGTAGATCTAGATTCTCAGGATTGTGGTCTGAAAAGAATATACCACGTGGTTTCTTCTATCATCTAGATCTTTGGGACATCTAAAATGTTTAAGATATATTTGAAAGCCTCTATTTTCAGTTATTGCTAATGTCTCAGTACCTCTCACATACAGAGATGATGTCACTGATCAATGACCGTAAGTGAGACATGGACTTTGAGTTTTGTGTTTCAGGAGTGATTGGCTGACGTGTTAATTTACATTCTCTTACTTGTTTCTCCCCAGGTCTGTCTTTGTAATCTATGTCTTGTGTTTGGTAGGGGCCTTAGTAACTAAGAATATATTACATGGGTCCTAGAACAGACTAGAATCAGACCTATGTCTCTGCACCAATGGCCTGGTTCTCTGGCTGAAGATCTTTTTCTTTTTCTTTTCTTTTTTTCTTTCTTTCTTTTTTTTTTTTTTTTTTTAAGATTTTATTTATTTATTTGACAGGCACAGGTCACAAGTAGGCAGAGAGGCAGGCAGAGAGAGTAGGGGGGAGCAGGCTCCCTGCTGAACAGAAAGCCCGATGTGGGGCTCCATTCCAGGACCCTGAGATCATGACCTGAGCTGAAGACAGAGGCTTTAACTCATTGAGCCACCCAGGCGCCTGAAAGATCTTTTTAAAACGAATGACCTTCAATATTATTACATGTTCTCTTGACAAATTAGAGATTTTTTTTTCAAATAGGAAATGGCTAATGTATTTTAAACTACACATAATATTTTATTATACTTTCAAATTTCAAACAAATTAGGTAAATGGAAGTGAATATTTAAGTTTTACAATAGAGCAAGGGAAAACAGTTATGTAAATTATGTATACACTGATGGGATAGAAATCTGCATATTGGAATTTCTAATCCCCTTTGGTTTTTCTATAGTATCACTATAATGCAAAAAATTACTTCTCTATTGTGTTAAAAGCACATGCTTATTAGTGAAATGACCAGGAAAAAATATTCACTCACTCAGGGAAGTATTAACATGTGAGATATTTTTGCCTAAGTGTGTATATCACTTGAACTTCCTTTGAACTCTATGCACTTCTTGCTATTTATGACAAAACCATTGCTCACAAAGTATTGGGTTTGCCTTCGAAGAAATACCAGATCATTGACAAAAGGCAGAGCTGAGATTAGATGCCAAGGGTTATTGTCTTGCTATAGTCCCAGAGCTATGTGAAATGTCAGCTAATTGAAAATGGTAATTATCCTACATAACAACATAAACTGTTTCATTCTAGGATATGTGTTGCTTTTAAATTAATAGCCATTGATCTTCTGGTTTTTCACAATTCTTCTTTGTCCTTTTGTCAAATTATCCAGCCATCAGTCCTTGGGACAAAACCCATTTCACTATTTTTATTGACCATAGTTTAATGAGTGACCTGGCCTTCCTGTTTGGATAGACTGTAATAGGTCCATCCATCTGAGGGTCTGTCAGCCAGAGCCCTGTAACCTTTACTGTATATTTGGTTTCGTAGTGAGAAAGTTCTAAAATACAAACTTCAAATAATTTTATTAGTGTGGCTATTTGCATTTTTTTTTTAGATACTGGTTGGGAGGAGCCAAATTAATCATAGTAGTAATAGATGTTTAAATTATGATCTACTGAGAAAGACTGTCCCTTGAGAGATGAATAATATATATTCAAAATGCTCAGCTTGCATCTAATGGGCAGTACTTCATACCAAATGGCTTTGAGGGAAATTTGTAT
The DNA here is from genome assembly GCF_002288905.1 of Enhydra lutris kenyoni. Lineage (NCBI taxonomy): Eukaryota > Metazoa > Chordata > Mammalia > Carnivora > Mustelidae > Enhydra > Enhydra lutris. The sequence continues at coordinate 45,695,518 of NW_019154099.1, forward strand.
AGTATAATTTTTCAGGCAAAGAATTAAAATTCTCTGCTATGATGGGGGGAAAAACTGTCAAGTAGAAATTAGAAATACATATTCTCCATAGCTATAAAGTGAACTATAAGTGCTCTGATCTCATAAAATTAAGTTACTTTAGAAAATAATTCAGAGTAACCTAATCTGGAGTCAAGGTTTTCTATTGTAATGGTAGACATCCCAAAGACACTTGGGTTGATCTGTTTTAACAAAGTGAAGAAGACTTGAAGACTGTGTGAATTTATTTAAATATATTCAGGCAAAATTCTCCATTGTTGAGTTTAAAAGCCTAATATACAGTGATTAGAGGAAAGCTATATTATGCCCATAGTTCAAGCCTTGCCACAAAATCATGAAAGTAACTTTGTTTTTGAGTATGAAAGAAATCAGTGCAATGCCTTTCTAGTCATACTGGAAGTAGGAAAATGTGCTTCCTACAACTTTAAGTCGTCAATCATGACTATGAATTATAACCACAGACCATGGAGACTAAGAACACAACAATGTATTGCTGAAAATAAACAGTTGAAGGTAAAATTTATCTGACATGTTGAATAATGAACAAATTCCTTTTTTGATCCACATTATCTGGCACGAAGATGAAAATACTTAATCATGTGGGAAAATCATTGTTTTATATCTTAAAGAAAATGGAAGGAAAATGTTTGGAAGTGAAGGTGTAGGGTAACTTCGTTGCCTCCCTTGTTGAAAACAATTCTGATGACCACACTCCTTGACTACTCTAGTCGGGCTTCTCTAAGAGCTCTGGGCCTCAACCTTGGCATCTGCTTCTGTTACATGTAAAACATCAACTTGTAGCAAGAATCTTGCTGAGTCATTGTGGCTAGCACCTCCCACCCTTAATATCTCATCCCCCTTAGTGTGCGGAATACATGGATGGCCCACTGTCCCCAAGTAGTATGTGATCTTCTGGCCTTCTTCAGCATTCCCTTCAAGTCTATTTAACCAGAATATCCTTTTACCTCCTGATGTTTCCTCTTAGTGATTTTCTTCCCACTGACCCTTCATCATGCTCCTGGGCTACAAATCTCTGCTTGTCCATGCAATATTCTGAATTGAGTGCAGTTCATTATTGAGGTCTCTTTTCTCTTATTGTAAACATTCCTGAATAAAGATTTTTATCACTTTACTGCCCAGCTCTGGTATTCTCTAACAATTTTTACCCCCTGAGCCACTTTAGGTTCTGTCTTTTTTTCTCTGACACTTCTACATACCCTAGTTCCATTTCAAGCCAAAATTGTTTAGAATGCTGTCTCCCTTCTGTCCTGTCCTAAGCTCAATATCTTAGAGTAAATGAATGTACTTGCCAGAGAACCCAGACAGGTACCTGTAGGACCTTAGCAAGCTCTCTACCTTGCACCATTCTCTCCTCCCTCCTTTGTCTGTCATCAACTAGAATAGGAGGCTGAGGACCATGCCTTTTTCCCTCTACCTCTTTAGAAGGAATCTAACTAAGACTAATGGTCATTTCTGTCTAATTTGGTAACATAAAATGAAGGCATTAGGTTTCTTCACTGAAAATCCTACTTTTATAATAAAAATAACTCTATAACCAAATTCTGTGCCTTGTCAAAGAATATCCAGTAAGACAAATATCACAAAAAATACTTACACATCTGTCCTGTAAAATTAATGAAGCTTAAGTCCACCAAATCTGTTCTTTCAGTCCTCTGAAACCTTATAATAAAGGCTCTCTAGAGGTGACCAGAATGAAAGAGCATGCAGAGTTATAGTGGGTATTGCTATGGGGAAAATAAAACCAGTAGTCATTCACTCTACAGCCTGCATTCATGTAATTGGTCTTCCCTAGTAAACTATCTGGCATGCAGAATGCTAAGTATTTGAAGTACCTGGCATTTGTGATCATTGTAATTGTAAACTGTTGGCATTTGTTTTATATTCTTGAGCCAAACCATTTTGTACTACTCTTAAATATTTTGGCTTTGGAACTTTGTTTTTGATACAGATAATTTCTCTTGTTATTTCCCTGTTTCCTTTATTGCTGTCCTGAATTTAGCTGTAATTTGCTTTAATTGAGTCATCCCCATGATCATAGAGAATTTGTTTAGCCATTGCAATTTTTAACTGTAATCTCATTTTGAATTGTTTATCCTGATGATTAACATTAGTGCATGAAGACTCAGTAGAGAAAAATTGTTATGTGGAAAATTCAGTCTTTAATAGTTAATAGAAGCCTCCAAATGTTGAGTGTCAGGGCTGCAGTGTCTCTTTGATCCTTAAAAGGCTTGTCAATGAAGACAGTTCAGTTGAGAAGCTATAATGAAAATCCAATTTTTTTTTTTTTTAAGAAATCTGCTTTGAGTCTTGAGGATTGGGAAATTTACATAAATGATCTGCATCTCAGCAAGCTCTGAATGCACAGCAACTATTTGATGGGATAATTTAAAGAGAGCTTGCCACTGGAGTGACGATTATCTATAGAAGTTCTTATTTACTAAGTGATTATGCCTAACTGTGTCATAACTTAATATCCCATTGATAGTTTTTAATCAATAAACTGAAATATACAGGTTGGGAAACATGTAAACCTGCACAGTCCAGTGAAAACAGTAAGCAAGGAGAAAAAAGAACTGTAAAAATCAGACTGAATTATTTGGAAGAGCTTAAAAGAACTGTAGTTTTGCCTCAGCTGTGATACTCAGCATGAGCAAAATGAACTTCACCACAGGGCTTGGATTTCCAGAAGTCTACTCAGTGGGACTTGTCCAACATTGGACCTTTCCAACAAACAAAAAGGAATTTTAAACTTTTAGTTCTGAGTTCTTGATATATGCATCATGTGCTTTCCTTCCTTCCTTTCTTCCTTTCTAGTCTGTCTATCTGTCTGTCTTTCTTTCTTTCTTTCTTTCTCTTTCTTTTTTTTTTTTTTTTTCCTAATCACATGTAGCTGATGGTAAGGATTGGAGGCATCTCTATTCTCCTCTTGACATGCAGTGTGAAGTTGGGCAAGTTCCTCATTCTCTCTCAATTTTAGTTTTACCACTTAGGAAATGTAACTCAGAAGATTATCTTTAGATTGTACACACCTCTACAATTCCATATTATGTGGAGATGTCAAGTCTGTAGTTTAAACAAGTTATAGTTCCAGAGAACATTCAAGAAAGGAGATTTAGACTCAAAAGTCCTGTTCCTATAAATGTTGGTTAAAGCTCAGAGATTAGATGGGTTCAAGAGGCTACATTTGTGCATAGAAAAGGATAAGGGGTCTAGGAAAGAGTCTAGAACCTTGCCAAGATTGGGTTGAGGAGCCAGCAAGTGAGATTAATAAGAGAGTATCAATGACTAGGAGAAAAAGAAGGAGAGGATAGGGTTTCTGAAGCCATGAGAAAAATTGAGCATAGAAGGGAGTGATAAACTGTTGAATGCATCTAAATCCTCATGGACGCCAAAAGCAGAAGAGTTACCATTGGACTTAGATACGTGTGGCTTCACAAAGGTTGGCTCATGACCATGAACCAATCAAGAGTGACAATGAGAATCCAACCAGAGTAGTGGAAAGGGAAAGGAGGTGATGAAGTGGAGACTGTGGGTATAGATAGCTTTTTCTAGAACTTTTAACTCTTAAGGATAGCAGAGAACTGGAGCAGAGCTGGAAAGCCACGTGTAATTAATCTCTCCTCCTCTGCCTCCTCCTCCTCCTCATCGTCATCCTGGGTCTTCTTCTTTTGATAGGTATAAAGAAACAAAGCTTTAGGAGGTAATAAAGTAGAAGGAAAAAAAAATGAATGATGCAGGAAAGAAACTGGATAACTATCCAAGATAAGTAAACCCGCAGAAGATACAAGGCTGTGGATTTGCACCAGATGGTGTTGGCATATTATGGGAATGGAGTCACTTCATCCATGTGACAATTATTTACACTTATAAAGAAAATTCATTGAGAAAGTATAGTTGAGAAGCAAAGACCTTATGCACATGTGTGTAGTAGGTTGTGATGTAAAATGGCATTCTTGTTCTAGCTCCTAGTCAAAGATTTCACAAGTAAGATGCTTTATGTAACTAAAATAAGAGGTCAGATGGCTGAAGGATAAACATAAGAAAGAATACAAAGGGGGAAAGTAAGATAAAAACAATGAATTCAATGCAAAGGATGGGGGACTTCTAGAGGTAGAAGCTGATGACATTTTCAGGAGCTTCTAAGAACTTTATGGAGTTCAGTGCTCAGAGATTATCTTTTTAATGAGCAATTTCAGTGAGAATATTACTTTGTTTACACAGTTGAAATGATGTGCATTATAATCTAGAGAAGACAGAAAACTAAAATTAAAAAGCTTAATATAGCCTTTATTCTTAGGGCAATGGTTTTCAAAATAAAGGTTGTGGCCCATTACTGGGTCATGACATAAAATGCATTTCTTACCATGAATGACTCCAAGAAAAAAAATGCAAATAAGCAGGCTTAACCAATTGAGCGTTCACTATGTCACTGAGTTATCCATCTACTAATAGCACTTCAGTGACCAGATACTGTTACAACTTGCATTTGGAGGCTGTCTTTTTCTTGTGCTTATTGTCTCATGGTCCCAAGTTGACAGAGTAATTTATTCTCAGCCTTATGTTTCCATTCTAAGAATGAAGGACACTGTGGTAGGCATAAAAATGCCCGTTCCGCAAAGATACTCATGTCCTCATGCACAGAACCTGGGAACATGTTGCCTAACATAGCAAACAGGACACTGCAGATGTGATTAAGTTAAGAAATGTGAGGTATAGAGATTATCCTGTATTACCTTGTTGGGCCCAATATAATCAAAAGAGTGCTTATAAGTAAAAGAGGGAGTGAGGAGATTCAAAGAAAGATACTTGATGATCAAAACGGAGTGGGAATGATGCAGAGGGAGAGAGACCCAACTGGCAATTGCGGGCTTTTAAGATGGAAAGAGGCCAAGAGCCAGGGGATGCGGGTGGCCTCACCATGTGGGAAAACAAAGAAACAGATTTCCCCTTAGAACTTTCAGATGATTTTAGTCTCATTTCAGACTTTTATACAGTTTATGCACCGAGACTGAGGCAAGGGTTCTTTTTCTTTCTAAGATCTATTTATCTGTCATTAGCAAAAAAAAAAATAAATAAATAAATAAATAAATAAATAAAAAATAAAAAATAAAAAAAAAAAGTAAATTCTTTTGGAGGTAATGGGTTGAAAAGGAATGAATTTTGAATATGTAGTTGATATTGAAATGTTGAGTATATAGCAGACATTGAGGCACGCTAGAGGTGTAATTAATGTTGAGACATAGGTTATGTAACAAATTTTGGGTATAAGAAGTTGCTAGGAAGTTGAACGTGGATCCACTCCCAAGATGGTGTCTGCCACAATGCCCCCCATATCCCATCTATCAGCAAGCCTCATTGTTTCTTTTCACAAATGCATTCCAACTTTGTCTTAGGTTCATGTCCACAACCACCATTCTTTTTTAATCTAACATCATTTTGCTTTTCAATTATCAAAATAATCAACTATTTCTCCTAACAACTATTTTGCTTCATATTCACCTCTATTATTTTTTTCATCATTATGTACCCAGACTAATCTTAAAAATGTGTTACATTAACTCCTTGGGTTTTTGTTTGTTTGTTTGTTTGTTTTGAGGAACAACTTGTCATTAAAATTAGAACTGGGAAGACTGGGTGGCTTAGTGTGTTAAGTGTCTGCCTTTTCTCAGGTCATGACCCCAGGGTTCTGGAATTGAGTGCATGTCAGACTCCCTGATCAACAGGGAGCCTAATTCTCCTTCTCCCTTTGCCCCTCCCCCTGCTTATGCTCTCTCTCTTTCAAACAAATAAGTAAAGTCTTTTAAAAAATTAGAATTAAGATAAAAATCCTTAACTTTATCTTTTTTCAAGCATTATTTGTAGAGAAAGATTCAACAACATCCTTCCTTCCAGTTTTGGCCAGTTGTTGTTGTTGCTGTTGTTTTTAAGTACTTTTTTTCATATAATTTAATTTTGGTTTGTAATTATACGCTCATTTCTATGATTATTTGATTAATACCTTTATTCTAAGTTACAAGCTCCACTATAGTGGAAACCAGGTCTAATTCTACCCACTGTTACATTGTATTTAATCTATAACTACTGACCAAGTGAATCGTAAATTAATAAAACAATTAAAAAATAACAGTTTCATCCTCAAGAACTTTTAATTCAGTGAGAAAGAAAGAATGAAATGAATAATACAAATGATAAAACCTACATTAGAAGGACAGGAGACATTGAATTTGAACATTATATGTCAGATGTGCCTTCAGTATGAATGTGGAGATGAAGGTAAAGGGATGTTGGAGGATGAATCATTTCAGGTGCATTGAACAATAGGAATTAAAGCAGATTGATAAACAAAGTCAGATTTATAAACCTAGGTTCACAACCTGAAATGTTATAGAGAACAGAGGGATGAAATGGGAAATGAGTTCTGGAAAGTTTCTAACACTGTAAAAACTTGTGTAAATAGTTTGTAATTTTTGATTGTGTGTATTTGCTATTTCTCAATATATGGGTGATCTACTGTTAATGGTATTGTAGGAAGTTAAAATTTCAGGTAGGATCATTTTAATTAAATGCTTCTTCATTTAACATCTATTCAACAAATGTTTTCAGTGCTTAGTTACCAGAGTCCAAAATAAGCCCTGGAAATAAGGTGAGAGAAAAATAAAAGTATGGTCCTTAGTCTCATAAAAAAGTTCTTTTTCTCTCATTTTTAAAAAGTTTTTTTTTTTTTTTTTTTAAGATTTTACTTATTTATTTGACAGAGAGAGATCACAAGTAGGCAGAGAGAGAGACAGAGAGAGAAAGGAGGAAGCAGGCTCCCTGCCAAGCAGAGAGCCCAATGCGGGACTCCATCCTAGGATTCTGGGATCATGACCTGAGCCGAAGGCAGAGGCTTAACCCACTGAGCCACCCAGGCACCCTAAAGTTGTTTTTCATTTATTTCTTTAAAGTTGTTATTTTCAAAGTTCTCTCCAAGACCACATCACAAGTTTATTAGGAGGAAAAGAAATCACTTCCTATATTTCTCCTGTGTCAGTCATGGTTAACTACAGCAGAATTAGGCAAACTAATTGAGGCATAACCCTAAGTAGATTTATTAACTGGTTAATCAATATATTTCTAGGTGGTAAAAATTGATGGAATACCGTGATACCATTTTGAACTGTAATAGACTTACCTTATAACAAATGGGTAAAGTGAAAAAGGTTATTTAAAACCTATGTAGTTAGGGTGCCTGGGGGGCTCAGTTGGTTAAGCAATTGCCTTCAGCCCAGGTCATGATCCTGGAGTACCAGGATCGAGTCCCACTTCGGGCTCCTAGCTCCACGGGGAGACTGCTTTTCCCTCTGACCTTCTGCTTTCTCATGCTCTCTCTCAATGTCTCTTTCTCAGATAAATAAATAAAATCTTTAAAACCTATGTAGTTAGATTGACTAATGTAAGACAGCAATTATGGATCATTCAAGATGAAAAATTCACTTGGAGTTCTGAATGATCTATATTCCTCAGGTTGATGATAAATAAAAGTTAACTGCCAAATCTCCATCACATTTTGTACTGTCTCACTACGACTTGAATGTCTTATCTATGTTGGAATGTATCAATATAATCAAAACACTTAATGCTGATTAACATGATAGTCCCTGATTAAATTATAAAAGGCTGTCAGGCAACACTGATGGATAGATCTCAATGAGAACAAAGCTTATTCTGGACTGCTTCCCATTAGAGAGTGCACTGAGGAAAGATATTTCTGTCCTATCTTTAGATGAGGCTTTTTTAGTTCATATCACTATACTTTAATTATAATTATATACATTAAGGAGTAATTAGGACTTAAACTTTATAAAACATAAACTGCATTGGACATGCTTTAAAAAAGGTGGCAATTTTCAAGTAAAGAAAAAAAAACATAAATTTCTGGCTCTTTCTCAAAAATAAAATATTTATGTTTGCTTTGTTGACATGAGGAACTGGAAGGTGGGAATCAAATTGGAAAGTAATAGAGTTTTAGTTCCAAACCTCCAAAATCCATCTTAACTTTAGATTTGTCTTTTTGACAATTTAGAAGTGTTTGGTTACTTACAGGTGGGAAAAAAAAAAAAAGAAGGAGTAACAGTAAGAATGGGGAGATACCAATTAATGCTTAATTCATAATATGGTTAGTGCTGTGCTGATCACTAGTCACTTGTGACTGTTTAAATTTAAAGTTAATTAAAATAAAAATAAAAATTCAGTGACATCAACCCTATAGCAAGGGCTCTATAGTCACCATGTGGTGAGTGGCTGTTCTATTAGCACAGTCATAGGATATTTGTATCATTTTAAAAAGCCTCACTGGGGCACCTGAGTGGCTCATTGGTTAAGCCTCTGCCTTCGGCTCAGGTAATGATCTCAGGGTCCTGGGATCTAGTCCCGCATCGGGCTTTCTGCCTGCCTTTCTGCCTACTTGTGATCTCTCTCTTTCTCTCTCTCTCTGTCAAATAAATGAAAAAAACTTGAAAAAAAAAAGTCTCACTGGACATCACTGCTTTTATGCATTGGCATTTTTGTTTATCATCTCTGGGTAGTTAGCAGAATGTTTGTCAGAAGATGAAGAATTTCCCAAGGTGAGAAACTAGGTTTTTTTACTTTTTCTTTTTTTTTAAAGATTTTATTTATTTATTTGACAGACAGAGATCACAAGTAAGCAGAGAGGCAGGCAGAGAGAGAGAGCGAGAGAAAGAGAGAGAGAGGAGGAAGCAGGCTCCCCACTGAGCAGAGAGCCTGATGCGGGGCTTGATCCCAGGACCCTGAGATCATGACCTGAGCCGAAGGCAGAGTCTTTAACCCACTGAACCACCCGGGTGCCCCCAGAAACTAGTTTTTCTCAAGAGACCACTGGCACTGCTGAGAATCTAGTGATTGCTAGAGAATGAAGGCAATGGGGCCACTTGTAATAGGGATTACCAGAGTCTGAAGGGATTTTGCAGTCAGAAGACTGTTTATATAGTTAGTTGTTTCTGAAATTGCTTTATCATAATTCACCGAGACATGTCATGATGCACCATTTTAAAATTGGATAATAAATTACAGATAAAATGGTGTGATTATAGAATTGGCTACTTCTTTCAAAAATGAGCCTCCATATATTTTGATGAGTGAAAAACTTTTAGAGAGCCATGATTTTCATCATCCCACAGTGGAAATACTTACTTCTGAGGCATTTTTTAGGGGCAGGACCTGACCTCAAAACCAGGTTCTATGCAAGCATCTAAGCCCAGCACTGGGAACTACAGATTATTTATGTTAAAGGTTTTGTTGCCAGAGCTGTGTTCCTTCTTCTCTTTAGTTGCTTAATCTTTACAGTTACTTAGAATGCTTATGTTTCTGTTTTTTATATTTTTATTTGTTTCTAATAATGCACAATGGCTCTTGAGACATTATTTGTACCTAACATAATGTAGTTAGGAGGAAAAAGTTAATGTGATACAAATGTGATCTGAAGTGCAATTTTTACTCTAAAAGAGCATGAGAATGGGACTCCCCAGGTGGCTCAGTTGGTTGAGTGTCTGACTCTTGATTTTGGCTCAGGTCATGATCTCACAGTCATGGGATCAAGCCCTGGGTGGGGCTCTGCACTCAGCATGGGGTCTGCTTGAGATTTTCTCTCCCTGTCCCTCTGCTTCTCCTTCCTCTTCATGCTTTCTCTTTCTCAAATAAATAAATAAATAAATAAATAAAATCTTAAAAAAAAAACAAAAACAAAAGAGCATAATGTCTTCTTTTTATTTATCCATGCCACATCATCAATTTTATCTTCCTCTCTTTCGAAGGTATTCAATAAAGATGTTTGAGAGGATAGTTGTTGAGTTTAAGCTTGAGAGGCAGGCTGTAGGGACAGAATTCTAGGTCCACTATTACTAGTTATGTTTTCTTAGTAATTCTTTGACCTATGCACGCATCTCTAAAATGGGGGTGGTAATAATAATGCCCACTTTGTGGATTTGTTCTGATGATTACATAAATTTATCTTTATTGCTAACCATAAATTATACTTAGAGTAAATTCTGGGCACAAAGTATTCACTGAACATGAAAAGCTATTGTCCTTTCTCATCCATGATGGGGTAAAATTGACATTGTCTCCTCAATGTTATTCTAGTATCACTTGCTCATCCATTTAGATGTTTTGTTTCAGTGCCTTTTATTTTATTGTAAATGCTTACTTCTTATCACTAGAAAATACAGAGATGAATAAGACACAGTCCCTGACCTCAGAGTGTGCATGTTTTTGCATGAATATTATCTTTTATTACATATTTGCTTATTGGCCATAAACAAAATTTTAAGAAAAATAGATCCACTAGTAATTTAGCTTCACTGGAGAGACTATTAAAAGGAACATGAATCATAATAAAGTCTGCATTTGATTGTGCATACAATTTTGTTGTGCTTTGACATACATTAAATTAATTCTTGGACTAATCACAGTGATTATAACAGTATCTCAGGGCCAAAATAGCTTGTGTAGAGTTGTAAACAGCTTTTGGTCATACTGTGCTGTTTTCTTGTGCAGAAAATCGTGATTTCAAAAATGGACTTTAAAAAAAAAAAGAAAAACAAAACAACAACAAAAAATGACCTATCCTGCTGAGGTCAGGAAAATGGATACCTTTATTGCTACCTGAAAAGGAATACGAAAGAAATTTTGAGGATGTGTAAACTTGTGTTTTTTGATGTGGGTCATGTTAAGAGGTATACAGTTTGTGAAAACACATCAAAGTATATACCTGTAATATTTGCACTTTTCTATCTATATATTAGACCTAAATAAAAGACCACCTATTTTACCTAAAAAAAAATACACATGCATCTTGCACACTGAAATACATGTGCATATATGTTTATATAGGAATATATAAATGTGTGTGTCTGCATATGTATGCTGTGAATTCAACCCAATATCAAGCCTCACGTGAAAACCCCACTCTTTTCCCCTGCGTGACTATCAATCACTGTTATTTAAAGATAGCAAACTTATTAAACCCCAAGTTTTCAAACTAATTGGTATTAAAGTATAATTTTATTGAAAGACTTAGATTTATGTACCACTTTTCCATGATGGGATGTAAGTAGATCCTATCCAGTGCTCACCTCAGAACCACTTTCTAAAATGCCACCAAAGTTAATTCAATTACATACATTGCAGGCAGTGATGGGAAAAGTAGTATTGGTTGTAAGTGTATATTCTTGCCGAAATCACTTCCTTGCATTGCACGCTGATACTTTACCTGCTTGACTGCTGACTTTTTTTTTTTTTTTTTTTTTTAATGTCCAAAGGGAAGGTCTATTTAAGTAGGTGAGTTATCCCTTCCTTGGCTTGTGAAGTGCAAACATTTTTGTTGTTTGCTAATAGTCCTGCAGGGCAGAACACATTCAAAGCCAGACGGGAGATACAATGTTATAAAATCTAGTGTTTACAGTGCATATGCTCAAAATTCACAGTGCGACTGTGTCATAGGTTGTGGGCTCCTGCAGGCATTCCATCTTGCCTGATTCATGCTGATTGGGGTTTTGAAAGCAAAATCAGCTGAAATTAATTCTGCTTGTGAAACTGCCCTCTAGAACACTTTCCATGCTGCTGTGGATAAATGCACCGATGTAGGAATAGCATCGAAAGGCTGGAGAAAAATGCAGCTATTAACAGATGAGAGATTAAGAACGACTTTTTTAACAAGTACATTTTGAGGGGGTCATTTAAAGTTTAGTCACAGTTATAGACAATTTCCCAGACATCCACATTAATATTGATATACCTCTGTTATTTATAAACAAGTCAGCACACTTACAATTTAATCAGCTTCTTCTTTTGTCCTGTTTGACAGTTCATGTAATCAAGTGAAATTCAAGGTGCCTAGTCTACTACTGAACTCTGAAATGACAAAAAAAAAAAAAAAAAATGATTTGACCACTGAATAGTAGTAATAATAGTTATTATTATTATTATTATTTTTTTTTTTAAAGATTTTATTTATTTATTTGACAGAGAGAGATCACAAGCAGGCAGAGAGGCAGGCAGAGAGAGAGGAGGAAGCAGGCTCCCTGCTGAGCAGAGAGCCCGATGCGGGGCTCGATCCCAGGACCCTGAGATCATGACCTGAGCCGAAGGCAGCGGCTTAACCCACTGAGCCACCCAGGCGCCCAATAGTTATTATTATTTTAAATACCTTTCATTTCCTTGTGAATTCCATGTACTTAGGTCCATTCACTTACCTAATTATTCTACATATATTTTGGGTATTACATAGACGATGCAACTGACTGCTTCTCTTGCCTCAGGGTTTCTGTTCTAGTAGGGAGGTGGTAGAACACAAATAAGTAAATGGTTTAGTATAATGTGTCAGATCTTAGTGATGTACTATGGGAAAGAATTAGGCAAGGTAATGTGGCTAGAGAGTGTGGTGTGAGATGGGGTGTTGGTGTTGTTTTATCTGAGAGACAGGGACAGTGTCACCAAAAGGGGACACTAGAGCGGATATCTAAAGGAAGCAAGGGAGCCGCCTGCATGTATACCTGAGGTGTGGGTGTTCTAGAAAAATCATCCAGAGTTTGCAATAACTTCTTTCAGAAGAACTTGGAATATTAATTTGCTCTCTCTACAGTATGGATGAGTAACTATTACATGGGATTTTGTTTGTTAGTTTGTCTGGAAACACAAAATATTGACTACCTGAAGGGTATACAGGGTTGAGAGGAAAGCCTGATTTACTCATTGACAAGGCAGGAACTCTCAGCTGAACATGCAAACCAGAAAGGAAGATGATATTTCAAATTCAGGAAAAAAACAAATATTAGCTCCTAAAAGGGAGATAGTATAGGGTAATTTTCTTGGCCAGCTTGTAAATTATTTTTTAAATTTCCTTACGATGAGTTAGTTCCTAAGTAGCATAAGTAAAAGTAAATTTTTATTTTTCAGCATGCTGATCCTTTTCCTGGAATGTTGTTGTTCTCTCTCTCTCTCTTCTCTTTTTTTTACATTCTTCTGGTGCATTCTTATTTATCTTTAACGGCCAATTCAACTTTCTGGTGCATTACTTTCTGAACTCTCTAGGCTGAATTGTTAATAATTTTTTCTGAATTCCTATAGTGATCTCCAGTTAACCTCTAGACTCTGACTTTTTCCATTGGATTATTTTATATATTATATATATTTCTCCCCATGAAAAATATCTTTTTAGCTTCTTTAACCTCCAAATCATTGCCTTGCACATTTTTGGATATATTTTTTTTTCAAATAAATGAGCAGATGATTAATTTACAGTCCCCAAAATGGGACCTCACAAGAAGGATTTCCCTTGCATCTATGTACACTTTATAGAGGAACATAAAGTATTTCCACAGGGTTCATATGTAGAAGACTAGTTTAGCCACTTGCTATGTCATTTTAAATACCTTTATAACCCTAGTTTCCTTAGCTCCCAAATAAACATGTAAATAATGCCTGTCCCTGTGGGCTTTTTAGGGTCACAGTAGCTCACACATAAAAGTGCTTTGTGAATTATGAAGCATCTTTCACCCGTTCATTTCTATGATCAGTTCTAATGTTACATATATTTAGTTAAAATAGAGACATAAGAAAGAATTAACCATATTGTAGATAAAATAAAAAATGACTTAAGAATGATTGACTGGGGGCGCCTGGGTGGCTCAGTGGGTTAAGTCTCTGCCTTCGGCCCAGCTTGTGATCTCAGGGTCCTGGGATTGAGCCCCACATCAGGCTCTCTGCTGGGCGGGGAGCCTGCTTCCCCCTTTCTCTCTGCCTGCCTGTCTGCCTGCTTGTGATCTCTCTCTCTCTCTTTCTCTCCCTCTCTGTCAAATAAATAAATAAATAAATAAATAAATAAATATAAAAAAAAATAAAAGAATGATTGACCAGGAAGAGTTTTAAGTTGAATTCATAATAGTATAAATAGTAGTCCAATAAATTCTCACAAATGTAATGGCCATCCTGCTTTTGGTTGATATAAAATTTATTGGAAATCTTTGCTCTTATTAGCATGAAAGGAGCATTAAAAAGCTATATAGGGAACAATTAGGTAACCTTATTGCATGGTAAGGCTATAGAAGGAGGTTGAACAAATGATTCAGTCTCATTCGTTTGTGGAACTACATTTCTACTTCGTGATAAATCAGAAATTATAATGTTTTCTTGTCAGGAGAAGTCTACTCAACTACAGATTATTTTAGGAGTAAACTTATGCTAATGGTTTATTATGAGATCCATATTAATTAGAATGTTAACTTGAAAAATATTTGAGATGTCCTTGATAGATGAAGCGCTATTTTAAGCTGGTTTGAAAGGTCCTACAGAATCAAGCTATTCAGAAAAGAGATGTGATTTTTAGACTTCAAACTCACAAAAATATGGCCTGATAAAGCAACAGCAATGGAGCATACTTCTAAACCTAATGTATTTCTAAAATCTATAATTAATACATATTTTAATGTTTTATACATGTTATTAAGTGATTTTTATGCTGAAGTCTTTTTGATTAATATGATCATGTAAAAACAGATTTTCTCAACATACAAGGAAAGCATGTTCCTTATGACCATTTCTAGATAAATAGGCTTCCATGAAAACACAATAATGGAATATTAGAATTAGTGTTCTTGGCCAACTGTGTGGGTTATTCAACTCAACATTTTTTTTTTAACAGGCACCAAGACATAGATAGTAGAAATGTGTTGTTTTCCTGAACATTATCCTAAAAATTAAGCAGTGCAGTCTCAAACCATCCATTTTTTGAGACTATGCCATTGTCACTTCTATTCAAGGCATTCCCTAAATCTTGTTAACATGTAATAAATTCAAACTATATCAATTCTGACTAGAAAACTAAATTTCGTAAAATTATACTATGTTGAATAATATGTTCCTTTTATTTGCCCTCAATTTTTCTCCTCTTTTGGTTTAAAGGAGTTTCTTTTTAACTGAATTCAGTTAAAATATATCTTTAATTCTACTAATTGCAAACTCACTCCATCATCAACGTCATAGCTTTTATCATTTCAGTCTACAGTCTACATCATTTAAGTCTATTCTCAAAAGACAAACGCCTGTCCTTTTGATGTTTTTCGTTTACTTCTTTGTTTTTACATGCTGTGATCAGGATCTAAAAGGCTTTCATTTTATCTTTCTTGAAGTACAACAACATCATATATAAGAAAAAGGTATGGGGTACCTGGGTGGCTTAATGGGTTAAGCCTTTGCCTTCAGCTCAGGTCCTGGGATCCTGGGATCGAGCCCTGTATTGTGCTCTCTGCTCAGTGGGGAGCTGCTTCCCCCTTCTCTCTGCCTGCCTCTCTGCCTACTTGTGATCTCTGCCTGTCAAATAAATAAATAAAATCTTAAAAAAAGAAAGAAAGAAGTATGGACGTGATATTTCACCCAAGAAAAATATTGTGTGTAAGGTTTTAAAATGTTTCTAATGCTTACTGTTATAGCCAGTGTTGCTTTGTTTTGTTTTTTAACTTTTAATAGAGTACCACATTTATTTCCTTAAGAAAGTAATTAACTAACTTTTGAAAGTGGCTAAATATTTGGTTAAAGAAATGATATTATAGACCACAAAGCAAAACGTAAGCAAACTTGGTGCTGGGGTAAAATGCTTCTCTTCCATTGGGAAAAGTGAGTAGTCATACATTTGTTAAATTTTGAAGCACAATTTTTAGTGTTGCAGGAATAAAAGAAATTTGCTTCTTTTTACCAGTACCTGGTAACCCCCACACTGTTGTCCAGCACATTATTTATATCCATAAGCGGTTATCTCAAAGTTCTCCTTGACTCCCTATCAAGAGAGTGGGGAATAATTTTTCCTGTCTGACAGTTGTTGAACAAAGTCGCTTCCCCCTGAGGCTGACTTCAGCATGTCAAACCAATGACTGTTCTCTCACAAATAAATGACAATAGACTCGGTTGCCTTTTGAATTCACACTTAATGGGCCCCCTTCCAGGACCCTGAATGCGCAGCTGTTCTTTCTTAACACAGACTCAACAAGTTCACAGTATTATTTTTTAATAGTTTCTACAGAAGTTATGTTCTTAAAATTCTTGTCCATGTGAGGCATGTTTGCAACACATATATTGAAATGCACACATTAATTTAAAATAAAAGCTCTTTGTTAGCAATAAAAATTGGTAGACATTACTTGTATTAGACTTCTATATGTTGGCCGGGACAATCATAACTGGAGAAATAAGAAGATATATTATCATTTGTATGGATAAAATTCTAATACATAAGGAGAAATGGTTTAGGGAAACATTATCCTCTTCATTAAAAATTCCATTAATAGAATTTAATGAAATAAGGGAATTTGTTATTCTGTATTTATGTTAACATTGACCAGTTATTTGTACATTCAACTGCTCTTATTTAGGTAGTAAGTTGTAGTTAATTAAGGTTTTGGATTCAGAATGATCTCTAGTACTGAATACTGGCTTCACCACTTTGAAAAGTTACTTCTACTCTGAATCATTTGCAAACTGAAAATAATAATTCAGACTGTTTGTATAGAGATGAAACAGCATGACTGATAGGAGTTTGGGACATTGTCTTGTATATAAGGAGTTTGGGACATTGTCTTGTATATATTGTGAATTCAGTAAATGTTCTTTTTTACCCTCTTGTATCTTTAGAGGACCCCAAAATATAATGCATACATGGTTCGGGTATAGAAATACTAATGTGGAATATGAATTTGCAGAACACTGGATTTCCATCTTCAGAATAATCCATTTTCACTCTACCACTTTACTCTTTGAGCTCCTCAACTGTTTTTATTTTCCCCTTAGTCATAAGTGGAAATGATAAAATAATACCTTCCTATTGAGGTAGTTTTGGAATATAGGTGAGTTTAGGTGGGGTGAGATCCAGAGCTGATGACAAAGAAAGAATTCTTGAGATGTATTTGGTGCAGAATGGTGGCTTTGTTAACAAAGACAGGACCTGTGGGTAGAAAGGCCTGATGCGCTGGAGTTGTGAGGGGTGGGTGATTATATACTTGGGAGTTGGAGGTAGGGAAAAAGGGAGGTTTTCAAAATAACTTTCATATGCTGAAGAGGACCTGCAAGGTACTGGAGGCCTTTGCCATTGTCAAGTTAAGGTTGTTTTTCCCTTTAGTAGGTCATGAACATTAAGACAGCTGGGAGCTTCCTGGAGGGATGTCACACATCTCCCACCCAAGAGTGAGGGTTGCAGTGTGTGTGGGGGGCGAGTAGGGGGTATTATGGTGTCAGTGTGCACGTTGTCCTCAGTTGCCGTCTGCTTCCTCATCACTATGATCCTAGGATGAGTGTACAAACTCTACTTACTAACTTACATGCAACGTCTTTTAGGATTTTAATTTTTTATGCTGGCATTCGGTTCAGTCTTGCTCTGTTTTGTGTGTTTGCTTTTCTTCTCTCTTGCCAGCAATCAGAAGTCTCTGTGCTCCTTTTTTGAAGTTTCTTTCCTGAGACCTAAGTTTGGTTTGCAATCTTCAGCCTGGTTTTCTTCTGTCGGTTTGAGGACGAGACATTCTGTTCTTTGCGTGTGTGTCTTTGTGTGAGTAGTGCTGGTCTTGAAATTTTACATCCAATCTTACCAAGCCTATCGAAACAATATCAGAATTTAAACCATTTCTTTGTCATTCTCTTGAATCAAACAATGAGCTTGAAGTGTTCTAATTAATATCAGAAACCCTGATTATAAAGTATTGTTATTCACTGCCCTAGAACTTTCTTAAACTATTGTCGCTAACCGTACAAATTATTATTCTCGTATTATATAGATGTTATTTCTTTAATTTGAATTAAATATGTCATGAGCACGCTGTGAAGTCGCACACACAAGTTGTGTCTTTCCACAATGTCGGCTTTATTCAATCATAAAGCAAAGTTAATCCCAAGGATAAAGCAGGTTCAGGATTCCGAACTCAATGACAATTCAACTTGTGATTAAATTTGACTTCTTACACAGCACACAAAGCGGGGCAGAAGACAAGCCACACGACAAACGGGATAACAGAAGGGTGCAGGAAGTAAACGAACCGAGGCAAAGTCAGTCTGTGGGAGGGTGCTTGAGATAAGGCTTGGGTCCTGTCCAGGTCAGCTCTGGGCACTCACTGCTTCTGATGTGCAAGTCCGGAAGGATCTCCGTTCTGGCCGGAGATTAATTAGGCACAGCCTTCCCCGGCAGTTGCCTTTTTTTTTTTTTTTTTTTTTTTTTAAAGATTTTATTCATTTATTTGTCAGAGAGAGAGAAAGAGAGAGAGGGAGAGATCACAAGTAGGCATAGGCAGAGTGGCAGGCAGAGACAGAGGGAGAAGCAGGCTCCCTGCCGAGCAAGGAGCCCAATATGGGACTCGATCCCGGGACGCTGGGATCATGACCTGAGCCAAAGGCAGCCGCTTAACCCACTGAGCCACCCAGGCGTCCCCGGCGGTTGCCTTTTTAATTGGTCAGGCATAGAGGGGTCCGATCTGAAAAGTCTGTTTGCTGCCAAAATCCTTCCCTTTTTAAAGAGGTTTAATCAGTGTGGGTCTCCGCAGACCTCCTCTGGTTCTGCTTCTTATATGTTCTGGGGTGTCAGCTGACCTGGTCCCCGCCCTGTCTCCTGGCTTCAGTCCTTTACCCCCTTGCGTCATTGGTTGACACAGTCTCCTTCTTGATGTGAGAGATTCCATTTTGCTCTCTACAAAATACCTAAAATTCTGCCCTTTTTATTCTTGCACCTTATATATCTGGGATAATTTCCTTTTTAAAAAGTTTTCTACTAGTTTTTTGGCTGTAAAATCTTTAGTTGTTGTATGAAGACATCTTTTCCTCATTTGTCTCAAGTTCATAAATCTAGAAAAAGAGTTACTTCTAAACACATTAAAAATAATAATGTCTGTATCATTATGGACATTAGGAACATCTGTTGTTGGGTGGCCTGGGTGGTTCAGTCATATAAGCGTCTGCCTTCCACTCAGGTCATGATTCTGGGGTCCCATGATGGAGTCCCACATAGGGCTCCCTGCTGGGTGGGGAGCCTTCTTCTCTCTCTCTCCCTCTCCCACTGCTTGTGTTCCCTCTCTCGCTGTTTCTCTCTGTCAAATAAACAAAATCTTAAAAAAAAAAAAAGATCTGTTGTTTAATTTCTACTTCCTTGTTATTATCTGATTTTTATCTCTGGCTTATTTTAGATACTCCCTTTGTCTTTGATTACACTGAGTTTCACTAGGTTGGATTAACATATGTATGTATGTGAAAGAGGTAAATCTCCTAGAAATTTCTTGATTTTTTTCTTTCTGCTAGGACCTTTAGTTATAATAGGTTTTTAAATTTCCTCCTGTATTTTATTGTGAATTCATATTTAACAGAATACCACTGGGGAATGTTGAATGAATTGGATTTTTTTTTTTTTTTCAGAAAAGAATATTTAATTTCTTCTGAGTAATGTTGGGGTATGCCACCAGCCTGGAAATATTTTAATTTGATTTCTCCTAGCAGGGAGCTCAGATTTAGGTGAGAATGTAAATTCAAAATCCAGAAACATGAAACACCAGGCCTATGGTCACAAATTTTAAGGAGACTATTTTGTACCACAAAGAGGAGGAGCAGAAACTGAATTGTCTTCATCAATTCCTTTTATGATGGAGAGTTTTTCTCCCTTATTTATACCTTCATTGAAATTAAAACAGTTAAAGGGTCCTGGCCTTGTTCATGAATTTGTAGTTCAGAGTCAATGTTTTGTTCTAGCACAAGCCCTTGTTTACTGTTTCCCTTGGGGTCTTTTAATCTGGAATGTTCTGGATCCCATGTACTAGCTTGACTTTAGAGTTAAATTGGCACCAAAGCTTACTTTTTAAGTTTCATTTTTAAGTTGTAGCTTATCTTAATTTTTTGTGTTCTTTGATACTTCACGTATTCTGTTGAACTCTGTAGTGAGTTACCATATATCTTGTTGGTGTTTTCCTGCATCTGAGTGTTTTCTGTCCTTGGAGAATATATCACAATTCCTAATTCTCCACGTTGCAGGTAGTAGTGCTACAAGTTATATTTTAAATTGTATAATTATTTTATAATTTAAGTTTAATTATTGATTATTCATGTTTGAAACATTAAATTTGATCATGCATCCTATCCTGAGATCAAAAGTAATAATTTATGATGGCAATGAATTGTAGGAGAACCAGTTCACATGTTACAAATGTAAAACGGTGAATTCTTCTATGATATTTTAACTCCTTAGGTAGCATTTTAAGTGTTTTTAGAAAATATTATTCAGATACAAAGAAATGGCAAAATACTTGTGAAATCAGACCACAATACCCACCAATTTCTAAGGCTACAAAATTTCAGACAAAAGTTATTTCAATAAAAATTTGCTCAGTTTTTCCAAGTTCAGAAGAAAATACTGAGGAAGTATTGACAAATATACAATGTTTATCAGTTTTTTCTCAAAATCAAACATAATTTCCAGGTGAATAGGAACTAAAAATTAAATACCTCATCCATGTGTCCAGATTACCTCCATGACTTTTTTAAAAAATGCAAAATGAGGAGAACTTAGCTGTGAAAACAAAAGATAACTGATATACTGTGATAGCAGCTCTGTGTTACTAGCAGTAATACTCTTGGATTTGGTTTGATATTGACATCAAGCTGTTGGTTAGCTTGCACCAAGTTTACTAAGTTTTAGTAAACTTAGTAGGTTAGGTTACTTGCACCAAGTTTGCACCAAGGTTAGCTTGCACCAAGTTTACTAAGTTTTAAGAAAAGATGCAGGACAGGAAACACACAGCATGCACAACAGAGTAGAGGTCTCATGAGTCTCCCTAGTCAGTCATGATGATGCAGTCTTTCTGACTGAGGACATGCATTCAAAGGTGGCTATGTGAGTATGACCAACCTGGCATTCTTTCACCTTTTATACCTAGCTAGGCAGACCCATCATTTGTCCTATCTCATCTGTAAAGGTTACTCCTTATTCCATAACAATTTCAACAATGAAGTTAGGGAATTTGTTTCCGTTCTGGGACAGATTTACCCTTTCCCTATCTAGTTTGGGTAAATTCCTAACAGTTCTTTGGGTTATTGTCGCAAGGAGAGGAACTAAGAAGCAAAAGACAAATAAATATTCAGGCTTCCCTGAGGCTAGATGTTAATTAACCCTTTCTCTGCCCTTGGATAAGGCAATGAAAGATTACCTGTCAGAGAGAATGCTGAAATTTACTGAGAACCCTTCTTGCCACTCCATCCTAAAAAAAGGCAGCTTTATGTATGGATACAGTAAAACAAAATAGCGGGTTTACTGGAATATCCCTGACAGAGAAAGGAAATGTTCAGATGTGAGGATAGGATACATGGAGAGGTGCACACCAACAGATATCCTTTCTTAAGTAGAGAATAACAGTGCTCAAAAGTAGTTATGTAAGGCAGCTCCAGGGTTCAAACAATAAGAAAACTGAGTTGATAGAAGGCAACATAACAGGAATCTTTCTGACAGGATAGAACTTTTCCCAAAAGTTATTGGAAATAGCACATATTTTTTGAGCAAAACAGTTTGTACTGATGAATAATCTCAGAAAAAAGAAATATGAAAATTGCTGTGAAAAATCAATTTTTGCCTGCTCAATAAGCAAATAATTCTTCTGGGATTGGGTAAACAGAATCAGTTGACAAGGAATAATGGAAATATTTTCATAAATGATACTGAATATCTAGTCAATGTAACACATGAAGAGATAGACATGAAGAGGATTGTATTTAAGAAAAATAATCTTGGGGCACCTGGGTGGCTCAGTGGATTAAGACTCTGCCTTTGGCTTGGGTCATGATCTTAGGGTCCTGGGATTGAGCCCTGCATCGGTCTCTCTGCTTGGTGGGGAGCCTGCTTCCCCCCCAACCCTGCCTGCCTCTCTCCGTACTTGTGATCTCTGTCTGTCAAATAAAAATAAAATCTTAAAAAAAAAAAAAAAGAATCCAAAAGTGCACTAATTTATAACTCTTAGAAATAGGAGTCAGACCATAATGAACTATGAAAGAATATAAAATCCTGGAACCAACATTAAATTAAAAAATAAAAGTTACATCATTTTCATATAATACCATTCAGATTAATACCCCAGTTGACTAACTTAGTGAAAAGATATTTTGGTTTGGTGATGTGAATCTTCTTGTTACATAATTATGCAGCTACCCTATTCCTTTGCTGGGAATAGAACCCCAGGTTTGACTCTACTTTTACCTACATGTAATCATGAATCAAAAAATCATCAACCTAGGATTTCTGGTGTTCTGTAAGATGCAATAATCTATGAAACCTGAACAATACTCATGGAGCAGTTCTTTGAGAACTCTATGCAGTAAATGGTGGCAGGTAGATAAGAGAAGAAGACCATAATACAGTGTGCCACCAAACTGGAGATGTTGACCCTTTCTTTTATCCTTCAGTGTCCCCTGGCCCACATTCAGAACAAACTGCAAGAAGGAAGTGGGCATCAGCACAGACACAGGCAACACCCAGGGAAGCCCTCTAGTTTAGGCTTGAAGAGGAAGAAAATGGTTTGCTAGTAGGCACAGCGGCAACATCAAAGGCATGTCTGTAGCCACCTAAACTCTAATGGGCCAACTTGCCCTTGGCTTGAAGTATCTGTTGCCATAAAAGGGGAAGGCTAACTCCCATTGCCTTTTTCTCTCTCTGCTCCTACCAAATGCCCTGGCATGGGTGCAACTCCTAAAGATCCACAGTTGAATAAATAAATCCACAGCTTTTTGGCTAGAAAACCAAAAGAAAAAAAGGGACCACAAGGGATTGGAAAATACTGGGAGGATCCCAGAAGGAAGGAGTTCAGGAAAGCTAACACACACTTTCTTTTAATGAATGCCTGGGGTCCCTAACAGATGAGTTGATCTGCTGCTAAAGAACACACTGAAGACATTGAGAATTGAATTTAATTAAAGACAACTGCCTAGTTTCCAGATTCATAACTGAGTGGGGCACACATAAGACAGATTTGAATAGCACTGCAAAGACTGAAAATGGAATTGGCTTTGAATCCACAAGTCACAGAAGACTGGTAGAATTTTGTGACCTCACACCAACTGAATTGATTTCCTGCTACAAAATTAAATATTCTCTGTAAGATATATATGTAATCCAGATTCTCAAAACTTAATAATCAAAATGTCCTGGATACAATTAAAATCTATTCAGCAGATGGGTAACCAGGAAAATGTCAACTCATTTGTGAACATTCAGTCAAAAGATGCCCACACTTAGAAGACCCAATATTTAGGATTTAGGCAGTTTAAAAGCTAATATGAAGTGATGTCTGGGTGGCTCAGTGGGTTAAGCATCTGCCTTCAGCTCAGGTCATGATTCTAGGGTCCTGGGATTGAGTCTCTACATGGGGTTCCTTGCTCAATGGGGAGCCTGCTTCTCTCTCTGCCCCTCCCCCCACTTGTGGGCACACTCTCTCTTTCTTTCTCTCTCTCTGACAAATAAATAGAATCTTTTAAAAAAAGCTAATATGAAAATTCTGTCAAAGGTGAACATTGATGAAAGGAGTAGAAAGATAATTTCAGCAAATAAACAGAAGTTATAAAGAAGAAACTAATAAATTTAGCTTTGAAAAAAGTATTAGATGGGTTCAATAACAGAAGGGAAATGACAGAGGAAATAGTAAACTTCAGAGATTGACTGAGTGTGCAAAATGAACAATTGAACAAAGATTGGAAAAAAAAAAGATGTTAAGGGAACTTTGGAATAATTTCTAAGGTCTACCATTTGTCATCACTGTCCCAGAAAGTGAGGTTAAAAAAAAAAAAAAAAAAAGTAGAGCAGGGGCACCTGGATGGTTCAATCAGTTGAACATCTGACTTTTGATTTCTGCTCAGGTCATGATCTCAGGGTTCTCAGGTTGAGCCACACAGGGCTCCAAGCTTAGCACAGAGTCTGATTGTCCCTTTCCCTGATAATAAATAAAATGTTTAAAAAATAAAGAGAGCAGAAAAAAAATGTTTGAATTCCCAAACACAGTGAAGGATATAAACATAAATAATTGAGAAGCTTGGCAAACCGGTAAACAGATAAATTCGATGAAATTCATTTCTAAACACAGTGAAATCAAAATGCTAGAAACTAGAAATAAAGCAAAAAGACACAAAAACTTTTGAAAGCATTCAAGAAAAGCAATTGTTTGAATGTCTATATATTTGTCAACAGAAATCATGGAGACCAGGGAAAGTAGAAAAGTGTTTTCAAAGTGATGACATAAAGACTGTTTTCCCAGAATTCTAAATCTAGTAATAATCTCCAAAAATAAACATGAAATAAAGGCATTCACAAATAATGGAAAACTAACAGAACTCTGTGATGTCAGAACTGCCCTAAAAGAACTGCTTAAGGAAAATTGTCAGATAAAAAAGTGAATGATACCAGAAGGAAGCTTGAAACATCAGAAATGAAGGAAAAGGAATAGAAATGGCAAATATTTGGGGAAAAAAGAGAATAGAATACTATTCCCTTGATTCTTTAAAATACATTAGACACTTGAGAACAAAATTACAACATTGTTTGATGTTCTCAATGCATTATTTAGGATAACTATATCATAAAGTGGGGAGGTATAGAAAACTATACAGTAATAAGGTTTCTATTTGAAATGCAAGTGGAACAAGTATTTGTATTGTTATCCGGATCTACAGAAACCCATAGAGGTTTACAATGAGATATAGTCTAAAGCACGATCAGTAAATTCAAATAGAAATTAAATAGGTGTTCAAATAAAACAAAATGTAGCAGAAGAAAAAAAAGATGAAAAACAGGGAATGATCAGAAAAAAAATATTAAATGGTAGACCTAAATCCAACTGTATCAGGTAGTACAATGAATACAAACAGTTTGCACATACTGATTAAATACAAAGATTATCAAAATGGTTTTAAAAACATGAAAGATAAGTCTACATTTGTTCACTTCAAGTATAATGAAATATGTAGATTGTATGTAAATGATGGGGGGAACATACACGCACACATAAATCAAAAGAAACCTAGGATGGTGATATTATTTAGACAATGCAGACTTCAGAGCAAGAAAAATTACCAAAGATAAAAGGGAACATTACATAAGAAGATAAAACCATCCCAAATGTGTATGTACCTAACAATAGAGCTTCAAAATACATAAATCAAACACTGACAAAACTGACAAGATAAATAGACAAGTCTACAAATATAGACTTTGGCATGCCTCTCTCCGTAATTGATAGAACTAATATAGAAAAAGGACAAGAATATAAAAGAACTGAACTGCAGCATCAACTAATTGATTCTGATGGTCCCCTACAGCACTACATACCTTCTCTCCACAGACACATAGAACTTTTACTGGGATAGATCATACTGTGTATCCTAAAAAAAGCTTCAACAAATAGAAATAAATTGAAATCATACAGTATAGTCTCCAATTATAATGTATTAAAATAAAATTCTGTAACAAAGGTAACAGGAAGATGACCAAATATTTAGAAATTTAATAATATACTTAATAATTTAACATTCAAAGAAGTTTCAGAGGAAATTAGAATATATTTTAAACAGTGAAAATAAAAATACAGCATATCAAAGTGTGTGAGATGCAGCTAAAGCAGTTCTTAGGTAGAAACTCATAGAATTAAATGCTTATGTTAGAAAGGGAAAAAAGCTTCACATAATTAAGAATCTTAAGAAACTAGGAAAAAGAAGAGCAACATAATCTCACAGTGAGTAGAAGTAAGAAAATATGAGAAGAGCAGAAATCTTGTAAAAATGAAAATGTGGGAAAAAAGGAAACTATATAAAAACAAGAGCTGTTGTTTGAAAAAGTCAAAAAAATTGATAAATGTCTAGTGAAACTAGAAAAGATAGAAGACCAATTATCAGTATCAAGAATGAGAGACAGGATATCATTACAGTCACTAGATATATTAAAAAGGCAATATGAAAATACCTCAAAAACATGCAAAATTTTGACAAATTGCATGAAATATATTAATTCCTCAAAACCAAGAATCACCAATATATACCAAAGATAAAGTAGGTAACCAGCATAGTCATATAACAAACCTCGGCTGGTTTTGACAAATTTGAGGAAATATTTGAATGAAAGTTATTTTTACTTAAATGCACTAGAAATGCATACTAATTGAAAGGAAGAAATAAAATTGCCCACACATTTTGTGTGCATATTTTGTGCGCACAAAATGTGTCCTGTTTAGAGAACCCTGGAGGATCTCCAAAAACAAAAAACAAAACAAAACAAAACAAAAACACAAACCTCCCATAACTACTTAGAGATTTTAGTTGTAAGAACAGAGGATTCACACATAATGAATTGCATTTCTATATAGTAGCAATGAACAACTGGAAACCATGCAATGGCTAAAAAAGAAAGACATTTAGGGGCACCTGGGTGGCTTTGTCAGTTAAGCGGTCAACTCCTGATTTCGGGTCAGGTCATGATCTCAGGGTCCTGGAAGTGAGCCCTGTCCTGGGCTCTGCACTCAGTGGGGAGTCCACTTGAGGATTCTTTCTCTCTCTCTCTGCCCCTCTCCCTGCTCTTTCTCTTTCTCAAATAAGTAAATCTTTAGAAAAAAAAATTAGTGCTAAATACAACAGATGTAAAAACTGAATGCTGAGAAATATAAAACATTGTCAAATCAAAGAAGACTTAAATCAATGAAGAGACAAAACATGTTCATGTATTTGAATACTCAACAAAATGTTTCTTCAACCCAAAATGACCAATAGATTTATTGTAAATCCAGTAGAAATCTCAACAGGTTTTTTAGTTTGTTTTTGCTCATCCAGACAAGTTGATTTTAAAATGTATATAGGAAGGGGGTGCCTGGGTAGTAGTTGTTTAAGCAGCTGACTCTTGCTTTTGGCTCAGGTCATGATCTCAAGGTCATGAGATTGAGCCTGCCATTGGGCTCCATGCTCAGCACCAAATCTGCTTCAGATTCCCTCTTCCACTCCCTCTGCCCCTCCCACTAATGCTTTCTTTCAAATAAATAAATCTTAAAAAATAAATAAATAAAATGTATATAGAAAGGAGAAAGATCCATGTATAACCAAAATAGTTTTGAAAAAGAACAGAGAATTTTTCTTATTTCAAAAACTGTGATAAAGCTACAGTAATCAAGACAGTACAGTATTGTCAAAGGGATGGGCTCTTAGGTCAATAGAAGAAACAGGATAGTCCAGAAGTAGAGCTGCACAAATATGGCCAATGTTTTGACAAAGGTAAGAGGGCAATTCCATGAAGAAAGGATAAGCTTGTCAACAAATGATTTCGGAATATGTGAGCATCCACATTCAAAGAAAAGTTAACACTTTTGAACTTCCTACCATATATAAAAATGAACTCGATTGATTATACATCTACATGTAAAATAGAAAACTGTAACACTTTTAGATAAAACATAAAAGGAAATCTTCATGACCTAGGGTTGGACTTCTTAGATTTTATACCTAAACATGCCCATCAAAGAAAAAAAGATAAATCAAACATCGTCAAATTAAAAACCTTGTTCTCTCAAAGATGATTTTAGGCACATGAAAAGATAGGCCAAAGAAGGATAAAAAATATCTTCAAAACACCTATCTGATAGAAGACTTCATCCAGAATGTACCAAGACATCTCAAAATTCAACACTAAAAATCAAATTATAAAGGGCAAAAGACTTACAGAAATATTTTATACAAGAAGACATGACAATCAAATATATGAAAAGGTGTTCAAAATCAAAACCATTAGGAAAATGTAAATTAAATCTATAAAATGTTGCTACACATCTATTAGAACAAATAAAATTTTAAAAAATTCCAACAATACCAAGTGCTGGTGAGCATACAGAGCAACAGAAATATTCATAAATTGCTTGAGAGGATGCAAGATGGTAGTCATTTTCCAAGGTAATTTTGTAGTTTTTTTTTTTTTAAAGATTTTATTTATTTATTTGACAGAGATCACAAGTAGGCAGAGAAGCAGGCAGAGAAAGAGGAGGAAGCTGCTGAGCAGAGAGCCTGATGCGGGGCTCCATCCCAGGATCCTGGGATCATGACCTGAGCCAAAGGCAGAGGCTTTAACCCACA
>NW_019154099.1:45723823-45768657 GCF_002288905.1 Enhydra lutris kenyoni
TGCGGGGCTCCATCCCAGGATCCTGGGATCATGACCTGAGCCAAAGGCAGAGGCTTTAACCCACTGAGCCACCCAGGCACCCCGCAAGGTAATTTTGTAGTTTTTTTGTTAGCAGTCACTTATCATGTGACTCAGCAATCCAACTCATTGGTATTTACCCCAGAAAAATAAATATTTATGTTCATATAAAAATCTATACAAGATTGTTTATGACAGCTCTCTTCATAATTGCCAGACTTGTAAACAACCCAGATATCCTTCAGTGATTGAATGAGTAAGCAAATAGTATGTCCATACTATACAATACTACCAAGAAATGAAAAGAAACATATTTTGTGTATATACAACATCTCAGATGATCTTGAGGCCTTATGCTGAAGTGAATGAAGCCAGTATAAAAAGTTGCAAATTCCATGTTTTCTTGTATATTATATTCTCTAAAATGATAAAACTTTAGTTATGGAACAGAGATCAGTGGTTGCCAGGGAGTAAGGGTGGAAAATGGTGGGATAAAATGTGAGAGATTTGGTGGGTGGTGATTTAACTATTCTGTGTTCTTTTCTCTGTTGGTGGTTACATTAATATATGCATGGAAGAAAATTCATAGAACTGTAGACCACAAGTAAAGGTCAGTTTTACCGTATGTTACTTTAAAAATACAATTTTAAATATCAGACCTTGTTTGTAGTGGCAAAATGCTTGGCAAAAAAGTCACATGAAATGCAAAGTGAAGGTTGTCTCTGAGACTTTAAGAAGAGTAGAGCCATTGTAGACATACACAAATTTTCCAAAAAATCATATGAAGAAACAAAAAGCTCTAAGGAACAATATTAAGTGGTTTTTATTTCAGAAATTAAAGTTTCAAAATAAAATGTTCATTAGAAATAAGATAAACTAAGTCTAGTTTAGATGAAAAAATGAGTATATAAAATACATATTATAAACTAGTTTTTGATGACAAGATAATGGTAAGAAAGTTCTAGATTTTTTTCAGGCATTCTAAATTCTTGAGGGTAACCAAAATATAGTTTTAACATGACTCAATTAACCTAAATTACCATCTGCAACTCCTTTTTGGTGGCCATAAACACAGTTAAGAAAGTGCAATTCCAAATGTCTCATTTTTCTGTGTTTGCATGTGTGTGTGTGTGTGCACACGCGTGCGTGCACGTGTGTTTCTTCAAATGTGTAATATACCTGTGGGGAAATTAGAAATCACTTCTTTGTGTCAAAACTTCTGGGTGATTCATTTGGAATCCTCTACCTTTGGTTCATACTTCTACTTACAGTTTAAAAATAATGTGTTCCCTCACTCTATCACTATAGCTATATCAGGATCAATTGAAATTTCTGGAAGGAAATAAATCTCATTTGGGACCTAGAAATGTTCACATACAGATCATTGTTAACTTTCTGACCTTGTCTCTTCGCATGTCTGCAGTCTGGTTTCTCCTCACTTCCCTGGCCACCCTCCAAAAAATGTGTTCCCCAAACCCACTAAGTATCTTCAGGTCTTTGTGCTTTACACATGTGGTCTCCTCTGTCTAGAATATTCTTGCCTCACTATTCACCCTAATAATTTCTGCCCTTTCTTCTAATGGTTATTCAGGAAGTACTTGTTTGGGTCCTTCTGAGCTAATTATTCTCTATTCCTTACATGGTGGACTGACTACTTCCTCAATTGCTCCATTCAAGGTTGTCTTTGCAGTTCACTGAATTTGCCTCTTTGTTATTACTTAAACAGTATGTTTTAATTTTGTCTACTTATCAAACTAAATGATACCATGAAGCTATTTCCTTTCATCAATTCATGTATTTTTTTTAATTTTGTTCCGTTTTGCAGCAATATTGTTAGAGAAATTCAACAAATGTTTGGATAAATGTATAAATGAATCTGTGAATGAATGGATTCAGTGTTTCTTGGCTTCAGTCCTTTCATTCTAAAATATCTACAAAATATTCTCCGTAAAACAGTTTTTTCATTCTATAGCATGCAAAGTATTTGAAAACGTGTTATTGATAAAAGCTGGCAGAATATGGGACGCCTGGGTGGCTCAGTTGGTTGGACGACTGCCTTCGGCTCAGGTCATGATCCCGGGGTCCCGGGATCGAGTCCCACATCGGGCTCCCAGCTCCATGGGGAGTCTGCTTCTCCCTCTGACCTTCTCCTCGCTCATGCTCTCTCTCACTGTCTCTCTCTCAAATAAATAAATAAAATCTTAAAAAAAAAAAAAAAGCTGGCAGAATAGATGAAATCCTTTCTCACATAAAAGCATACAATTGTTTTCATAACCAGTTCTGACAACACTGAATAAACTCACACCCACTCTACCTATAGCATCTCTGCTGTGATGTTCATAGAATGTCTAAAAGCAAAGTTATTTACAAGTTATACCATTGAGAATTGAAAATGTTATAACATACACTGTTTTGAAAGGAAAAAAATGTTATCTTTATTTAGAATTAAATTGAGATAGCTTTGTGGGTTTATAGAAATAAAATATACCATGTGCAAATGAAAACTTCATAACTAAGTCAAAGAAAACCTTAAACTTTCAATGGTTTGGTTTAAGATTTTAATTTTCTTTTCTTTATACAATGAAATCTTCAAAGAAGTTGGTGAAGTGGGTAACATCCTTTCTCATATGAAGAAACACATGTACAGAGAGATGGTAACTTGGCCAACAATACACAGTAAATAGAGAAGATAGAATCAGAAGTACGAACCTGAAGTTTAAGTTCTTAAAAATTGTGCCAAATAGGTGATTAATTCTGTCTTAAAATTTTATAACTTTGCAGATAATTAGCATGTTAAGTGAGCCAACTCAAGAGATGTCCTATATAAAGGCAATAAAATAGTCAAGCCCTAGAAATGAAACAACAATTTAAGGGAAAAATATGAATAAAAGTGGTGAATATTTGACTGTAACGCAGGTTGCGCTAAAAACTAGAAAAGGAAATTGAAATTAGAGTCTGGGAGACTTGGAAGCATAAGTCTTCAGCACACGGTTTATTCAATTTTTCATTCCTCCATCAATGACTGGTTGTCCACTCTATGCAAATCTCTGCTGTAAGTGCTGGGGATAGAGTAGTAAGACAGAGAAAACCCTGTCCTCATGGAGATAGCATTTCAAAGAGTATAAAAAGAAAAATATGTAATGTATGTTGGGTAGTGACAGGGGTTCTGAAGAAGAAAAAAACAAACACTAAGTCACTAAGGAATATAATTGTTTCCTTTTCCTTCTAACCTAAGAAATGCAGGTTCTCTATGATGTCATCTTGTTGGCCTGAGATAATTTCCTCCCACCTCTGATGCTTAGTTCTTTGACATCGCCCCCCAAAGGAGTTAGGGAGAAAGCCCAATCCACAACCTGTATGGTTTCCAGCCTCTTCCTAACTGCTCATCTCCTGCAGCATCTCATCTGTGTTCATTTTACATCTTGCCAGGTTCTGCTTGTTATATAATGAAAAAGAAGTGGGCAGTGAACATTCTCATGATACAGCCTCCCTGAGGTAAAGTTCTGGGTACCCTGATCTCCAGTTGGTTTGTGCTGTGAGTGTCTAGGTTAGAACAAGTTTGTGGGAAGAAATAAAGTAGCTCCTGACAAGCAAGGACAAGAAGGACAAGCAAGTTTTTTCTACTTTCAGTGGCAAAACATGTACTATGAGCTACTGATAATTTTTCTCAACTCTCAAATATTTCTCCATTTTCCCCCACTTACCTTGTATTTAATTGAAATGTCTCCCAGGCTCTACCCTGAGAATAGCTTACCCCTTAGATCCTAGCTATTGTTGTTTTCTTCCTGTTTTGTTTTGTGAAAATGTATGTTTTTCTACTTCCAAGTCACCTTAAATACTTCAGTGACAAATTGAGAGAAACTGCACGAAGACCAGAGAGTTCAAACGCAATTTTTAAATGAAAACCACAAAGCCACAAATAATTTTTCAAAGATGATTATCTCTGATAATTTCAATAGATAAAATATATCTTGTAATAAAGACAAAAATATCTCTGATCAATAATTATGTTATAAATGCTCTATTAAACAGATAGACTTTTTGAGAAAGTTATCAATAGAATGCTCTTCTGAATTTTAGTAATCCAGATGTGGGGCGTTTACTCCCGTACTGCTGCTTCCTCATTTCCACTATGCAAATATCCAGTGAACTCATCTGTATTTTCAATAATCATCTAGAGGAGAAGGGGGTTGGTTCACATTCTTCATGCTTTGGAGATTAATGATATAGTCAATCATCTAAAATTCACATGGATCATTACTGCATTCACAGTAATTTATGCTCAATTAACACACTTAAAATCAGTTTTCTGTGGAGTTTAGCCAATTGGCTTTACAGCTTCTGGCTCTGAAAGATTCATTTTGCTTCTGATCACTGGCAATATGGTGAGAAACAGCCCTCATTCCTGTTATTAAAGTTTTTCGTTTTTCATAAATTGAACAGGGCCAGTAGACAGTGGGATGGCTATGACCAAGTTCCTGGCCAAAAGCCATATTGCTCAATCCTGGCAGCTGTCCTCCACACAGATGTTGGGATAAACACCTGAACAGCAGGGTCACAGTGCTAATGTATTGTAAGGGTCATTGGGAAGAAGACCAGGTTGGATTCAGAGGGACAGAGAGAGTATGTTCTGCACTTGAATCTGTGTGCTGGGATACGAGTGAAGGAATCAGCAGGTCTTGATTTCCTATAGTAAAAATCAACAGGAATTTAGTTCATGTTCAGACTTCTAGAAATAACCCTTTGGGAAACATTGTGATTAGGGCTTGATTGAACAAAGAAGAACATGGAATCCTTTCTTGTCTAAGTTTGGGTGAAAAAGTAAATTTCTATAAAATTGAAAGTGTTTATGGTGAGTTAGTTTACATGGTCTTCTATCATATTTATTGGACAAAATAAATACCATCCAGTGCCCTAGTTAAAAATCTAAAGCATTTTTGTCTTTTTTTATTAAGGTATATAAAAATTTTATTTCTTTTTGGTTAACTCAGGCTAAGAGGGTTTTGAAAAATCGTATTTTAATGAATGTCCTTTGAACATATGTTAACTAGGTATTAATAGCAATTTACTTAAAATTAGATAATTAGCTAAATGAAAAGTGAGCAAGGCCAGAGGATTTCATAAGAATCTACCTCGTCTCATTATTTCTCCTAGGGTGGATTGATTTCTCACCTATAAATGTATTCTTTTACATAAAGGAGATACTATTCTAATATATGATCCTATCAAATATATTCTTTCTGTGACTATGTTTGGAATATATTTCCCAGAACTGAAGACCAGGAAGTAGGATAGACAGGCTGTGCAGATGTCACCTGCAAAAATTACCAAGTATGCTATTCTAGAGAAGACTGAAATTTCCCAAAAAGAGCCTAGAGAAACTTAGCTTAGGAGACTCGTTCTCCAGTTTCACACTCAAGCCCAGATAAGCAATCTTGAGGTAATTTGACACAAAGAGAATAGTAGAAAGTAATATCACTTTATTTTCTGCTTACCTTAGTCCAATGCATTGCTGTATGTATTTGACACTTTATCTCAATCTCCACAAATTTATGGAGTGGGTGTTATGTTAATATATTATATAGAAAGGCAAATAACATGTCCTGGGTCATATACCCTGAGATATGGGTGTCCAGCTGCCCCCTCCATAATCTGCATATTACTATGGTGTCATGGTGCTATGTAGGAGAAAGGAGTCACATGTTTTTGGCAGGAAGAATGTTTAAAGCTTTGCAAAGGTCATTTAGTATATATATATGCATATGTACATATATATATGCATATGTGTATATATATGTGTGTATACACACACATACACACATACACACACATACTGAAAAATATGCTGAATATATAAATATATATTTACATATTATATATAATTTTACATATATTTATATAAATATAAATCTATTTCATATATATTATATTATATATAAATATATTTATATATGTATAATTTATATGTTTATATAAATATATTTATATACTGAGTATATATATCAGTATATGTTATATAAATATAATATATATACTGAAAAATTAGTAATAGAAATGATAAAGGTTAGAGTAAACAGAAAAATCTGGGGGATAAAAATGCAAAATAAGTTAGAAAAAAAGTCAAGATAAAATCAGTGAAGAAAACAAGATGAGATAATGTCTTTATAAAACATGACAGGAATTTATTTTAACTTACTCAACCCCAAACATTTACATACTTAAGAAGAAAACAGTGGGTTTTTGTTTGTGTGTGTGTGTGTGTGTGTGCGTGTGTGTGTGCCAGACACTACCAAGTTTAGTCCTGACAATGAATTAATGAATAAATAATACTTAACCTCAAAGAATTAATAACCTAACAGTTAATAGGCAAAAATGTAACTTAGTTTACCAAACAGGAGAAAAGATTTTTGACAGTCCAAGGAGGTATTTTAGGTATTAATGACATTTGAAAGATATTACAGATCTGAATGCAATTTTTCCCCATCTAATTTTAAGATTTTTGTTCTTTGTCCAGGACAAAACAGGAAGTTTAGCACCAATGAAGTTGACATGAAGTTTCAGACTGAATTAGGTGTTTGAGAAGGCAATATTTTTGTTAGATCCATGTACATGTATCCAATGGTACAATATAGTTTCTCTTTTTAAGCCCAAGCTCTTTTTTGAATACTTTTGTATATGAACATAAAACTCTAAAGCAGGTAAAATTTAGTAATTTATTTAAAATATACCATAATACATGCCATAAAATATATTATATACCATAAACCCTATTAACTAGGCAATTTTTAACATGTATTAGCCATAAAAAGTTGAAATTCTGGTTTATGGATGATAGCATAAGCATTAAGAATTGTGTTTTGTCTGTACAATAATGACAAAATCAGGAAACATCATCTTGCAATCCCAATAGACTATAATTCAATGGTTCTAAAAATCTGAAAGTAAAGTCACCAGGAATTTTTCAATTATGTTTTTAACTTAAAATAGTAATAGTAACACAATTCTTCATATTCCTTTTTGTGAATATAAAAAGAAGCACTAAAAGCCTAAAGGAAGCATCAGATTCTTTGTGCTGTGATATTATTAGGAAAACCATATATTATATGTTCTTATACAACTATTAACTTTGTGTCAAGACCTGGCTCTTAGCTGAAGGATCCCTGTGAACTTTGCCTGGTATTTAATTGTGTGTGTCACACATGGGTTACTAAAACTCATCTTTTAGTACCATTTTTTTGTTCATTTTTTTTTTAAACTAAGAAATAAGGGCACCTGGGTGGCTCAATTAAGCATCTGACCCTTGATTTTAGCTCTGGTCATGCTCTCAGGGTCCTAAGATCAAGCCCTGAATTGGGCTCCAAAATCAGGCAGAAGCCTGCTGGAAGTTCTCTCACCTATGTGCCTCACCCCCCTCTTCACTCTCTAAACTTCACTCTCTCTAAACTAAATAAATCTTGAAAAAAAAACCAAACTGGGTGCCTGGGTGGCTCAGTTGGTTGAGCATCTTCCTTCGGCTCAGGTCATGATCCCGGAGTCCCAGGATCGAGTCCCACATTGGGCTCCCTGCTTGGCAGGGAGTCTGCTTCTCCAGTTGACCTCTCTCCTCTCATGCTCTTTCTCTCTCTCATTCTCTCTCTCTCTCAAATAAATAAATAAAATCTTAAAAAAAAAAACAACTAAAAACTAAAAATTTTCTGCCAAAAGATACATTAATTATATATTTTTTAAAATATGCATTGTTTAGGAAAGATTATACTGAGGTCTATACAAAACTAATACTATTTACTGTTCTAACAGTAACAGTAATTACTATGTTATTGTTCTAAAAATTGATTATGAATAAAATACACTTGAGTCTATATTGTAGGTATTTATTAGACTTTAGAAAGTATTTTTTAACAGTCAAATTTTTAAATGAAACTGAAAAAATTCAAGTTTGTAGACCCAATGAAGCACTTGGGACCTCAAGGGTAAATACCTCCTTCCTCCTAGAATAAAAATGGCTGAAATAAATTTTTTTGTCAATGAACATTGTTAAAAGAGATTATGCTACTGGAATTTTTTTTTTTTTTTTTACTTTAAAGCTATTTATTTATTTATTTATTTTTTGTACCACATACAGAATTTTTATTTCTACCCCATGTGGTTTCTATCTTTGTAGTGTACACTTATTTGGCTTTATGATTTCTGTCTAGTGGATGGAAAATAATTGTAAATTTTAGTTATAACTTTTATTTTTTCATTATCAACAAATTTCATTATCCAACAAAAATCAACAAATTCATTTTTTTAACTGATACATACTTCAGAATATATGGTTCTAAAAGATTTATATAAAACATTCCATCCAAGAAGAATAGAATATACATTTTCCTCAAGTACACACAGAAGAATCCCCTGGTTAAATCATGTAAAAAGGGACATAATAAGTATTACATATTCTGGAAGACTGAAATCCGACTAAGTATGTCTTC
This sequence comes from Enhydra lutris kenyoni, assembly GCF_002288905.1. NCBI lineage: Eukaryota > Metazoa > Chordata > Mammalia > Carnivora > Mustelidae > Enhydra > Enhydra lutris. Next base: position 45,732,316 of record NW_019154099.1, read on the forward strand.
TAACCACAATGGTACAAAACTAAAGATCAACAATAAAACAAAGGTGGGAAATCTACAATATAAATATTAAATAATTAATACGTAAATATTAAACTAAATAATACTGCACAATGGACAAATCAAATAGCAAATCAAAATATGTCTCAAAATAAAAACAAAATAAAATACAATATTCTAAAAACCAATGGATAGCAGATCTTAGAGTGAAATTTATGCTATAAATTCTTGTATTAAGAAAAAAATTTCTAATAAACGATATTACAAGGAACTAGTAAAAGAAGAAACAGATCAAATTTAGCAGAGAATGGGAATAACAAAGAAGAATCAGAAATAGAGACCAGAATAAATAACATAACATTGAAGGTAATGACCAATTTTTCCAAAAAAATAAAATTGGCAATGCTTTAATTACCTTAACTAAAGAAAAAGAGAGAAGACTCAAAAACCAAAACAATAAATGGAATACAACAGACACCACAGAAATATATAATGTGGATAGCATTACCATAAACAATTATATATTAACAAATCAGATAACCTAGGAAAACAAGATAATTCCTAAAAATGCACAAGTTGCTGAGATTGAATCATGAATCTTGAATCCAAGAAATAGGAAATCTTAGACCAATAAAAAGAAGAAAGTTGAATTAGGAATCAAATCTACCAGCATAGAAAAGTCTAAGAATAAATGGTTTCATTGGTAAATTCTATCAAACATTAAAAAAAAAAAAGACAGTCTTTATCAAAGTCTTACAAATAATGGAATAGAAGGAACACATTTAAAGTCATTCTATGTGGCCAATATTACCCTGATACCAAGGAAGGATAAATGCCAAAAAAAAAAAAAAGAACAACAAAGCCTGTCTTTTCTGTTGTTAAGTACTGCTATTCCGACTTTCTTTTGACATCTGTTCACATGATAAATGATTCTACACCCCTCACTTTCAATCTGCAGGTGTCTTCAGGTCTAAAATGAGTCTCTTGTAAGCAGCATATAGTTTGTTTGTTTGTTTTAAATCCGTTCTGCCACCCTGTCTTTGGAGTGTTTAATCCACCTACATTCAGAATACTTATTGATAGATATATATTTATTGCCATTTTGTTACTTGGTTTGTCATTGTTGCTGGAGATTTTCTCTGATCCTTTCTTATCTTTGTCACTTTTGGTCTCTCCACTCAAAGTGTCCCTTCTAATATTTTGTGCAGGGCTGGTATATTGGTCATGAATTTCTTTAGTTTTGCTTGTCTGAGAGACTGCTTATCTCTCCATCTATTCTGAATGATAGCCTTGGTAGATAGAGTTCTCTTGGCTGCAGGTTTGTCCCACTCAGCATTTTGAATATATCATGCCACTCGCTTCTGGCTTGCCAAGTTTCTGTTGAGAAATCTCCAGCTAGCTTTATGGGTTTCCCTTTGCAAGTTAAGGACTTCTACTGTCTTGCTTATAAGATTTTTCCTATATCACTCTATTTTGCAAGTTTAATTACAATATGTCTTGATGTTGACCTGCTTTAGTTGATTTTTATGGGGGTCCTCTGTGCCTCCTGGATCTGGATATGTTTCCTTCTACAGATTAGAGAAGTTTTTGCTATTATTTCTTGAAATAAATTTTCGGCTCCCTTTCTCTCTCCTCCTCTGCTGGGACTCCTGTAACATAATAAATGTCAATATGTTTGATGGAGTCAGAGTTCCCTAAGTCTATTCTTGTGTTCCATATTTCTTCTTTTTCTCTGTTGTTTTCTTCATTATTTTCCATTATTTTGTCATCAATATTACTAATCCATTCCTCTGCTTCTACCAGCCTGCTATTCATTCCATCAAGCCTGTTTCCAGTCTTGTTTATGGCAGTCTTCATCTGTGATTCTTTTTTAACTCTTTTGTCTCTGTGGTAAGGGTCTCATTGATGTCTTCTTTTCTCAAGCCCAGTGAATATCCTTATGATTGTTGCTTTAAATTCTCCATCAGGCATGTTACTTATGTCTGTTTCACATTGATTTCTGGCTGTGGCTTTATTTTATTCTTTCATTTGGGATAAATTCTTCTGCCTTGGCATTTTCTCTAAGTCTCTTGTCTTCTCCTGTGTGTTAGAAAAGCCAGTTATGTCTCCTGCTCCTGAAGTAATAGACTTATGAAGAAGGGCATGTAGTGCCCTTAAGTAATTAAATAATGAAGTAATACTTTAGGATTGTCTCTGGTGTATGCTGCAGGCATTCTGCTGCTGTGTTTTGGCCACATTGTCCTTCAGGCTAGTTGTCTGCAGAGGCTCTCCTTTCCTGCTGTGGACAGTATTTCATCCTTGGTGTGAATGTGGTGAGTTTTAACTAAGTGTGCTCTGGTCTGCTTATAAAATGAGACCTTACACCAACTCCACCAGAACTGAGACCCTGTAGAACTCCCTGTTTGGGAGATGTGGTTTGGGCAGGAGTTTGTGCTGGTCTTCTGGGGCAGGGGCCTGCCATGCTAATTTTGAGGCAAGCTTGGCTGAGAGTGGAAGTTCTGCCAGAGCAGAGGCAGTGGAGCTTTGTGTCACAAATTAGGGAGCCAGTGTCTGCACTGAGCTGCTTCCTAAAGGTGACTCTGTGTTTATGCTAAGGGGCAGGGGACAAAAATGATGCCAGCCAGCAACTTTGTTCCCAGAGAGGTGTCTCTGTGGACACCGGCTCTCCAGGGATGTGCTCAGAAAAGAGTGAATAATCTCCCCACTGTGTGTTCCAGGCATTCATCAGATCACTGTTTCTATGCTCTCTACCCCCAGGTTGTTTTGTCTGCCCTCTCTCCAGAGCAGGGCAGTGCCTTCATGGCTCTATCCTAGCCAAGCCTGCTGACCTTTAAAACTCAAGGCTTTAGTTATTGCTGATGGCCAGAACTCATGAAATTCAGCTCCTCTTGTTTTCTAAGCCAATGGTTTTGGCGAAACATTCTTCATGTGCATTCTCCCATAAACTCCTCCTTTGCCCTTCTCCACAGTGATAGCTCTCCTTACCCCACAGTGCCTGCAATTTATTTTCTCCCCTAAACCACTTCTCTGCACTTGCTGCCTTCTTTGTACCTTCTTCAATGTGGCCTCTTCTTTCCCTTTAGTTGTAGAGTTTGTTTTTGTCAGTCTTTAGGCTGATTTATGGGGTATTTAGGATGATTTGATAATTACCTAGTTGTGTTCATAGGACAAGACAAGCTTAGTGTCCTCCTACTATGCCACCATCTTCTTTTCTTAATGCTCTTGCAATTTTGAAGAAGGACTATTAGGACAAAGGTATTTAGTGTGGGAGGAATTCGCTAAAGCTGGTAAAAGAACAGATGTTTCTAACACATCTCAACTGACACTCTTACTAAATTCTGTTTCTCAGTGTGGTAATATATGCACTTTTTTTTTTTTTTCCAGAGGCATGAAGAAAGCATAATAGATAGGATAAGTTTCTCAAAAAAATAAATGGTTTCTTTCATAAAAACAGTGTTTTATGGGAAAACAATGCAAATGTAATCACTGATGAAAATTAGAGGGGCAACACAAGAGTGAATCTCATATATTACACCATTCATTGGCACATGATTGTGATGAGGACTCAAAACCACAAGTGCATAAAGTATTACAAGATGTCATTGATGCAGCTAATTTTATTAAAACGAGGCCTTCTTCAAAATGTATAAGAGAAATTTAATAATAGTTTGTAATAAATCTCAGTTTTCAATAAAATCTTTTGTAGCTAAGTATCAGTTGCTTTCTGGCAATAAACTCTATAGAGTTGTTAACTTAAAAATAAGTAACACCTTTTTAAAATAAACATGACAAATAAAAAATAAAGTAAAAAATAAAAACATGACCAGTCTTCCAAATAAGCTGGTATTTTAAAGACAATCGCAGTAATACTCTACCTAGCTTAGAATATCAGAACATACACTACTTTATTGCTTTATAGCAGAAGTCCCATTTTATTGATATTTGACAAAGATCTTCTTCAGTATGTAATTCTTGTTAAGTAGAAAATATCTGGAAATTTTTTGACAAAAACTGTTTTTGTCAAAGCAAAAATTATTGGATTTCCATAGTTCAAATACATGGAAGCAAACTTTTTTCAACTGTTTGAGAATCACAAATTTCTTGATTTCCCAAATAAATACTAAATAGTTTCTAAGAAAAACTATTATCAGGGAAGATGGAAATCAACCAGCTATATCTCTAAATCCTTTGTATCAGTATTTATTCAGTATAATCTACAAGTCAATTTTTTATTGGAATTAAAACTTTTGTAAGGTACCACTTTCAGTTATGATGGTTATTAAAACTGAAGAGCAAAATAAACCAACCTTAGAACCAGACTTCTAAATCATTGTGTGCTATTAAAAAATAAACCAAGGGCACCTGGTTGACTCAGTCAGTTAAGCATCTAACTTTGGCTCAGGTCATGATCTCAGGGTCTTGGAATCAAACCCCACATTAGGCTCCAAGCTTAGTGGGGAGTCTGAGCATTTTCTTCTTCCCTCTCTCTCTGCCCCTCCCCCTTGTTCTCGTTCTCTCTCTCAAATTAAATCTTCTAAAAAAAAAAAGCCAAAACCTTAAAAGTATTTAGGAATATTTTTCTCTCAATAAAACAAAATGGTAATGTACCAAAGGAAATAAAATTTATTTTTTAAAGTAATATAGTTTATATAGTAATATATAATATATATAATATAGTTATATAGTAATATAGTTTATATTATCTTGTTTAATTTTCTACTTTTTGTGTAAATTTTGAAACGTATGTAAGATGTCACTACAGTAACATGTTTCATGTAATTTTTAGATATATAAGTGCACATTTGTTAGAATGAAACGGTCTATTTTTAACAAAATTAGAGATGTAAGGATAATGAAAATATTATATCATTTTGGGGTATGAGCCTTCCATATGCCAATTATGTCACTTAAAACTGTTAAACTGTCCAAAGCCTTGTGAAGAAATTAAATATTGGTGACAGTGGAGAATAGTTGACAATAGCAGCCTTATCAGTACAGTGTTGTAACTAAAATAATAAATATAGGGTGGCTGGGTTATGGACATTGGGGAGAGTTTGTGCTGTGGTGAGTGCTGTGAAATGTGTAAGCCTGACGATTCAAGACCTGTACCTCTGGGGCAAATAATACATTATACGTTAATTAAAAAAAAAAACAGATTAGTGTCATTAAACAAACAAACAAAAACACTAGAAGGTGATACCTATAGGTAGCAATACAATCTTCAGGTAACCAGAGTAGCAGGGTTAGTGAATCTAAAAAATAATAAAATAAAATAAAATAAAATAAATAATAAAAATAAAATAAATAAATATTAGCATCAGTCAGATTGGATTTAAGACTAACTTGACATGGGGGTGCCTGGATGGCTCAGGCATTAAGCGTCTGCCCTCAGCTCAGGTCATGATCTCAGGGTCCTGGGATGGAACCCCATATCAGGCTCTCTGCTCAGTGGGGAACCTGCTCTCCCTCTCCCACTCTCCCTGCTTGTGTTCCCTCTCTTGCTGTGTCTTTCTCTGTCAAATAAATAAATAAAATCTTAAAAAAGAAGACTAACTTGACATGAAAACTTGGGCCATTTATCTCATTTTTATGACCATTAGTTTCCACATCTATAAAATATTCATAATGATATCTATCTTTCTGAGGTATTATGGGAAATTGAATGTGATGACCTATGTAAAACATTACTTGATAAATGGTAGGTTTTTAAATTACTTGATAAGTAGTAGTTATAATAAATCTATAAAAACTTATAGACAGAAGTCCCTTGGTGGCTTAGTCAGATAAGTATCTGACTTCAGCTTGGGTCTTGATTTTGGGATCCTGGGGTCGAGCTGCACATTGGGCTCCAGGCTCAGCAGGGAGTCTGCATGTCCCTCTTCCTCTGCCCCTCACCCCACTTATGCTGTCTCTGTCTCTTTCAAATAAATAAAATCTTAAAAAATATATATAGACAATGCAGTTTCTGTAGGGAGAAATATGTACCCTTAGAACCTCTGGGTAACCTCTTGTTCAGAATTTCACAAGATGAAGCAGTATCCTAGTAATTTCCTTTGAACATATCTAGTATTAAGACACTGACTATTTTAGAAATGAAATTTAATATTGTATATGCATTTATACAGATCTCATACCCCCATATATAACCCAAAGAGTAAGAAGTTTGTTAGCCGTTTCTCTAAAGTCAGACTAAACTTTCTTCTGCCACTTCTAGTCTGTAGTGATATCAGTTCTTTCCACTGAGAGCTCATCAGAAGAGCAAAGAGAAGGAAAGTGATAGATTGGTTATTGTAGTTTGACTGTTCATTCATTTGGAGCTAAAAGCAGCTATGGAGGCAAACCTGTATTTGCTTTGGACTTCTTGATCAGAGTCTCCAGGAAGATATCAGTGATGGCCATTTTCATTTTTATATATAAAGTTTTGTGAGCTAAACACAAGGTTCCAAAGCAGATAAGGGGCAAGAGTTATCTCAACACAAGAAGAATGGGAATGAGTAACACTGAAAACTTTTTAAGTCTCCCTTCTTTTCTGCAAATAATTATCCATGCTGATTTTCTAAGCATATTGAAAAATGAAGGAAGGTTTAATGGGGCTTGTCAACTAAGAGAAACAAGTCTGTACATTCAATTTTATGCTATCTTTAAATGCAAATGCTGTTTAGGCGGTTATGACTGGGAGACCATTCCATTTGATGATGCATTACTGTGATTAATTCTGTAAGTTCAAAAGCCCTTCCATCTATTTTTTTCAAACATTTCAGTGGGTGACTTCTGTTTAACCTATTACTTGCTAATTATTGGTGAGTTCTCCTTTTTTTTTTAGTAAAGATTTTTATGTATTTGAAGAAAGAGAGTGTGAGAGAGAGAGTGTGTGTCAGGGGGAGGGGCAGAGGGTAAGAGAATCTTAAGCAGGCTCCATGCCCAGTGTGCAGTTAGACATGGGGCTTGACCTCTGATCCATGAGATGATGATCTGAGTGGAAACCATGAGTTCATTGCTTACCTGTACCACTGGTGCCCCAATTCTTTTTTTAATCACTAGTATCTTTTCAATGGAAACTACAGAGTGGAGGGGGTTTTGGTTTACCATAGTACTCTGAACGATAAACCATGGCTTCAAAGAAAAATGTCAAATTCTTAGTGAATCAAGTGAGTATATGGATTGCTTCTTGAAGATTGCATTTAATACAGGGAGGAAACAGGGAGCAACAAAATGAATCAGAAGTAGGCAGTTTGAAAAGTGTGTATACATTTGATAAAGAATAATCAGAATTGGAAATAAAAGCATTAAAGATACTTTGGATGACAGTAGTTAATTGTATGATAACAAGGAAACTCTCATATAGGTACAAGGGCAGAAAGGGAATGTTTCTAAATGTCTGCCTGGTGGGAATCATAACAGACTTCAGCCAGCATATTTCATTAAATCTCCAAACTGACTTCTGTAAAACATAAGGTTGGTGTTTCTCCAGAGCAGAGAGTTCTTTGATGTTTTCTCTCCTCCTTGTTCCCTCTTTGAGGCAGGACTGTTAGCTCACTAATAGGGAGCATGGCAAGAGAGTAGGGAGAACTTCTGGCTCTAGATTCTCCTGCTGGGAATTTGCTCTGATCCCACAAGATTGAGAAATATACTCCTCTGTACTGAAACTCTTCCTTATGTACCTCTTTCTTAGTCCCATGAAGAAATGTACACTGTTCTTTCCAATGTCAATTACCGAGCACCTCTTTACTAATTGCATGCTCTATCGCTCATCATTATCCTTACCCAAACTTTAACTTCTCATTTCCCACATTTCCTTCATTATATAAACATCTCAAACATCTCCCGCTTAAGTGTTACTGTAAAAAACCCACAAAAAACTTCACTTCTTGTTTTCCAGTAGGAATATAATATACATTCATTTGTTTCTGTAGTCAGCATTTTTGTGTGTGTGTATATATCATGGTCCAGGCCACGTTCCAAGTCTGGGATTACAGAAATTGGCACAACAAACACACCAAATGTATAAAAAAATGACAGATGATTAGTAGCATAAGGAAGATAATGAAAGATTAAAAAATATGTATAGGTGTTGACCAAAGGCCAGTTTTAGACTTAGCGGTCAGTGAAGACACCCTCAAAAGGAATGATATTCTGAGAATCGAGTGCTATGAAAATTATGCTATGTCCTAATCTGGGGTCAGAGTGTTCCAGGCATTGGTTAGCTCTATAGCTGGTGTGAAGACCCCAAAACAAGAATGTGATTTGATATATTTGAAGAACAGAAATAAATCCCATGTGAGCAAAAGCTGTGTACAATGGGGAATATAAGAAAGTAGAGCAGGGGCCTGATCACATAAGCCTTACTGGCCAGAGTAGGTATCAGCTTTTATTTAAAGTGTAAATAGGAAGACAAAGGAGGATGTCAAAGAGGGGACTCAAATGATCTAATTAGGACTTTTAGACATTACTGTGGATATTTTGGATATTAGCCATTACTTTTTAGATATTTGAAGATGGACAATAGGAAAGAACAGTAAGACCAGTCAGGAGACTATAGCTGTTAGGAGACTGGAGATCAGAAGGGAAGGCAGTAACTGCAGACATAGAGATTTGGAATGTATTTTGGATTTAGAATTGCTAAGACAACTTGATATGCTTCATATGAAACATCATGGCAATCTAGGAATTAAAGGTAACTTTTTAAATTGAGGTATAGGGGCGCCTGGGTGGCTCAGTTGGTTAAGCAACTGCCTTCGGCTCAGGTCATGATCCTGGAGTCCGGGGATCAAGTTCCACATCGGGCTCCCAGCTCCATGGGGAGTCTGCTTCTCCCTCTGACCTTCCCTCTCATGCTCTCTCACTCTGTCTCTCTCTCTCTCTCTCAAATAAATAAAATCTTAAAAAAATTATAAACTGAAGTATAATTATCATGCAATGTGATAGTAGTTTCAGGTGTACAACATATTGATTAAATGATTCTATGTATTAATGCTCACCAGCAATAACTGTGGTTACCATCTTTTGCCCTGCCCCTCACATATCTCCTCTCTGAAGATCATCAGTTTGTTCTTTGTATTTAAGGGTCTATTTGTTTCTTTGTTTATCCATTTGTTTTTTAAATTCCACATATGACTGAAAACATACGGGGTCTTTCTCTGACTAATTTCATTTAGTACAGTACCCTCTAGATGCATCTACATTGTTGCGAAAGGCAAGATCTCATCCTTTCTTTTATGACTAAGTAATATTATATCTCCTTTATCCATTTATCTATTAATGGATATTTGAGTTGTTCCCATATCTAAGCTATTTTAAATAATGTTGCAGTAAACCTAGGTGTGCGTATATCTTTTTGAACTATTGTTTTCTTTGGGTAAGTAACTAGTGGTGGAATTACCATATCATATGGCATTTCTGTTTTTAGTAAGTGTAATTATTATGCTTTTGGCTTGAGTACCTGGATATATGAATGTACTTATGAATGAGATGCAAAAGTATGTGTAAGGGACAGTGGGATGAGCATACCCAGAGATCTGTTTGGCTTTGTTACATTTAAGGTAATTAGGTATATAATTCTGGAGTTAAGTAAATGGTCAGGGCTAGACTTAAAAATTTAGAGTAAACTTTTAAACATAAAGATCCCTGGAAATTGTGTGAAAAGACAATGCTAGCAGAGAAAATAAAGAGACCCCATAGCATGACATGTTATGGACTTAATGTTTGTAAACTCCATCCTCCCTAAATTTACATTTTGAGTAATTAACCTGATGGCATTTGAAAGTGGATCCTTGAGGAGGTAATTATGTCATGAGGGCAGAGCCTTCATGATGAAATGAGTGCCTTTATAAGAAAGAAGATCTCTCTCTCTCACCTCTTTCCCTCTCTCTACCATGTGAGGAAAACTAGGAAGAGGGCTCTCACCAGAACTCTGCCACACTGGCACTCTTATCTGGGACTTTCCAGATCCAGAATTATGAGAAATGAATGTTTGTTGTTTAAGCCACTCTGTTTATGGTTTTGTTAGAGAGCTTGAGCAGGTTAAGACAGGGCACTATCGCATTTACAGGTCCACTGGAAGAGGAAAAGTCAGCAAAATGAGACAAAGTCGGGAGATACGATATAGAAATCAGTAGTAAAGTATGATTCAGGGAGGAAAGAGTCAGTCATGTTGAATGCTACAGAGGGGGCAATGAAAATGGGGACTAAGGACTGATGATTGGGAACATGGAGGTCATTGGAGAGCTTGGGAAGAGCAAAATTATTTGAGTGGTAAGCTAGATGCAAAGAAAATGGGTGGTGGGGAAGGAGGCAGAGACAGCAATTAATCACAGCTCTTCTGTGATTTTGCTTGAGGGGGAGAAAACAGCTCAGTTTATAAACTGGTTATCTCAATACCGTTATCTTAAACATAACTTGTTGTAGTCACTTCCACCAGAACAAATGGCTCCTGCTAAGATCTTCAAGTCTTCAAATACATTACTTCAATAAGGCTAAATTACTAGATTTTTCTCAAATTTGATTCGTAAGGCCTGGCTTAGCTTGAATATGAAGAAAATTACTAACTTCAAGCCACAAAAACTGGGGGGAAACCTGGTCCAAGAATGTATTTCAATATGATTTAGCTGTGCGGTAAGTCATTTGCCTTCTTAAATTTAATGGTAATGGTAAACTGCCAGAAGAGTGTAACCACTGCTATTTCAGAATCAATTGATTCAATGATAATTTTGAGTATAAAACTTAAATTCTTATTGATTGCCACTTTAATTTGAAACTTAGGAAAACATTGAGGTAACTTGAAATGTCTGTGAATTCCAAGAATGTTAACCAATAGAGAGTTAAACACCTAAATGACAATCAGTGAAGGAGGGTTCTATGCTCAATTTTAAGATTTTGTAAAAACGAAAATTGTACATTTTAGTTGGGAGTGCTACACTAGATCTGCCATGTATTCTTACTTTTTCTAATTTCTTAGTATTTCCAGGAATTTTTAGCATTTGGCCACATTTTTATAAACTTTGGAAGAGATAATTTTGGCCAGTCACTTCCTATTGACTGATGTACATCATCGCCAACTGGAATAAAAATTGGCTTAGCTTACATAATTACTTGATGAAAGAAACCTTGTAGAACACTATACTGAGTTCATTTTTATGATAATCTAGAATTTCAATTACAGATTTCATGTTGGGTCTTAACGTCAAAGAATCATACCTATTTGATAAAAAATTAACTTCAGTAATGATATTGTTGAAACAGAGGTTTTAGGTATTTGAAGCTAAATAACAGGTGCTTTGGGGAGCCTGGGTGGCTCAGTCAGTTAAGCGTCCAACTCGATCCAGGGTCTTGAGTTTAAGCCCCATGTTGGGCTTTATGTGGGCGTGGAGTCTATTTTTTTTAAAAAAAGTAATAATAAATAAAAAATGGGTGCTTGGATATTAAATTAACACTATTTTTAAAATACTCTATACTGGATTACATAAAATAAAAAATGTATTAGTATATTTTAACATTTTTATATGTATGTGTATATACAGATCAGATACTATGATCACTCTTATCAGATCTTTCCTGAAATTAATGCCCCCTGTGTGTCCTCTAGTTCACTTGAATTAAAGAACCATCTCCCAGTTTCCTCTGCTCTTTTTCCATTGCAGGATTTGATTGTCACTGTAATTAACAAAGGCTGCCCTTCTGCTAGTACTGGTGTCCATTCCTAGTGATCAGGGCAGGTGCCACCACTCTAGTCTCATGGCAGGGAGGATACACAGATTTTTCATGTATTATGTGGCTCTAAGGATAGGTAGAAACAATGTTTATCATTCTCAAGCCCAAATGGGATGAGTTTGACATTTTTCATTTGAATGTAATGAAATTTGGGACATTGGATAGTACAGTGGCACTAAATTACCTGTCAACTCTTCCAACTTCCTAGATCCACTTTAGAAATTTTTATGTGGCTACTTCTTTCTCTCACTCTGGGACTGCCTTTATTAAAGGCAGATGGCTCATCCTCTATAACCATTGACTCTAGCCTCTATATAAAACCACATCCCTGACTTCTACAGGAGAACATTCCTTTTGTCCAGTTTCCTCTGTCCTCATCTAGCGCCTCAGAAATGACATAGTTCCCAACATGATACTGCAAATGGCAATTTCTTTTGGAGGAAACTCTTATCCACAATGCTGTGGGTTAGCCCTTGGCCTTATTATGACATTCACACACACAATTCATGCATTCATCTAGCATTCATTTATTCAATCAATATGTATTATGCACCAGCTATAAACCAGGTACTGGTAATAATCTAAATGAAGAAAACAAATCTCTGCTTTTATTGAACTGATTGTCTAGAGGTAGGAGGTGACATTTAAAAAAATATTTGATGTAACACATCTGGGTATTGACAAGAGGGAATATGATGTAGGATAAATGCTTCACGATTAATGAAACAGTCACTAGTGTCAAAGAGTACAATATCTAAATCTAGGATACCGAGTCCCAAAGGAAGAAAAACTCTGCATGTGTGGACTCCAAATAGAGTTGTTACAGGCTTGCTCCAATTCCTTCCATCACCTATCAGAGGATCAAAAAAAAAAAAAAAAAAGATGTCTACTCTCTCCCTTCTTCATCTTCTGTTCTCTGAATCTGGATTATCCAGGGATTTGTAAAATTGTGGAAATGTCACAACTATGTGAAAACTCACAGTTACTTCCACAGGGTGTGGGGGGGGGTTCAGACCCAGACCCCTTCATGAGTCACTAATTATTACATTTTCAAGACTGGTTATTTAATAGTCTAGTTTTATTTTCCTTTGCATCCCAATAAACCAATTTATGTTTAAAATACCACAACCTTTATACAATGAAAGAACATATGACAAAGTTATAAATTATCAGAACAATGTGGGGTTCAGGTAGATGCTAAGGTGCAAGTTCGTTAACCTGACACTCTCCTCTTTAGGACTAAGTTATTCTGGGAAGTACTAGCATAACCCCTTCTACACGTTATTCACATTTTATGACAAAATTAAAAATAATTATTACTACTGTATCAGAAAAGACATCTTCTTCACTATAAATGAAATTCTTGTCCATTCTTTATTAATACTTTTTGGAGCCTAAGAATTTATTTTAAATTTCACTGCAAAATCCAGTAGATAAAAATAGGATTTTAATATGCATGATTTTGTTTTAAAGATAATTTTCTTATAAAATGTATATGCTGAAATTATGTACAAAATTTAAATTTGACTGTCACTCTTACTTACCTTAATATATGCTCTAATACCATAGGCATTTGTTTAATACCATTTTGTTAATATCAGAAGTTCACTTGTCTAAAATAACATAAGTAGTGATTTTATCTCGATGTTATCAAATATTGTTTTAACACTTTGCTTTTTTCTGTATCTTCTCATTCTGTCTTCATTAGACTTGCCATCAAAACGTATTTCTTTACATTACTTGAGTTATTTATTATGAGAAAATTTACTTACATTGTTACATCTCGATGTGGAAAGAAATAAACTATCATGTTATGATGGAACCAGCCATCATCAATGGCTTTGAGTATTATAATAAACATTTGTGAGATATGAAAAGTATCTGAGTAGTAACTTTAAATAACTGTCTTCTCAATTTCAAGTCTTGTCTTAACATATGCTCAGTGGAAACACCAATTCTAGGGGATAGATATTTATTTCAAAAGATCTTATCTTTCTTCTTCCATCAGAAGAAAATATATTCTGGTGTTGAAGCCATTGCCTTATAAGAGTAAACATACCAAATAGGGCAAAATAGAATTAATGGAAAATTATGATAGGAAAGAGTCTGTTCTTTTTTCTTCTGCTTCCACCTCCTTCTTCTGTCTTCTTCCTTTTTCTTCGCTCTCTTCCCTCTTCCTTTTTCCTTTTTCCCCTTCCTTCTCCTCTTCTTTCCCCTCCCCCCCTCTTCCTCTACCCCCCCCACATGTTTTTCATGGTGTTTGGAGAGCATATATGATTGAATTTGCTTATCTTATCAATAAAACCAGGGTTGTTATTTTCTTTATAACGAACATTTTTCCTTGAGTGCTGACATGAAGTCTGGCTTCCCTGTAATGCAGTTTTGTCTTATGTCATTTTCCTTCTTTCTCAAGCCTGGAGTAACAGAGACTGAGAACAGCAACAAAAAAAGTTGGGAGAGGAAGAGTGGTAACATGCAACCACTTCTTTAATGTTCATTCTGCCTCATAACAACCAACTACAGACTGACGTTGCATTTTTCATGCATAACAGCTATGTATATTGCACAATATTCTTCACTGGGAGATGGGATCATTACCAAATTGTATGGATAGAAAAAGGGAAGATTTAGTAAGGTGAGAGAATTCCAGACCCTCTCCACCACAGAACTGTGGATTCAATTAGCTTTTAGTGCCATTTAATATATGGAAAATATAAGAATAGGGTGTATTCCCTGCGCCCAGAAGTTACAAATATTGGAGGAAACAGAATACGAACTAGATTTAAAGCAGTAAGTATATAATTACATTTCAAAATGAGCTGTACATTCCAGTTGTGAAATAAGTCATAAACAGTACACAACAGAAAATAGGTCTAAAAATATACAGTACAACAAATAATTTTTAGAGGAGGAGAGCATAGGGAAAGACATACATGTCCAGAGATGGTATTTTTTCAATTGAACCTCCGAGCCTACCTATGCGTTCAGTCATGTTCTCAGTCTTTGATTGAATCCTTCTTTGCTACAAAGAAGGCTACAAAGTCCGGTAAGATATTGGTAGAGCTCTAGTCAAAACACATTAAATTGCAGAGATTAGCAATTGGAGTAATTTCAAAAGGTTGCTATTGAATACTTATGGGAAATCACATGAACTCCTATGGCCAGAAACATAGATGGGCCTCACAGTGTCTCCAGGAGAGGAATGGGAAGATAATGAGAACTAGTGGCTACTCTCCTCATCATTCCTTCTTGGATCTTCATATTTTTCATGTCTGAATTGTTCTTTTTCCAAACCAATCACTCTCTTCAATTCATCTATGCCCTCTTTGCCAATAACTTAACTCTGTACACTCCTTTGGTTTGCCAAGACATGGTCTCAGGCCTGCATTTTTATATGTCTTTTCAAGTTCCTACTCATAACTGACTCTGTTTCTAAGTTTTTCAGTGTCTTAAGAACAAGAAATTGAATTTTTATTCATTGGCAAATGGATTGTCTGAATCAGAGTGAGGAGTTCACTTCTCCAGCCAGGCACACATGGGTGGGGAGGATCCTCTGGCGTGCGTTGCTTTAGAGAGAACAGGTTCTGCAGAAAGAAATGAAGGAAGAGAAGGAAAGGAAGCCTGTCTCTGTCTTTAAGTTGTTTACAGACATGTGAGAGAGAAATGCAGAGGATGAAAACAATTTGTCAAGCACAATGAAGTTATCAAGTGATATGTACTGTGCTGAATGATGTTAGAAAGTGAGAACACAACAGAAGAAAATTTCTGTCAACCCATACTTCCTCCTTGTATATCCTTTATTAATTACACACACACACACACACACACACACACACACACACACAATCTATTATCCCAGAGAACAACAACAAAAGCCTTGAAGAAAAGTGGGAGTGAACACATGAAGACAAATGGTAATTTCTTTTGAGACCATGTTCATAAAAAAGAAATAACTGTGTCCTTTCCAAATTTCACCTTTAAACACCACATTTCCTTGCACTTATGTATTTAGACATAGAACCAGTGAGTGAAGGTATGGAATTTGGAATTAACACAGCAAGAGTGAGGACAGTAGAAGGGCTGACTAATGGATAGTCAGTAGAGTGGAGTATTGATAATCATGGGGATTTTAGATAAAATATGTATTAAGAGGCAAGTATGGGAGAAAAAATTTGCAGAAATATGACAAGGAGCTGATATACTTAATGGGAAATTTCCAGAATGTTTTTTATGGACATTAGCTTGCCAGGATCTTTTTCTGTCTTTTAAAAAAATTTTAATTCCTGTGTATGGGGCACCTGGGTGGCTCAGTGGGTTAAGTCTCTGCCTTTGGCTCAGGTCATGATCTCAGGGTCTGGGATCAAGCCCCACATAGGGCTCTCTGCTCAGTGGGGAGCCTGCTTCCCTCTCTCTCTCTGCCTGCCTCTCTGCCTGCTTGTGATTTCTTTCTCTGTCAAATAAATCAATAAAATCTTAGAAAAAATTTTTAATTCCTGTGTAGTTAATGTACAGTGTTACATTAATTTCAGGAGTACAATATAGTGATTCAACAATTGTGTACATCATCCAGTGCTCAGCAGGACAAGTGTACTTCTTAATCCCTGTCACCTGATTTCACCCATCCCACCCCCCACCCCCCAACCTCCCTTCTGGTAAACACCAGTTTGTTCTCAATAGTTGAGTCTGTTCTTTGTTTTTCTCTCTCTCTTTTTCCCTTTGCTCTTTTATTTTGTTTCTGAAATTCCACATATGAGTGACATATCATATTTGGTTTTCTCTGACTGATTTTCTTGGCATTACTACCATATATTTATAATTACTATATGGAAAAGGGACTAACATTAAAGTGTATTAGGTTATCTTTATACCAAATGAAGTTCAGTAAGTTGATTTACCGTGTGTGACCTCTGAATCTTTTATATACGTGTTTATTATTCTCTAGGAAGATAGGACAATATAGCATTTTTAAATAATTTGACCATAGTACCCAACTTTTTATATCAGATACATCTCCGATAGTTTTCATAAATGTCAAACATATACAGATATATAAAGATATAAACTAAACATTATGTAACAATAAAAAGTAAATATTAATCCCACTACTAAATTAAAAAAAAATGGGAACAATACAGTTTTTTTTTTACCAAATTAACATACTTTTTATGCTAATATTTAGAAGACAGAATATTTAGAGACTTCTCACAGACCTACTGGATCTGAAAGCAATCTAGTAATTCATACCAATAATAAGGAGAGAGGGCATACCATTTCATCTTGTAATTATATGCTAGGTGTCTCACTTGAGGGAAGAGCCAGAGAATAAAAGAAAGTTTATGAGTAAAGATTTTCATGTTAGCATTACTTATAATGACAAAACTTTGAAATAAGTGCTCTCAGGCACGGAAATTATTAAATTATAGCATATCTACAAGTGTAATATGGTATAATCCCTAATATCCTGCCTTGGAAAAATGTTTAATGAAAGTCTCTTAGTATAAAGTTAATTTAAAAGAAGCATGTGTGTGTATGTATATGTGTGAATATATACGTGCATATTATTTCAAAATTTGGTATATATTAATCATAGAAAACCACCTGCAAACATACATACCAAATTTTAATAATTTTACCTTTTTATGCAGGCTTATTTGTGTGTGCATGTGTATGTGTGTATAATTCTTTTTAAGTTCTTATCTCTTGACATTTTCCAAATCTATTTTGTTCATATTTATCAGAGAAAACATGTACCAAGCTATGTTACAGTTGTTAGATTTGAAAAGATTTAGGTCTCCCTGTTTTTGACTTACAATTAAGGGTGTTCCAAGATCTATCACATTTAAAATTCCATCTCCAAAGCAGTTAGAAGAAAGGTATTCATTTACATTGTGTTTTAGCAACTTGTGTGCAATCTTTTAAATGCAAATAGCTGAATGCATATTTCAAAGTTAAAAAATTAAGCCATTTTTCAAGGACTGATTTACAGGAGTCTGTCGGCAAAGTATCTGTGGAAGAAAATTTATCATGCCAGGAAATAATTGAAATTGTGGCAGAAAGGTTCCTGAAACCCACCTTTTTATCTGCGGCTTAAATAAATACTTTTCATTTCAAAGGCAGCTCTAACTGCACCACATAGCTCAAGTGATCGGTAAACGTAGACAACTGACTTCTTCAAGGAGTCTTGATTTTTATGTGATCTGATCAACTCACAGAGTATAAATTCTACCACCAGAGCTAAACATATGCCCAGGCTTATCTGAATTCTTGTATTCCAGGCATCTAGTAAAATATGTTCATGTCACTAGCTTCTTTCAAGTAGTGCTTATCATCATCTCCCTGATTGCCTAATATAAGTTTACAGCCAGTCTCTTAGGTGTACTAGTGCATTACAGCTCTCCACAGATATCATAAACAGCGACATCTTTGGTAATGAATGTCAGAATCATGCCAGCCTAGGAGTATATTATCCATCTCCATGCTTCATTGCGGACACACCAAGTGAGGAGCTCATCTAAACTCTACAGTCAAACAAACCCTAATACACAAAGTTTGCACATGTGGCACGAGAAAGGCATTTGAGAAGTCCAGACGATTATGAAGACAAAATGTCTCTGGATTTAAGACAATGTTGTCTCAGTTGTTTTTTGTTTTCCATAATTTGTCCCCTACTTTGGAAATATTTGAAAGCATAGGATTTTGAGGCTGGAAGGGACCTTAAAAATGCTAGTCTGAACGCTTAAATTTTCAAATTAAGGGACTTCTGATATTTGTCTAAAATTACACTGGCAGCTGGTGATGTATTTAGAAGAATAAAATATTTTGACTCCAAATCTGATGCTAATTCCATTATACCAAGCTAACTAACCAAATAACTTATTTCCCAAATGAGTCTATTTAGAGCAACCACATTTCATTATATTTTAAAATAGATTATCTACTCTTCTCTCCAGCTTTTCCCTTCCCTCCCCTCCCCAGCTCCCCACTTCCCTTTCCTATGTCCTTCCCCTTCCTTCTTTTTCTTCATTTTCCTTCCTCCCTTCTTTCCTTTCATCCATTCCTCCCTCTCTTCTTCTTTCTCTTATCTATCTTCCTTCCTTCCTTCCACCTTTCCTCCCTCCCTTGGTTTCCTCTTGTGTAGCCTCTTTTACTCTTATATCTAAGCAACATTGTTACTCACTTCTCTGTATGCCCCTTACTTTCCATATGAGATTTGTATGGCATCTTCTGTATCGTTTTCTCTTTCTATATTTGGGAGGATGTAGGTCAAAGCTGATTAATGTTTATTGTCCTTTAATTCATCTGTATAAATTTAGTCTTTCATCAAAGGAGCAAAAAAGTCAAAATTAAAATGTTTTTGAAAGATGACTAATAGTAATACTCTTTAGTGAATTTTCTAGATTATAGTAGAAACGTCTTTTCTCCCAAAGTGTATTTTTAAGGATGTAATAACATCTATTTTAGATTACATAGCTTTGATGTTCATATTCCTTATGTAATAGTTTATGGATTACTGGGGCCTTGTCACACTCTAGAAACTATAGAATAATGTTATGTTGGCATGTATTAAACAAAATAAACTCTCTAGCATGCTGATATCTATTAATCAATACAAATATGGAAAGCATCATTAATAATATGACAACTCAGTTGAAAACCATTTTAGGCAAAAGTGCTAGGTAGCTATTTTCTCTTCTTCTTTTAACACAAACACAAAAACAATTGTTAAGTATCTCCTTAACTGTATGAGGTATGTGTTACGATGTAGGATGAACACCAAAATGAATAAGATAAGCGTGGTCCTGTAAATATATATAATCAGAAATTTGTGAATTAAACAAAGTATAACTTGTTTTTATAAAAGAAATATTATTATTTGGTTATGAGGCTGTGAAAATACAAGTTACTTTCTTATCATCGGTATTTAGTAATTCTATATAAAACTGCATTTAGGGGAACCTGGGTGGCTTAGTGGGTTAAGCCTCTGCCTTTGGCTCAGGTCATGATCTCAGGGCCCTGGGATCGAGCCCCGAATCAGGCTCTCTGCTCAGCTGGGAGCCTGCTTCCCCCTCTATCTCTGCCTGCTGTTCGGCCTACCTGTGATCTCTCTCTCTGGGTCAAATAAATAAATAAAGTATTTTTTTTAAAACTGCATTTAAAGTTGATGTAATTTATATCTATGAAATTTGACGCCTTTGCAAATATGTGGGATACTTTATTTAGTTGATTTTTTTAGTCTGTTTTTGGGATGGCCAAACCATTTGCAATTCAGCCAGTTCAAAAGTAGTAGCTTTGATTGATTATGGGAGGAAAAAAGGAGGTATATTTGGTGGAAGAAAGACCTTTTATTTAAAAGACTATGATGGAGTGATTACTTGTGTGCAGTTAGAGGAAGAACAGTAGGTAGCCTGTGGGGAATTCCAGCTCATGAAACTCTCTTCAGACATCATTAGACCAGATAAGCTGGTTTTAAAATATAAGGTGGAGGGGCGCCTGGGTGGCTCAGTAGATTAAGCCGCTGCCTTCGGTTCAGGTCATGATCTCAGAGTCCTGGGATCGAGCCCCACATCGGGCTCTCTGCTCAGCAGGGAGTCTGCTTCCTCCTCTCTCTCTCTGCCTGCCTCTCTGCCTACTTGTGATCTCTCTCTCTGTCAAATAAATAAATAAATAAATCTAAATATATATATATATATATATATATATATATAAGGTGGAGACTTGAAAAAACACTCATGGAAACTTCTGGATCCTATTTTAGAAATAGATGAAGAGAGGCACCTGGATGGCTCAGTTGGCTAAGTGTCTGACTCTTGATTTGGGCTCAAGTTACAATCTCAGGGTCCTGAGACCAAGCCCCATGGTGGGGGTGGGGGGGGTTCTGCTCAGCAGAGTCTGCTTGAGGTCCTCTCCTCACTCTGCGCCTCCCCCCTGCACACTCCTTGTGCTACCTCTCTCTCTCTCTTTCCCTCCCTTCCTTTCTCTCAAATTAAAAAAAAAAATAATAGATGAAGATTCAAATATATAAGGACATACACTCATGGTGCATTATGGCATTACTAAAATAATATTTATGAGGATTATAGGATACTACAGAGAAATCCTGAGGTCATAACATTGAATAAAAAATAAAACATGATAAAAAATTGTTAAAGACCACAAGTATATATTTTAAATGTTTCTTCAATGCCTAGAAGGTGGTGTAGGAAAATGTAGATGTTGAATCCTTAATTACCATGGTGTTGGGCAGGGTAGGCCATGATGGATGGTTTTGAATGTTTTTATTATTTTCCAGTGTTTTTGAAATAGTATGTAGCAAATATATTATCTTTTTTTTTTTTAAGATTTTATTTATTTATTTGACAGACAGAGATCACAAGTAGGCAGAGAGGCAGGTGGGGTGGGGGGTGGGGGGAAGCAGGCTCCCTGCTGAGCAGAGAGCCTGATGCAGGGCTGGATCCCAGGACCCTGGGATCATGACCTGAGCCGAAGGCAGAGGCTTTAACCCACTGAGCCACCCAGGAGCCCCACAAATACATTATCTCTATGGAGAAACTAATAATTTAAAAGCCTAAATTTAGATGTAATAAAAAAATGCAATTCAAGAAACAAAATCATCGATGTATTACATGAATATAAAGTTAATACATTGGTTATTTGAATATTCTTTTTTGGTGGCATGCCTGTTAAGTTCATTTTGCTCAACTTTATTGGAGTTTCTATTTTTTCTTATTTTAGACATGAATTATATTGTTAATATTTCCTAATGGTGTCTTCTCATGAACAGAACTTCTTAATTTTAATGAGGTCTAATTCATCATACTTTTCCTTTAAGGATAGTGTTTTTGCAGAATGTCCTTGCCCATCCTAAGATCACGAATATATTCTATATTCTTTTCTAGGTTTCTCTATGTTACACATATTTGCCTGTAAATCTGTATATAATTCATTTCTGTTTCCTATAAATAAGAGATCAAAGTTTATTTTATATTTTTAAACCTCATCCAATTGGTCCAATCTCATTTACCATATATACATTATTTTCTCACTTTATTTCAGTGGCATATTTACTTCTAATCAAATGATTAAATATTTGTGGGTCAGGCTCTGTACTGTATTCTGTTTGTATATCTTTATATCAGATGTATAAGTTCTCTAACTTTATTATATTTAGTAAAGATGGTCTTCACAGTTCTTAGTTCTTTGCATTTTAATGAGTGTCCCAATTCATGAACAAAGCATCCCTCCAATTCTTTAGGTTCTCCTTTATTACTCTCAGAGGGTTTTATATTTCCATACTTTGCATGTTACATTTCAATCAAAAGGAGAAAAATAAATAAATGTCATAATATGTACTTATTACATAATATCAGCTAATAAGCATAAATGGTTATTGACACATTTACAGTGTGTCTGACCCTGTGTTTTTTTTCACTTTGAGTTCATCATTTCATTGTTACCATAATCTTAAGAGTAAATGCTTTGATTATTTCCATTAAACTGACTTCAGTCTGAGCTTGGGTAAATTGTACGATTATGTAAATATGTATGATTTATGGGTATAGATTACACAGCTGGATTGATAGTAACAAGACCAAATCCAGACTTACCTAAGTTCATGGTCTTAAAACCTACACCATAGTTTCCAGTAGATTCAACATTTGTGCTTTTATAATGTGCACTACAACAATGGATGGATTTGTAGATTTATATTCCTTGTGTTTATTGCTAATTCCATTTATAAAAGTTAATAAGCTTTCAGATAAAAATGTTTTTAGAGTATGATGTGGCAGGGAATGTCAATTTACTATGAAGTGTTCTAGCCCTGCCTGTTCAGTTACCAAATATCTGAATGAGCATTTGAACTTAGATATTTTTTCTTCCTACGTTCTTTGTGTGTAGCATGGGAATAATAATTCTTAAGCTACTTTCATCAGCAACTATTGAGACTATTAAATTATGTGTTTAAGGTGAAAATTTTCTAATAGCTTTTTAAAAGATACATTATTACTTTGAAAGCCGATTTGTTTAATACACGTTACAAATAAATTTAGAGTATATAAAATGATTTTTTGCCCCAGATTCAGTACCTCTTTCAACAATTTATTCTTACTAATTTTATAGGAGAAAAAAAAATTTGCTAACTTTATGTTTCCCATTAAATAGGTAGACCATATATCTGGGTTTGCGTTCGACAGTCCAAGTTAATTCTTATTTCCCCAGTATAATGATTAAAAGAACCTCCTATAACTCTCATCAGGAAAAGGGTAAAAAATTTATATGGACACCTTAGTATCAGGTGATAGTTTGCCTTTTCATTTTTTTGACTAAACTAAAATTTATTTAAATTTGTCTTTTTCATTGTATTTTACTTGAACAACCTCCAAAGAGATACTAAGATTGCTTCCATATATTTTTTAATTGACTTAACACTCCATTTTTTTTTGTTTTGTTTTGTTTTTTTAAGATTTTATTTATTCATTTTGGAGGGATAGCATGTGAGAGCAAGCAGGACTGTGAGCATTAGTGGAGGAGGGGCAAGGGGAAAAGAAGGAAGACTCAGGGCTAAACCAGGAGCTCCAAGCCGGACCTTGGCCTAGAGGCTGGGGGTAGGTGGGGCTTGCAGCCTAATCTGAAGACCCTGAGATTCTGACCCAAATGAAAGGAGGAATAGAATTCCTAAAGGACTGCGTCACCAGGCACTTCACTCTAGTATTCCCTTTCAAACAAACTATAATTTACTTTGCAGCATAAAAATGCAGCTCAAATGTGTATTTAAAGCTCTAAATAGATCAGTCCCTATATCCATATGAAAATATGAGCTGTTCTTAGATTGCTGAGTGTTTTGGTTTGCTTTTTTTTTTTTTTTTAACCTAGATTGTCAAACTTAAATTTCAAAATGTCAGACAGAAGTACTTTTGATGGAGTGAACATGTTTTAAAGTAGAGATGAGCAAGTTACTTGGCCATACTGACTAATGCCAACAATCAGTTATACCCAAGCTGGACTGGAAGAAAGGTATGCTAGGTTTACCTCAGTTTTTCATAAAGCTGGGTTCCCTTGGTAGCCTTGGTTAGTATTCCCATAACCACATGTCCTAGTTGTGGTGTTAAAGAGTAAACAGGTGTTTGCAAGGAACTACAACCTGGGAACAAACTCAGTTTCTATAGCCACAGGGACTCTTGGGAAACACACTGACATTTCATAAAAGAGTATTTTCTTAACATTTTTGTAACTAAAGACCCATTTCTGGGGTTGTCTCATAAAGAGCTTCTCAGTGCTCAAGGAACATTTAAATTTACCCTCTTAGCCACTTACCAGAATAGAACAGTGGGAAATATCTATATGACAATTTCTTAAGTGATAGAATTTGGGCTTTATTGTTGTTGATTTTTTTCTTCTTCTTTTTTTTTTTTTGTTTTTTTTCCCCTCAGTTTATATCCATCTCACATCTAAAGGTGTTTGTTTGTTTGTTTGTTTTGTGACCCATGTTTTGAGTAATGAATAAGTTATTTGGTTCTTCCTTCTCTTTGGTTCTATTGAAGAAGTTCCTCACAAATTTTAAGTTTTCTGAGTACTGAAGCAGC
The DNA here is from genome assembly GCF_002288905.1 of Enhydra lutris kenyoni. NCBI lineage: Eukaryota > Metazoa > Chordata > Mammalia > Carnivora > Mustelidae > Enhydra > Enhydra lutris. Next base: position 45,756,600 of record NW_019154099.1, read on the forward strand.
TTTTACTTTTTTAATCCTTTTTTAAAATCAATTAATGAACTTTTAGGAGGAAGGTTACATATATTGTGTGAGCTGAAATTACTAACTTGAAGGAAATTTCACTTCCTTATCATTCAAACTTTTTTAAAATTGTTTTAAGATTATCTGATTATGAAATTTGTTTATGTAAATGGAGAGGGAAAACAATGTAATTTCTCATTGAAAGTCTAGAAATTTCTCATTTCCAAGATAATCTAGCTTGATGATCCTAGGTGTATTTACATCCAGGGAGACATAAATTGATTTTTTTTTTCTTAATGAGAAAATAAGAAAGCATTTAGATTGAGAGGAAAATGTTAATGTGAATAAAAATGAGTTGTGATTTCTCATGGAAAAAAGAGGAGAGGTAGATGGACTAAAATAATAATAAGCATAAAATGGAATCAGACAAAGAAAGTACTAGTTCTAAGTGCTGTGGAGGGAAACTTAACTCTAAGGAAAGATTTTTTGTTTGTTTGAATAGCATTACTCAAAATTGTGTGCTATTTGGAAAATGACCTCATGATAAGTCCTGCAGGTCAATGCTGACACTTGGGGAATTTTTACCTGTTTATTCTCAGCTGTAATCTTAGTCACTAGAGGCAGATGTAGAAGGAAGACTAGTCTCCTTCAGTGACTTGCTGATATCACCAGGCTAACTCCAAAACAAGCTGCTGGGAATAAAATAGCAGGGTTTTAAAGGAATTCTGTTTTTATACACAGTGAACTTGCCAACTCCTAGACTGGATAAATTAATCATGTTCTGATAGGGCAGCCCCAGACAGTCAACCTTTGAGCATCTATTCTTTTCTATAATCAATACAGCAATTTAGCATTTAAACCTGCCTCCAGGCTACAGGGCATAAAAGTCATTGTGAAAATCTTTGTATTCCATTTATAATTCTTTGTTGATAATGTGAAATGATTTTTTGTTAAAAAAATCTAAAAAGAAAAACAAATTATTGTTATTGCTGTTATTTTCTTCATACTGAACATAAAAAATTGACTATAATCCACTTAAATAATAATTCATAATTATTAAAATGACAATGTCATTTTTTAAATTTTTAAATTTTCTAAAAGATTTTATTTATTTATTTGACAGAGGATCACAAGTAGGCAGAGAGGCAGGCAGAGAGAGAGGCGGAATTATCCCTGATGAGCAGAGGGCTCAATCCTAGGACCCTGAGATCATGACCTGAGCCGAAGACAGAGGCCCTAACCCACGGAGCCACCCAGGCACCCTAACAGTGTCATTTTTTAAATCAAATACTAAAAGCAGATATACCAAGCAAAACTATAGAATCAAAGCTATCAAAGTCACTTGAATGATTTCATATACTGGACCATTCTGCTATAATTAAAATATATTATGTATATATATGTATATATATATCACATATATATTTACAAAGGTTATATATAAATGTGTGAAATATTCATTTTAAGCTCTGCCAAGTAATATTGTGCATTATATTGAAAGAAAATCAAGCTTTCCTCTTTTATGTTTGTCAAATTTCACCAACAAAAGTTCTTAAAATTAACAGTAATTATAATCTTCAGAAATACTTATAATGTATAAGACTTATCATGTTTTCAGGCAAATATATACAAACTTACCTGTGGAAAGAGGTGACCAGTCAGAGCTTTCTTTAAAAAAGTACAAAAGAACCTCAGTATTCCTTTTGACATGGCATGATCTCTATACCTTATAATATTTCCATGATTTTTCTAGGAATTATCATTTCTCAGTTTTATTTCTTTGCATGTTTTATCAATATAGAACTGATAAATTCTACGCATTTTCTAATTACAAAGTGCTGAAAGTGAGGGCAGTCCCAACATAATAAATGAAATTTAGAAGTAAGCATTTACAGTAGATAATTGAATAATTGTATTCACCCAAAGAATACAAAAATACTAATCAAAGGGGTACATGCACCCCAATGTTTATAGCACTCTTACTATAGCAACCAAACTTCAAAAATAACCCATGTCCATTGCCTGATAAATGAATACAGACAATGTAGTTTATATGTACTCACATGCACACACACAAAAATATTACTCAGCCATAAAAAAGAATGAAAAATTGCCATTTGCAACTGTATGGACAGAGCTAAAGAGTAGGCTGCTAAGCAAAATAAGTTGTTTAGAAAACAAATACCACATGATTTCACTCATGGAATTTAAGAAACAAAACAAACAAAGGGGAAAAAACAAGAAAGAGGCAAGCCAAACAACAACAACAACAACAACAAACAAACAAAAGAAAACAACAACAACAAAAAAACCAGACTCTTAACCATAGAGAACAAAGGCATGTTTACTACAAGGGAGGGGAGGTAGGGAGATGGGTGAAATCGATGATGGGGATTAGAGAGGGCACTTGTCCTAGTGAGTGCCAGGTGATGTATGGAAGTGTGAATCACTGTATTGATAACTGAAGTTAATATTACACTCTATGTTAACTAACTGGAATTTAAATTAAAACTCAAAATAAAATAAATAGATAATAAAATATGCATCCAAAGAGCAGTCTTATACTGATGCCCACTATTTTTCTTACTGTATCTAAAATGATAATGAAAAAAAAGAAGAATGTCATTTTCAAAATTGAAAAAAAAATCCCAACAGTATAACTGGAATTATATATATATTATGTATATTCTATTATATATAATAGAATAATTATATTATTATATAATTGATTTTTAAAAAGATTTTATTTATTTTATTTTATTTATTTTATTTACCAGGTGGTAAAATAAATGAAATGGTTCATTAATGGGACTTCTCTAAATTATAGCTTTATTGAGTAAGGCCTATAACTACAAGATGTGAGCACTATGCTTGTTTCCCACTCAACATGTCATATCAATAAAAATAGTGCATAAAACTAGAGCTACTGTACTGTATCTCATTTCTATGTGGCCTAGTTACTTATCACCCTAACAGAGTCAGAAAATTTTCTTTATTTTTCTGACAGTGTAGGTTATGCATGATCTTTATTTCTTGAGGAAGCTCTGCTTAAAAAAATTCTCTCTTACTGAAATTAATATTTCTCATTCAGGAAAAGCTAATTGGAGTCCACCTCTTCGCAAGCTGTTCTCTCTATGGGTTTGAAGGCAGAGTTCAGTTCTGTTCAGAGACCTTGAACCAAAGCCAAATCAATTTAGAGTTTATATGTATTGTTCACTACATCTCACGCCACTTTCTGGAATTGAAATGATTTTATGATTGTATGGACCGCCATCATGCATTAGTGTATATGGATCTGGAATGATGAGTACATGTGAACAATGCCCCCTCCCAATGAACAACTCTTAGCTAGAACTTATTGCCCATTAGCAGTCAAGGATAAAATTAAATCTGTTACAAAACAGAATATCTTCCATTTTATATTCTCAAGTAGTTGCTTTTTGCTCATTTTGATTTTCTGATTTAAAGTGATAAAATAGTTCTTTGCTGAATAAGTTCTTTTGGCAACATGGTAGGGGGTGAGAAAGGGCAAGGGGTTTTGTTTTGTTTTGTTTTTGTTTGTTCATTTTTTACCAAAGTAATTTTTTTAATATGCTTTGGTCTTGAGGGTTGATATAGCTATTTTTCTGTAACATCAAGTATCACTGACAGCTACAATGCAATTAAACTAAATATTCTCCTTGTTCTTTAAGCCAGAAATATCTTTTTTTTTTTTTAAGGAAAAAAGGAAAGAGTTTTTATTTTTAGTGTTTTGATTTTGAGCCATTTAAATCTAGAGATTGTGATAGTTCTTATCTTTACCTGTAACTAGTTTCCAGTCATTTTACCCATTATTTGAATATGTGTATATATCCATTTATGTTATTTTATTCCAATAATAGAAATATTCTTTGAAAAATAAACATAAAAATCTTACAATGTAGGGACGCCTGGGTGGCTCAGTTGGTTAAGCAGCTGCCTTCGGCTCAGGTCATGATCCCAGCATCCTGGGATTGAGTCCCACATCGGGCTCCTTGCTCGTCAGGGAGCCTGCTTCTCCCTCTGCCTTTGCCTGCCATTCTGTCTGCCTGTGCTCGCTCTCTCTCCCTCTCTCTCTCTGACAAATAAATAAAATAAAATCTTTAAAGAAAAAAAATCTTACAATGTACATTACTAGTACATTCTAAGTAAGAAGTATTTAGCCGGTTACTCCTTATTAAACTATTCCAAAGAATTGAGTTCTTCAACCCCAAAGAAATATATTATCTCTGTTTGGTATATATGTCTTGATAATACTTCTGTCATTCTTAAAACTAGAAATATCTATAAAATTTTTGACATATATAGAGCCAGAACTGTACTATAAATTAAATATGCCAAATTACAGCAATAACTGGATGTCAAAACCATCCCCTTTTGTTAGGATGGAGAGAGCAAAAGTAAAGAAGTGTATGTCAAGTAGCATGTTCCAAGGGCAGATGCAGTACTGCTTATAGAGACTTGTAAAATGGGTTGTTAAAAACTTGTTTGGGATCTGTATCTTGATTGAGGTTTAGGTTACACAGTGGATGTATTTGTCAAAACTCAGTAAATGTACACTTAAGATTTATGCATTTCATTTTATGTAAAAACAACTTGCTTTCTGGCACTTAAAAAGAAAATATCAATAAGTATATATCATTATCAGCAGCAGCAGCATAAACAGCATAATCATTATCCTGGAAATATTTCAGTCAGTGAGAGAGGAAAAGCACACATCCTCACTTCTGCTTTCTCTTTTATTTTGTTTTATTTTTTGAGACCAACTAAATAAAGTCAGGCAATTAATGTCCTTACAGATGTTACAGATCTACCCTTGGAAAATGATCAAATAGTGCTTTAGCTCTAAGTTGAACACAGTATGTCCAAAAAATGATACTGGCATTGCATTTTACATTTTGTGCTATTACTATTATATTCATCTTCATGTTCCCAGGACCAGGCATTCAACAAATAAAGAAAAAAAAAAAAAAAAGAACACTGATTGTAGGATTCTTTGCATTCTAAAACTAAAAGGATATCACTGGATTCTGAATCAGAGTTAAAGGATTGAAGTACACACAATGGCTCCATATATGATAGATTAAGAGTTGTGTGTCCCTTTCTCATCCAAACTAAGGTACCAAAATACTGTTAATATAAACACAGTAAAAGTAAAATAATAATAATAATAAATAAAACTGAGCTCTCAAAAGCCTTCTTTTTCTTAAAAGTCAGAATTAGATTACATAGAAACCTCAAAGAAAAGACAAGACCCTCTTGAATCAAGACAAAACTTGTGATTAGGCACCAAGACATTTTTGCAAAGTCCTTTTCTTTGCAAGAACAGAGAGCTGCCATATTTACTATCCCATAGAAACACAACTTCAACCACAGGGCTACAAAGACTAAGACAAAAGCTTAGTGTGAAGAGATGAAGAAAGCAATCTGTTTTGATTTTGATTTAGATTTGGCATGGCAGAGCATGAAAATTTCTTCGCTGTGGTGAAACATAAGGGATCTTGAGATGAAGTCTAGATGTTAAACTCATTTGGTATTGAGAAACAGTAGGAGGTAGGAGGTGTAAGAATATATACTGCCTGTGCAAGAATAATGTGAGAAGAAAAACAAAAAAAATGAAACTAGGAAGTCCTCCATGGGAATACAAAATTAATCAAAATGTAGATCAGTTAGTGGGAGAAAGTCAAGTAAATGTCTTGAGACTTTCTGTGAAGGACAAACTAAAAATAATTTTTTAGGTGTTCAAAAAGTTTATAATTTTCTAACTTGTACTATAAGATACTACTATGCATTACTTCAAAATCTTAAATGATTTGGAGTTTCTCTGAGATTTTTCTATGCTAAGGTATATTAAGAATTCTCCAAAAAGTGAAATAATATACAATATTTCCCAAAATACTTTAACTAGAATCTTTATTTAATTTTAAGAATTTGCGCAGGGTTCCACATTTGAGAGGGTTCCACAAAACCCTCTTAAAAATCTTGAGTGAAATTAACTTGAAATTTAAAGGAAGAGATTAATATCTGTCAGCAGTTTCAACACACCCATATTGAAATGGAGGCATTTAGCTCAGTGTTGTGAAATCAAGGAAAGTAAGATAGAGTCCTTGTTCTTAAGAACATACATGTGGTCTCCTAGAGATGTTACAAAAGAAAGATTGATAGGAGAAAAAGTAAAGAATGAGGGAAAACATGCCTGTCTTTTTCTACTCTGCAATCTCTGTGTCTGCTTCAAAGTCCTCTTTTGTATTTCCCAAGATTTCCACTTGGAATTTTTTCTTCTCACTCTATTCATTCTCCATAGCTGAGCTAGTCTATCCTGACAATTTCACTTATGACAGTGTTTTGATGAAACTGTGTTCATATTTCCAGTCTATAATACTCTCCTGATCTCCGGACTAAGTATCTACATATCTACCAGTCACTTGTTGAAGTGTAAACTCGAACATTGTGTAACTGGTCTTACTATTTTATGTCTACTGCTTGTTCCTGCATTTATCATATTTGATAGAAGTACAATTTTCAGAGAACCTGTCTGCTGAGACAGAAACCTGTTAAGCATCACTTTGATATCTAGCCCATCATAGGCAGTATGACCTCTAAGCCATCACCATACCTGTCATGTTTCCCTTGTTCTCAACACTAATGTCTGCTCTGACCCTTGTGTCACTGTGGCATGAGATCAGCCCTCCTCATTTCTCACCTAGAAGATTGCAGCAGTCACCTAATTTCTTATTTTGATATTGATATTGTAATGGCAGATCCCTCTGTGTTTGAGGTGACTTGAAAGCAGCCCTTTTGATACATGGACATTGTGATACAAATCTATGTAAAATAGTGGATTTCAGTAAAATTACATAGTAATGTCCCCAAATATCTCCATCGTCAATCCATACCCAACTTGTGAGTGTGGAACCATATGGGACTATCAAAGGCAGGTATGGGAAATGGGTGCTGGCTGGAGGAACCAATGAGGAGCCATCTGGCAGAAAAATCACACATTCAAACCAGGAGGTCTATTAATCTTCCCAAGAAAAATCACTATTACCTGACAACTTCTCAGAATCTTGAATGGTCTGCCTTTCATATATTCTGATTTCTTCAACTCAATAAAAATATGAAGGAATCTATTTGGGCCCCAGTATGAATCATACTCTCCTTTCTGGACTTCACAGGAATTCCTCAGTTAAAATTTTAACAGTTCTCCCTACATAAAACCTTCAGACTTTATATTTAATGAGGTCAACCTTTTGAAGGAATAGCATTTGAAAACATGATTGATTCCTTCTCAGAGGCAAATGCACTTCTAAATGAAATTTTAAAAACCTTTTTGAGGGTCTTATTCTAATTATAAAAGACAAGATATTTATATGTTTATGCATATATATCTAAGGAATATAAAAGAGAAGTTAAAAATAAAGTTTTCCTATAATCATGGTTGAATTAAGGACAGAGTAAGAGGACACATTATGCACACATTACTTGATAATGAAAAATAGTGGATTTGTATTTTAACACTGATTCACTTAAACTGCCATATCACAAATATTTTGAAAGTTACCTATGAATCAAATGCCCTCCTGTGAATTCTTCTACCTACTTATTCTATTTTCATATAAATGATTTTCTAAATATAGTGGTTCTTTTTAATTTATAACAGTGATGCATGCTGATTCTAGATAACATCTGAAATATAGAAAAGCTCATGGTAAAAATTAGAGTCACCAATAACCCCACTACACCATAGTTTTAATTTAATCCATTTCTTTTCATTGTTTTTTCTACACATGCAAATTTAAGACAGAAGCTAGAGAAAGAACAGGATAATCCAACATAAATAAAAATTAGGAAGTAATTAGGAAAAAAAACAGTAAAATAGAAACTCACCTGTGGTAGATTTGGAAAATAGTGTACTTGAAAAGGTTACTAAAGAAATCTTTTTAAATATAAACAAAGACAGAAAGGAAGTATTGATATTAGGAAAGAGATAAAAGACACAACTATAGATGAACAAAATAAATCGGTAAAATTTTATACAAATTGAAAGTTTGATAAGAAAATTTCTAGGAAAAGACATTTGTGTGGATGAGATTATTAAATTTATGAGAAATAATACCTTTTAAAACAACCTTACTGAAATAAAATTTACATACCATAAAGTTCATGTTCAAAGTGTACGATTCCATGATTTTATATTTACACAGTTGTGCAAATATCTCTATAAGCTAATTTTAGAACATTTTCATCCTCCCTAAAAGAAACATTGTACCCATTAGTTGTAGCCCCCTGTCACCCATTTGCGTTATTTTAAACAGTGACAGAACATTGGAAAAAGATGCAGTTTCCAAAAATATTCTATAAGGTTGTGAAACTAGCAAAAGAAGCCCAGACAAGGAGGTGTGCAAACATTGTCTATTTGCATCTGTCTAATCTGTTCCTGTCTGCCAAACTCTCAGTCATGAACATATGTGTAAAATACTGGATAAAATACTACCAAGTCTAAATCAGAAATTTGTTGAAAAAGTAAAACATCCTCATCAGGTCATATTACTCCAGGAAAGCAGGAAATGATTAACTTTAGAGAACATTAAAAAAAACACTCATTTAAACGTATTAAAACTAATAATCAAAAGATCATCTTAAAAGATGTCAAAGTACTGAGTCAAGCGTCTATTCCTTATTTTTGATGAAAATTTCAGCAAGTTTTATAATGAAAAATAATAATCTTATGCAGGAGAAACCTACTCAAATGAAGAGATTTTCAATAAAGTCAATGAAGAACAGATTTGCCAGGATTATTGAAAACTCTGCTTTTACACGTAAAATTAGATAATAGATTACAATTATATGAATATATAAAAAGTAAATATTTTTAGTTTAAACATTGTTGATTAAAAATAGAGGTATATGAATACATATTTTTGTAATAAAAGCACATATGGAGTGAACCACAAGTGTGATATATGAATATATATGAGTTTATATATTAATACAATATATGAATATACATAGTCCATATATTAACAGAATACATCTGCTACCTGTATTGCATCACTGACCTTAGTGAAAGCTTTCAGAATAATACATGACATCATATTTAAGAATAAGGAGAGTATTAAGTCTGTAATACCACCAAGTATAAGAGATATATTTTATATACAAATGTTTCCTACAATTGAGAACATAGATATTAATATATGGTTTTGGTCTGTGGTTGGATTGATTATTTTCAGTAATGTCATTTGATTTCATTCATGAATACATATGTCTGTATTTTCCCTTATTTCCTGTGTGTTGTGTATTTGGAATTCATAGTAATTTACAGAGCTATAAGGAAGATGATTAGGTTTTATTGGAGAGATTTTTGTTTGTTTTGAAATCATTGTAATATATCTTCTTTGCTTTTTATAATTATTCTAGGAAGGCTGTAATAAATCTATATTCACACCATTGTTCTGTGCAAGAGTATGTGTAGCAATTTGCCAATTTGGTAGGTGAAATTTGTATTTAGTTGATTTTTATTTGAAATGAGACTAAACGTTTAAAAATATTTTATTAACAATTCATGCATCTTAACATTTTGGACACTTAAACATGTTTCTACTAGAGAAATGATGTTTTCTTGTTGGTTTGCAAATGTTCTTTTTTTTTAATTTTAGTGATAGTAGAAAAAGTTATTTATGAAATACTTATTAATATCCAATTGGTGACAGACAGTAGATGAAGACCATAGATACGTAGTTTGTGATCCTTAAGAAGCTTACAGAATGGTAGGGAATATAGGCTTGGACATTCTAGTGTCAATATTAATGTGATAGGTGCTTTAAACTCCAGGCAAATGCAGCTAGGGAGCAAAGAGAAGCATCCAGCCAATGTATATTATATGTTATTACCTTACAAAATTTCTCCCCATGATTCTTTAGCCTTGAAGTTAATTTAATATTTTTTTTCTATTTTTTTCTCTTCTATGGCCAAATTTTTTTTAACTTTTACCCTTATCTTTTTTAACGTTTTTTAACTAGTTTATCTAATATATATATATTTTTTCTTTTTTATATTTTTTCTTTATTCATTCTCTTTTTTTAAATTATTTCTTTTTTTTTTTTTCTTTCTAAACCTCTTTTTATCCCCTTTCTCCCCCCTCACGATTTGGGATCTCTTCTGATTTGGTTAAAGCATATTTTCCTGGGGTGGTTGCCACCCTTTTAGTATTTTACTTCCTCCTTCATATACTCTTATCTGGACAAAATGACAAGGCGGAAAAATTCACCACAAAAAAAGAACAAGAGGCAGTACCAAAGGCTAGGGACCTAATCAATACAGACATTGGTAATATGTCAGATCTAGAGTTCAGAATGACGATTCTCAAGGTTCTAGCCGGGTTCGAAAAAGGCATGGAAGATATTAGAGAAACCCTCTTGGGAGATATAAAAGCCCTTTCTGAAGAAATAAAAGAACTAAAATCTAACCAAGTTGAAATCAAAAAAGTTATTAATGAGGTGCAATCAAAAATGGAGGCTCTCACTGCTAGGATAAATGAGACAGAAGAAAGAATTAGCGATATAGAAGACCAAATGACAGAGAATAAAGAAGCTGAGCAAAAGAGGGACAAACAGCTACTGGACCAGGAGGGGAGAATTCGAGAGATAAGTGACACCATAAGACGAAACATTAGAATGATTGGGATTCCAGAAAAAGAAGAAAGAGAGAGGGGATCAAAAGGTATATTGGAGAGAATTATTGGAGAGAATTTCCCCAATATGGCAAAGGGAACAAGCATCAAAATCCAGGAGGTGCAGAGAACTCCCCTCAAAATCAACAAGAATAGGTCCACACCCTGTCACCTAATAGTAAAATTTACAAGTCTTAGTGACAAAGAGAAAATCCTGAAAGCAGCCCAGGAAAAGAAGTCTGTAAAATACAATGGTAAAAATATTAGATTGGCATCAGACTTATCCACAGAGACCTGGCAGGCCAGAAAGAGCTGGCATGACATATTCAGAGCACTAAATGAGAAAAACATGCAGCCAGGAATACTATATCCAGCTAGGCTATCATTGAAAATAGAAGGAGAGATTAAAAGCTTCCAGGACAAACAAAAACTGAAAGAATTTGCAAACACCAAACCAGCTCTACAGGAAATATTGAAAGGGGTCCTCTAAGCAAAGAGAGACCCTAAAAGTAGTAGATCAGAAAGGAACAGAGACAATATACAGTAACAGTCACCTTATAGTCAATACAATGGCACTAAATTCATATCTCTCAATAGTTACCCTGAATGTTAAAGGGCTAAATGCCCCAATGAAAAGGCACAGGGTATCAGAATGGATAAAAAAACAAAACCCATCTATATGTTGCCTACAAGAAACTCATTTTAAACCCGAAGACACCTCCAGATTTAAAGTGAGGGGGTGGAAAAGAATTTACCATGCTAATGGACATCAGAAGAAAGCTGGGGTGGCAATCCTTATATCAGATCAATTAGATTTTAAGCCAAAGACTATAATAAGAGATGAGGAAGGACACTATATCATACTCAAAGGATCTTTCCAACAAGAAGATCTAACAATTTTAAATATCTATGCCCCTAACGTGGGAGCAGCCAACTATATAAAACAATAACAAAATCAAAGAAACACATCAACAATAATACAATAATAGTAGGGGACTTTAACACTCCCCTCACTGAAATGGACAGATCATCCAAGCAAAAGATCAACAAGGAAATAAAGGCCTTAAATGACACACTGGGCCAGATGGACATCACAGATATATTCAGAACATTTCATCCCAAAGCAACAGAATACACATTCTTCTCTAGTGCACATGGAACATTCTCCAGAATAGATCACATCCTCGGTCCTAAATCCGGTCTCAACTGGTATCAAAAGATTGGGATCATTCCCTGCATATTTTCAGACCACAATGCTCTGAAGCTAGAACTCAATCACAAGAGGAAATTTGGAAAGAACCCAAATACATGGAGACTAAACAGCATCCTTCTAAAGAATGAATGGGTCAACCAGGAAATTAAAGAAGA
>NW_019154099.1:45783657-45977272 GCF_002288905.1 Enhydra lutris kenyoni
CAACAGTACATTAAAAGGATTATTCACCACGACCAAGTGGGATTTATTCCAGGGCTGCAAGGTTGGTTCAACATCCGCAAATCAATCAATGTGATACAACACATTAATAAAAGAAAGAACAAGAACCATATGATACTCTCCATAGATGCTGAAAAAGCATTTGACAAAGTACAGCATCCCTTCCTGATCAAAACTCTTCAAAGTGTAGGGATAGAGGGCACATACCTCAATATTATCAAAGCCATCTATGAAAAACCCACCGCAAATATCATTCTCAATGGAGAAAAACTGAAAGCTTTTCCGCTAAGGTCAGGAACACGGCAGGGATGTCCGTTATCACCACTGCTATTCAACATAGTACTAGAAGTCCTAGCCTCAGCAATCAGACAACAAAAGGAAATTAAAGGCATCCAAATTGGCAAAGAAGAAGTCAAACTATCACTCTTCGCAGATGATATGATACTATATGTGGAAAACCCAAAAGACTCCACTCCAAAACTGCTAGAACTTGTACAGGAATTCAGTAAAGTGTCAGGATATAAAATCAATGCACAGAAATCAGTTGCATTTCTCTACACCAACAACAAGACAGAAGAAAGAGAAATTAAGGAGTCAATCCCATTTACAATTGCACCCAAAACTATAAGATACCTAGGAATAAACCTAACCAAAGAGACTAAGAATCTATACACAGAAAACTATAAAGTACTCATGAAAGAAATTGAGGAAGACACAAAGAAATGGAAAAATGTTCCATGCTCCTGGATTGGAAGAATAAATATTGTGAAAATGTCTATGCTACCTAAAGCAATCTACACATTTAATGCAATTCCTATCAAAGTACCATCCATTTTTTTCAAAGAAATGGAACAAATAATCCTAAAATTTATATGGAACCAGAAAAGACCTCGAATAGCCAAAGCAATATTGAAAAAGAAAGCCAAAGTTGGTGGCATCACAATTCCGGACTTCAAGCTCTATTACAAAGCTGTCATCATCAAGACAGCATGGTACTGGCACAAAAACAGACACATAGATCAATGGAACAGAATAGAGAGCCCAGAAATAGACCCTCAACTCTATGGTCAACTCATCTTCGACAAAGCAGGAAAGAATGTCCAATGGAAAAAAGACAGCCTCTTCAACACATGGTGTTGGGAAAATTGGACAGCCACATGCAGAAAAATGAAATTGGATCATTTCCTTACATCACACATGAAAATAGACTAAAATGGATGAAGGACCTCAATGTGAGAAAGGAATCCATCAAAATCCTTGAGGAGAACACAGGCAGCAACCTCTTCGACCTCAGCCGCAGCAACGTCTTCTAGGAACATCGCCAAAGGCAAGGGAAGCAAGAGCAAAAATGAACTATTAGGATTTCATCAAGATCAAAAGCTTTTGCACAGCAAAGGAAACAGTTAACAAAACCAAAAGACAACTGACAGAATGGGAGAAGATATTTGCAAACGACATATCAGATAAAGGGCTAGTGTCCAAAATCTATAAAGAACTTACCAAACTCAACACCCAAAGAACAAATAATCTAGTCAAGAAATGGGCAGAAGACATGAACAGACATTTCTGCAAAGAAGACATTCAGATGGCCAACAGACACATGAAAAAGTGCTCCACATCACTGGGCATCAGGGAAATACAAATCAAAACCACAATGAGATAACACCTCACACCAGTCAGAATGGCTAAAATTAACAAGTCAGGAAATGACAGATGCTGGCGAGGATGTGGAGAAAGGGGAACCCTCCTACACTGTGGATGGGAATGCAAGCTGGTGCAACCACTCTGGAAAACAGCATGGAGGTTCCTCAAAATGTTGAAAATAGAACTACCGTATGACCCAGCAATTGCACTACTGGGTATTTACCCAAAGATACAAACGTAGTGATCCGAAGGAGCACGTGCACCCGAATGTTTATAGCAGCAATGTCTACAATAGCCAAATTATGGAAAGAACCTAGATGTCCATCAACAGAAGAATGGATAAAGAAGATGTGGTATATATACACAATGGAATACTATGCAGCCATCAAAAGAAATGAAATTTTGCCATTTGTGACAACGTGGATGGAACTAGAGGGTATCATGCTTAGCAAAATAAGTCAATTGGAGAAAGACAACTATCATATGATCTCCCTGATATGAGGGAGAGGAGATGCAACATCAGGGGTTAAGGGGGTAGGAGAAGAGTAAATGAAACAAGAAGGGAATGGGAGGGAGACAAACCATAAGTGATGCTTATTCTCACAAAACAAACTGAGGGTTGATTGGGGGAGGGGGGTTGGGAGGGGGGGTGGGGTTATGGACATTGGGGAGGGTATGTGCTATGGTGAGTACTGTGAAGTGTGTAAACCTGGTGATTCACAGAGCTGTACCCCTGGGGATAAAAATATATGTTTATAAAAAATAAAATAAAAAAAAATTGTGCTAATGTTTAGTTGGATTGCACTATGTTCTGAAATGTCACCTGTACCATATATAGTGTTTTGAAGATGCTGAGATTGTAATGTAGTTTAGTTTATAAGTAATTTTTTTAAGATTTCTATAAATAGTAGGGGTAAAGATTTTCACATCATCGTCTCTGAAACAATATGGGACAATGGGTAGCAAAGAAAAGGAGAGGCATAGGGATAATATTTTTAACCTCTACATCAATTGTCAGAGAAAGAATATAGGGATGGCTACCCTAGATATTTGTTTGCTTTGTTCTTGGCATATTCTTTGGATCTCTGAGTAAGAAAGGAGATAACATAAGAGAAATATAGTTCTTTCCTATCCTATGATAGGAAAAATGAGTCTTCATTGTTTTATCACTGAAGTTATAGGTAGGCCACCAATCACTTTTCTCAATCCAGCTGCATCGGTCCTGTGGGTAGAATTTTTTTGCAGATTCTGAGAAATAGGTTTTCTGTCTTAGCATGTGGTCAAGTTTGTTTGTTTGTTTAGATCTATGTAGTTCTAATAAGAAGTTGGGAGAAGGACTATCAGGCTTATTAGCAAGATCAAACTTAAGTGAAAAGTCCAACTAGACTTTACAAAAAGTAAATCAGATATGTTCCCCATGTTTGAAATCTCGTTGTTGTAATAAATAAATAAATACATAAATAAATAAATAAAATGTAATGCCTTTGCATGGCAGAGAATGTAATCTTATAGCCCCTGGTGCATTTTTAAACCCATTTCTGAACTTTTTCATCAATTACAATCTATACTGGAACCCAGGTAATTTTCAGCTGCCAAAAATTCCATGTTTTCTGTATTCTGCAATCAGCTGCACATTTATCAAGCACCTTCTGTATTTTAGAGAATGTAACGTGCTGGTGATAAATACATGAATAAGTCACAGTCCTTAAATGGCAAACTTCCACTAATGATTTTAAATCATTTCAGGAATCATTTCCTCTGGCAAGCCTGTGCAAAGTCACCCAAAATTAGTACCTCAGGTTTACCTAGGTGATAGCATTTTTCACATGGTATTATAATGGTTTCTTTGTTCTCAGAGGACTATGGGTAAATATCTCCATATCTCTGGCATCTGGCACAGTACTTAGAACATCAGAAAATATCCCTTGATATTTAAACAGTGGGACAACAGAAGAAAACTGCACTTGAGGGATGAAATTGCATTCTCTATCCAGATAAAATTGTATTTTATAGAGAGTTTAGAATTAACAATAGTAAAAAGATAACATCCAGGTTACTAAAGGGAGGTTTATTTTCATCAATAAAAGCAGGTAACTGGAAAATCAAGGTGGGGCTAACAAAAACAATGGAAATATTAAAATATTAAATAGATTATATCTATTACTTAAGAGATTGACATCATCATGTTTTGTACTAGGTCAAGCACATAGGACTTCAGTAAAGCTGGTGAGGATAATTCTTTCAATTAAAAAAGAAAAGCTCTGCTTTTACAGCTTTTTTGGGAACCTTTTATATGAAGACTGCAAATTCATTAGGTATAATGATTGCCTCTGTGCTCTTCCTTTTATATGGTTAATTAATGTACTTTATAATACAAAAAATTAGGAGAAACAAAGTAGGAATTATTGTGTAACTTTTTCCAGAAAGGTGTTCCAAAATGCAAATAACTCCCAGAAATAGAAACTAACACCACCTTAGTATTATATCTGTTAATACTCATTATCATATTCAAAATATTTAAGGGTTTCATTCTTCCTGGACATAGTAAGACAGTTTTCTCAACTAGGGTTATATTGAAAACCTTTCAATGTCTACGAAATCAGAAGATCATTGGAACGAACAAGGAATGTATATTGTTTTAAGTGCTACAGGTAATTCTGTATGCTTCTTAAAATCACAGATATAATACATAAAACAAAAAGAAATCTGTTGCTAACTCTTGGAACATAGTCTAGGACAATATTATTTAACACATATAGTAATAGAAAAAAAAAGATAAAACAAATATCTGAATAGAAACATTTTTTACCACCTGCAGGCAGTAGTGTACTGCCACTCCCGGGTGTCTTAGGGCTCTGTGTGATCCCAGTGCTGTGAAGTCAGCATGGTAGAGTCCCCTTCTGACACATGTGATGTCTAGAAAGTGTTTTCCAGGCATGATCAGCAGGGAGCAAACATCAAAAGACACACTTGTACTTATGGTGTTCCAGTCCACTGGACGTTCTGTTTTAAAAGACTGTGGACCTCCTCTTTCCACTCCTGCTCAGTTTGAAGAGATCAATGTCTACACTTGGTTTTTTGTTTATTTCTCCTCAGAGCCACATGGGCACCGTTCTCCTGATGGGTGATGAGATGGCAGTGACGACTCCAATACTACTCCTTAGATTTTGTGGGTAGGAGCGCAATGCAGTGATGTTAGAGTAGGCTAACAATGTATATGTTAGCAACAGTATGTCAGTCTGGACGGTGCTGCTGGCTTTGCTCAGAACCTTTCTCTGGTACCTTGGGCAGGCACTAGGAGTCTCACGTGAACTTCCAAATGCAAGCAACGCCTTTCACTTATGTTCCTACTCCCTTTTCATCCGTAATATCACTTTCTTGCAGAGATTCTCGCCTTTTTATTTGTTCCCCAGAATAATGACTTTAAATGCATCAAATAAGTAGAATTATAAAATTAATTAATATTAAATATTGCTGTCCAAATATAAACAAATTGTTATGTAGCCTATGCTTATGTTTTAACACATTAGGCAACAAGATCTATGGGTCTAGGAGCTACTTGGATGACAAAATAATGATATGTGGTCCGGTGTTTTGAGACCTTTACAACAACCATGATGTGAAATTATCTGTTCTACTAGCAACAAAGTCACAGGTCCTGATAAGACAGTTGGGATTTGTGGTCTACAGTGATGGTTAAGGGAAATACTTAATGTCTGCAAAAGTTAGTGAAAATAGAAGTGCATCCAGTTCCCTATGAAGGTCATGCCCCCCCAAAATTCTATCCATAAGCCCTAATAGGACCCCAACTTAGAAACCCATACCTCTTCATATTTGCCCGTGTCCATATCCTGGTCAAAATGGCCTCTGCCCCTCGTGTATTTGAGTTCTGCCATTTCTAACAAGAAAAGGGACCAGAAAAGTCTGGGATTAGGCTGCAGCAGAAATGGTTAAGTTTTAGGACTGGCTGTCATGATGATGTGGGGAGTGAAGTAGCGGGAGAAGGAGGTGTGTACGCAGCAGAGACCTAGAGCCTAACTGGCCTGTATCACTGGTACTGGAATATGAAATCGCTGCTCAGGGATGAGCGTCTGTGCCAGTAAGAAGAAAGGAGAATCCCCGATAAGGCACAGCCTCTCTTTATTTTATCCAGGAAAGCTTTCTGTCTCAGATTCAGGGAATTAACTGACTTCCCCACCTACTAGGAAATGTCATTCTTAACAAAGGCAGAGGGCAGGTGTGTCCATTTCATAGTGAGCATTCAGAAAGGAAAAGGCTGGCCTTCCTTAGTGGGTACAACTGTTAGAAAGGAAGAAATAAGCCGTATATAGACCCATCCAGAGGGCCACTTTATAAAGAATGCGGGAGCAGACAGTGTTTAAACTACCAAAGTTTGACTCCAAATTCCTTAAGTACATTTCAAATAAAAAACAGTCTAACTTAATACAGTTAAATCCTTTGTGATTCAGTCATAATACTGAAAAAAAGTATTGCTTTTAAGACATGACTTTGGCTAGTTATTCATGGAACTATCTGGTAAGGTTGTAGCAATATATCCGATCTAATAAGCCTACTTAAAAAAATTAAATCTTTAGGGGCGCTTGCATAGCTCAGTCGTTGAGCCTCTGCCTTCAGCTCAGGTCATGATCCCAGAGCCTGGGATCGAGCCCCGCATTGGGCTCCCTGCTCAGGGGGAAGCCTGCTTCTCCCTCTCTCACTCCCCCTGCTTGTGTTTCCTCTTTCTGGCTGTCTTTAAAAATCTTTAAAAAAAAATTACATCTTTCAACAAATTCTGTAGCGTTTATTTACATAACAATTGTTACATTAATTGCCAGGATATGTAAATATGAAGAACACCCAAACAGGAATTTTAGCCAGACATTTTACTTTAAGTCAGTAAAGGCAATATATGTCTAGTATACGGTCTCAGCATGGTCTCAGGATCCTGGCCCTGCCATTTACCAAATGTGTGAACTTGAACTAGCCACCTAAACGCCCAGTGCCTCAGTTTCTTTACATGTCAAATGAGAACGATCCCACCAAAACCTACCTGATTTAGAGAGGAGTGGCTGAGGTAACCTGTGTGATGTCATTAGTACAGACTTGGCATATAGTTAGTACTCTGCAACTGATGGCCATTAATTGCCGTATATGTTCCACAGTCATAAATAGCGAAGTCCCCTAGATTTCTTTGAAATGTGGAACAGTGTCAGGTTATCACTAATTCTGGCCAGCCATTCTTTCCTTTTTTCCCTGCAACTATTTTATTAGAGTTATTTTTGTATTAGAAATACTGCCTTGCATTCTTTCATTATGAGAACACGTTTATAAGAGAAGGTCTGGAATTCCTATAGCAGGAGGGCAGCTGTGTTTATACATGTTAGTGAGTCAGTCTCTGCTGCTGAGCATAATCCTTACAGGAGATGAATTGGGATGATTAGAAACGAAGGAAAAGGGCCCTCAATGAATGGCATTATCCTAATTGTCTGTAGTGACCAATGAGACCAACTCATTAAGCAGGTATCTTTTCTTTCCTAATTTCTCTTTCTTCTTATGACCGTACGCTCTCAGTCCTAGGGATCCAGTTGATATAGGTCCTGATGTGCTGCAAGGTTTAAAAAAAAAAGCAGTCTTAGTGGCACAGTTGGTTAAGAGGCTGACCCTCTTTCGGCTCAGGCTATGATCTCGGGATCTTTGAGCTCCACACTCAGTGTAGAGTCTGCTTGGGACTCTCTCTGCGCCCTTCCCACCCCATGCTCTCTCTCACACTCTCTAAAATACGTACATTTGAAAAAATAAAAATAAGTAAAAAAAGCAATATCAGCCTCTAATAGGAATTCAGGAAGAAATTTAACTCTTCAGTCATGCCTTCAAAGAACATTTAAAATAAGATCCAAACCCTAACAAATACTTAAGATTCTTTCTCATCTTCTCCCCAGCACTCTGGCTGTCAGTGACTCCCTAAATCCCCCAAAAAACTCTCTAATGAATTTTCCATTCACTCTAGCAAACTCCTCTCCCTGGCACATGTCTTTCCTTCATGTGGCACTCCCTCAAGATGTCAGAATCTAGGCGGGAAGTTTGGGTTCTGCTTTCGTTGTGTTGTCTCCACTGACATTGCTCTAGGTTCTTGTTCATCTCACATACACACCCTCCAGCTCACCCACGTCCAGTTCTGGGGTTGAAGTGGGAGCCATAGGCACTCAGATAGCAAGGAATCATCTTTACCATCATTTTCTGTAAGCAGTAGGAGGTGGATCTGTGGTTTCTCTGTGCTTCTTCAAACTCTGAAACTTTCTGTTCATGCTTTAGCAACTAGAAAACCATGACCTGCTCAGATGGAAGGAAGAGACACCCCCCTCCCACCCCCAACCCCCCCACCAAGTGCGCTCCTCTTCTGTTTTGTCTTGTTATTTCTTCAATAGGGGAAATAATCTTGGCTTTCTCATAGGTACAGGTGCTAGCTTCAGGTCCAAGATAATTAAGTAGTTTCAAATAACTCTTCTCAGATTATATAAAAGTGGATGAAGTTTTCAGAAGCAGTAACAGCTTTTTTTTTTGATTGTGTGGGTTTTTTGTTAGTTTGTTTTTGTTTTGTTATTGTGTGTGTGTGTGTGTGTGTGTGTGTTTTGTTTTTTGTTTTATTTTGTTTTGTTTTAACATCTGCTGAAAGTAGCACTGTACTTAAAAATCACAATATTGATATCAGGACAGATGGCTTAAATGGTAGTCTCAGAATTCCTGCTGTGTGACAACAAAAGATGTGGCTAAATGCTACACCAGCAGATTATTCATCGCAGCACAGTAGAAGGATACAAATGATGTGTCAAATTATGAGACTTTTTACTGATGACCAATTCAAAAATGGTGTTATGCACCAGGAAAAAAGGAAATGATCTCTAAATGCCAAATACCCCCACCCTAGTTTGTTGATGGACAAGTGCCCATCAATGTCATTTTCTTTTTTTTTTTTTTTTTAGCAGTCGGCTTCTTTTTAATTAGGCTAATGGATGACCCCTAAAATAAATGCGCATGGATACAAATGATTAAATGATCTAGAAAAAGCCATTGATGTAAAAATATGTTACTTGGGACTTAGTCAACAAAGAAGGAAATATTTGCATACTGTGACACCAAAAGCATGTTTGAAATATTAGGAAACTTAAATTTTAAAAATAAGTTCCTTTGTAAGCCTGCCACCATAATCTAACAATGGTTTTCATTTTTTTTTATTTCCTAATATTTTTTTTATTTTATTTTTTTATAAACATATAATATATTTTTATCCCCAGGGGTACAGGTCTGTGAATCGCCAGGTTTACACACTTCACAGCACTCACCATAGCACATACCCTCCCCAATGTCCATAACCCCACCCCCCCTCTCCCAACCCCCCTCCCCCCATCAACTGAGTGTTGATGGGTTGATCAATGTCATTTTCTATAGCAGCCTTGAACCCTTAAGATCCTAACCCACAGCTAGTAAGATTAACATGATATTTGAGCAGTTAACTTTCTGTTTCTGTATTTTATCTACCGAGGATGTAAGATCTCTTAGCGTTTTAGAATTGTAACTTCCATGTAAACTTCTCATGTAAAATTTAAAAAAAAAAAAAAGGACTTTAGTGTGTGCATTAGTTTCAAAAGAGCTCCTCCCCATAAAATGTCTCTTTTAGTTTGACTTTTTCTCTCTAAGCTTTTTATCTAATGGTTTTTAGAAGAGAAATAATAGATGACTAAACATAAAAAGACCTGGCAAACATCAATTTCTTTTGTTTGAATTTATCACATTTACTTACATGCAGTGTTCTACTTAAATTTAACTGGTATGGAATAATTTTATGTTTTGAAAAAGGCTTGATTAATGCATTGTCTCTTTGACATGTGCAAAAAAACATGACTCTCTGCTTTAGGAAGATGAACCACTCTATAAAATCCAGTGCCTAGTAATAGCCTGAATTAACTAATGTAGCAAAATGAGCATTTGTCTAATGGCAAAGGAAGATACAGGATAACCATATTTTAGGTCACTTTTTCTTGTTCAAAATTATGATTCAGTCTGAAATGGTAAATAGGATAAAGTTTCTTATAATAATGATGCTATCTACTTCTGTGTCTTCTTGATTATGGTGATAGGAGGAAAGTTTTTCTCTGATACTGCCATTTTATTATAAAGCTATTTAATTAGTGTTATTAAAGTCTTACTCTACCTAAAACATTTTCATCCATTAATGTAACATATCTCTTTGAGATCTAGAAATTTACCTGCAAGAAGAGAAGTTTTGGATGACCCTTTTCATTAATTATCCATCAATTTTCCATCATACCTGACTACTGTGCACTTTATTATGGAAAAATGAAAATAAGGGGCACCTGGGTGTCTCAGTCGGTCAAGCCTCTGCCTTCAGCTCAGGTCATGGTCTCAGGGTCCTGGGATCGAGCCCCGCATCGGGCTCTCTGCTCAACAGGGAGCCTGCTTCCCCCTCTCTCTCTGCCTGCCTCTCTGCCTACTTGTGTTCTCTGTCTGTCAAATAAATAAAGAAAAATCTTTATTAAAAAAGTTCAAAAAAAAGTGAAAATAAGAGGGATTGAGATACACCCAAACTATAGAAAGGTCTTGTATTTTTGTTGTGTTGTTGCTAAATATCAAGGGATAAATAATAAATAAATCATTCTCAGGGGTGTTTGGGTGGCTCAGTCCATTAAGGAGCTGCCTTTGGCTCAAGTCATTAGATCAAGTCCCGCATCCGGCTCCCTGCTCAGCAAGGAGCCTGCTTCTCTCTCTGCTCTGCCTGCTTGTGTTTTCTGTCTCTCTGTCAAACAGATAAATAAAATCTTAAATAAATAAATAAGTAAGTAAGTAAGTAAAATAATTCTCCCAAGATATTTTTAATAAAAGCATTTATCATATAAAATATGCTTTAAACTTATGAGCAAAAAGTTGTCTTGAAGGTGCTAGTGTTCTCGAGGTCACATGAGAGATAATAATTGCATTTTTTGGAGGTATATGAAAACCCAGAGCAGCTTATTCTTCCCTTGTGTTAATAGGCTTTGCTTGTGTTCATCACCAGAATAAGAGTGCCCCAGTCATCAATATAATAGATAATGAAATTATACATTAGAGCTTTTTTTTTTTTAAGATTTCATTTATTTATTTGACAGAGAGAGATCACAAGTGGGCAGAGAGGCAGGCAGAGAGAAAAGGGGAAGCAGGTTCCCCACTGAGCAGAGAGCCCGATGCGGGGCTCGATCCCAGGACCCTGAGATCATGACCTGAGCCAAAGGCATAGGCTTAACCCACTGAGCCACCCAGGTGCCCCTTATTCACTGGCCTAGTGAAATTTCAGATATTAAATAGATTTGTCTGTGTATTGTGTTTGTTTTAATACAATGTGGACAACACTATTATTTTGAGGCTAATTTACTTCTAATCAAATTGGTTTAAATCCAAATTAAAGTTTTTATTCTTTCCCCATCCTAATCAGAAAGTTTCAGGAGACAATCAGATAAAATTTATTCCAGGCAAGTCAAGGGTAGATTTGCATTAAATGTCTGGTTATAAAAGATATGACACCTCTTATAGTATTCTTACATTCACAGTTAAGCAAGAAAAAGTATATTTCAGTGAGGTGGAAATGCACTTATTTCTCTTCTTTTCAATTCATAAAACATTGTGGAATCTATAAATACATACTGAATATTCACAAACTAACTAGATTTTTGCTACAATATTAAGTTTTATGGACAAAAGTTTAAGGGAAAATGGATTTTAAAGAAAATCAACACAGTTCTAAATAAGTCATCTAAAACAGTTTATATGTAATTCCAGTTACAGAAAGGAGAACTAAAATTGACTTAATGATTACTGTGTGCCAGGCATTTTCACATATATTTGTTTATTTGGGCTCTTGAAGATTAGTATTATAAATTCTTTTTTTTTCATTGCATTTTCTATTTTTAAAATAAAGGGAATGAATTTAGGTGGTTAAAAACTTTGTCTAGGGTCATACAAATAAAAAGTAGCCAAGCTAACTGTAACGCCATAGTTCTTCCCCTGGATGATATTGTCAAATACATAGTTAGTTTTCAGTGCTACAAAGAGTGCTGAATTGGGGCTTCCTGGATGGCTCAGTTAGTTAAGCATCCAACTCTTGATTTCTGCTCAGGTCAGGATCTCAGGGGTCTGGCTACGTGCCGAGTGTGAATCCTGCTCAAGATTCTCTCTCACTCTCTGCTCCTCACCCCCTCCAGCTGCTCACATTCTTATGCTCTCTATTTTTCAAAATATAAAAGCAAAAATCAAAGAGTTGTGAATCCTCATTCTCTATGCTTTGTGGTTATAATAGTAATTAAAAGGAAGGGTTAATAATTTCCTGTGAATTCTTCTTATCTCACAAACTAAGAGCTGTAAAAACTCTTCAGAAGAATTTTTTTTCAATTAAGTCTGTAGAAATGCACATTTATTTGCCAAACATTTGATTAAACCAATTTCCTCTTTTTTCCCTCTCCCCTCTCTTAGAATGGGTCTGCTAGTTGGAGTTTCACTTCATCTTTCTTCATAAACAACAAAAACTTTTCTTTCAAGATTTTTTTTTAATTTTTTTTAAAGATTGCTTTTAAAGCAAACTGAGCATAGATTTTAAACCTTTTGTTAAAGTTATCTCTATATCCCCACTTTGATAAGTTTTTTAGTGACTAAGCCTTAAGAGACATTCCAAAGTAGTCAATAATTTTTTTTGTAATAAGTGAAATGTATTTCTATAGACAATCACTTAATAATTTAATTAAATTATACAATTATAGTAACAAATACAAACTGGTTAGGGAATAACTAAATCCCATCTAATGGGAATAGAGATCTTACTTGAGTGTGGGACATGTCATTTAATCTAGTTTAACTGGTAAGTAGAGGCCTTAGGAATGGTTTACTCCACCTCAGACAACTAAGGTTCCTATTTGCTACAGAAAAACTGATCTTCCAGGAAGAATTCAATAACAATTGATCAGGAAGATGATCCTATATTCAGAATCAGTGAGTAGTTATCAACTTAGAAATCAGCATCCATCTTCTCATGAGTTAAAATCAAAATGTTTAGAGGCATACATAACTTAATTTAAAAGAATGTCGCTTCTAATTTCTCAAATCCCCTTTTGATTTTCTTCGGAGCAAAAGAGTCAAGGATACAGACTGCAGACTAGGAGACTGAATAGAAGAATATTGAAAATAAGCTGATGCTGTCAATTGATTATGTCATGACCCCTGGGTTTTAAGGGACCCGAGAGAGTTGAAAGTTTCAAAACTATTGATCATAACCCTTAAAAAGGCTAATGCATTTTAAAGTCAGTCTTGCACCATTAGCAAACAAATAGACTTGTACTCAAAAACATTTCAACTTTTCCTTAATTTTTTTAAAGGTTTCATTTATTTATTTGTTAGAGGGAGAGAGAAGCTCACAAGCAGGGGGAGGGGGCAGAGGGAGAAGCAGGTTCCCCACTTAAGAAGGAGCCTAGTACAGAACTAGATTCTACGACCCCAGGATCACAATGTGAGCTGAAGGCAGATGCTTAACCAACTGAGCCACCAAGGCATCCCTCAACTTTTCCTTAATTTTCATGATACACTTGCTACAGTTTGGTCTTCTGTGGTAACAGAGAAAGTAAACATTCATAAATGCTCCAATGTATACTACTTCTAAGACCCTACAAAGTAAGAATTTATTCTTCAGTTTTGTTGATGATGAAAAAGGATATCAGAAAAGCCAAATAGGAAAAAAAAAAAAAAAAACTGTCATGATACAAAAAAAAATGTAAATAACATAAAGAAATTACCATATTTGTCAAATTTATTCTCCTAAATTCAGACTTTATTTGTAAAGGAATATCTTTTCCATTTTAACTATTATTTAAATCATTGTGGTAAATTCTAGCCTACCAGGAGACTATAATATATAACATATTTGATGACACATTGAAACTCTCCATGATTGATCTTTAAGATCTACTATATTAGCAGAACTTTCAGGAAGTCTTTGATACCATCTGCAAAGAGAGCTGTCATGGAAGTTTATAAAACTTTGATACTTAGCTGCCTTTTATTTGAAAGGATGAAGAAGTCTTTGCCCACATCACATATTCACACATAATGGACACTGTCATTGCCTTAAAGGCTATGTGAAAATCAATCCTTTTAATCTAGTTCCTATTGCTAAAAATTTCCCTAGGCCAAAATTTCCTCCAGATTTGATGATATTTAAAAGATTTTTTTGCATTATCTGTTTCAGCTCTTGGACAGAAAACCCATCATCTTTACACTAATCTTCAGCATTTTTAGGTGAATGGAATTTATCTTTATCATACTCAATACTGTAATGACCCACTTAGATGCAAAATTTCATAGGCTGGTTATGGTTGCTGACTGTGATGGGCAGAATAGTGATTCCTCCCTAAAGATATCCATGTCTCAATTCTAGAAACCGTGAATGCGTTAGGTTATGTGACAAAGAGGAATTAATTTTGCAGATAGAATTTATGTTGTGAATCAACTGACGCTAAAGTAGGGTGATTATTCTGGATTAACTGGGTGGGTCCAGTATAACTACACGGTCATTAGTAGTTTTAGGGAGGAAGAAGAGTCGGTGTCATAGTGATACCATGAGGTGTCCAGCTGCTGGAAGAGAGGGTCCAGGAGCCAAGGCATGGGGGGAAGCCTCTAGAGGATAGAAAGGCAAGGAAATAAATGAATTTTCCCTAGATCGTACAGAAGGAACATATCACTATTGATGTCTTGATTTTAGCCCAGTGAGGCCCGAGCTGGACTTGTGACTTATAGTACTCTGAAATGTTAACTATCATTTTAAGTCACGACGTTTTTTGATAGTTTATTATGGACAGCAATATAGAACTAACGCACTTGCTTCTTGGCATTGCATAATTCAGTCCAACTAATATTTTTGTAGCTTTACAGAACTCCAACTAATTTATATAAATGACCACAAAAGAAACAGAAGTTGAAAAAAGTATATGCAAGTTACTGCTACTATTTACTACCAATGCAAATAATAGTTTACATATATCTATTATAATCAAAATTGGAAATTTTGTGAAATGATGACTGCAGTAAGTTAATACCCAGCATCCCATATAGATATAAAGAGAGAGAGAGAGAGAGAGAACTCTTAGGACTTACTCTCCCAATAGCTTTCAAATATACTATATATCATTGTTAACGTAGTCGTTATTTGTCCATTACATCACCTAGTACTTAACTGTCATATGATGGGAAGTTTATACCTTTTGACCAACTTTATCCATTTCTCTCTCCCTCCACTTCCCACTTTTGGTAACCACAACTCTGACTTCTTTCTAGGAGGTTGGTTTTTTTGTTTTGTTTTGTTTTGTTTTGCCTTTGATTCTATGTAAACGTGAGATCATATGGTATTTGCCTTTCTCTGTCTTTCTTCACTTAACATGCTGCCTTCAAGGTCTGTTTGTGCTGTCAACATGGCAGGGTTTCTTCCTTTTTATGGCTGAATGGTATTCTGTTGTATATAGATATACCACAACTTCCTTATTCTTTCATCCATCAGTGGACACTTAGGTTATTACCATGTCTTGGCTCTTATAAATAATGCTGCTCTAAATACTCTTTGACACAGTATTTTTATTCCTTCACATATATATTGCCAAAAGCAGAATTGCTGGTTTATATGGTGGTTCCATTTTTAATTTTCTGAGGGACATCCATAATCTTTTCCATGGTGGCTACACCAATTTGCAATCCTATCAACAGTGCACAGGGTTTCTCCTTTCTCCATATCCTCCAGCATCTTATCTCTTGTCTTTTACAGAAAAGCCATTCAAGTGGGGGTGAGGAAATATCTCACTGTGTTTTTAATTTGCATTTTTCTAAAGATGAATGATGGTGAACATCTTTTTATGTACCTGTGAGAGTAATTTTACAATACCATGAAGAGGGCACCTGGGTGTCTCAGTCAGTGAAGCATCTGCCTTTGGCTCAGGTCATGATCCCAGAGTCCTGCTTTGGGCTCCCTGCTCAGTGGGGACCCTGCTTCTCCTTCTCCTTCTGCCTGCTGCCCCCCCGATTGTGCTCTCTGTCAAATAAATAAAAAATCTTTAAAAAAAGATAAAATACCATGAAACAATTATAAGTATTTATGTTTTACAGTTCTCAAATTATGCTTAGAAGGAAATATTCTTTACCCAAAACCAACCAAACAGAATCAAAACAAGTAAAGAATGACAACTAGTTGCAGTATTGGTCAGCATGGAAAAATAATTTTTTCAGTATCAAGTTATGAGAAAGATCACTCTAGCTTGACTTGTTTAGAATATATTTGTGTTAATAGAATATTTAGTTCAGTTAGTTATATCTTTATTTAGGTTCCCAAATTTCAAAATGTATTAATATGATGATTTTTAAGTTTTACCAACAATATTTCATTTGTTTTGGTTAAGTACATGATAATAGTAATAACTCACATTGGTATGCTTAGGACTGTATTATTTAATTAGCAAACACTAAGTGTTGGCCCTGTAGAGAGTGCTTTACAAACAATAGTTCATTTAGTCCTTATAACATGTCTGGGTGGGATGTTATTATGAATCCCATGTTGTAACTGAGGAAATCAAAAAACATGTTACCCAACTTGCCCAAGGTCAACAACACTCAAATCTTGGCGCCAGGATTGGAATTCAAAAGGTGTGCTCTGGGGAGCCCCGGGTAGCTCAGTTAAGTGACTGACTTCAGCTCAGGTCATGATCCCAGGATCCTGGGATCAAGTCCCTTATTGGCTCCCTGCTCAGCAGGGAGTCTGCTTCTTCTGTTCCTTCTGCTGTTTCCCTCTCTCGTGCTCTCTGGCTCTCTGTCTCTGTGAAATAAATAAATCTTTAAAACAAAATAAGACAAAATAAAAGATGTGCTCTTATTAAATTCAGCTCTCTCTAAGTCAGACATAAACTATGCATCTCAAATGCCTTGTCTCAGTGATTCCTTATAATGTCTTTCTGTAAGTACTATTATTAACCCCATTTGCAAAGGAGGAAATTGAGGCTTAAAGAGACTGAGAGACTCCAGGATATTTGAAACTTCATCAAGTGAGTCCTCATGTCTCATGGTGCCCACTTTGATGAAATAACGGGACATAATTTAACTAGTTATTATAGTTAGTGCATCATATGGTCATTCAAATAAAAACCCCTGACCAACCTCAATCTTGCCTCATCCTAAAAAGCTTATTTGTGCTAAAATTGCCTGCCACTGTACTTGGGAGCTTGGGAATAACAGGGGAAGTATCATAAACATCTGAATGCCTAGCTAGAGCGTGCAGAGGACAGGCTAGAAACATCCCCCAACACCCCTCCGACATCTAAAAAAGCAAAACTAAATTTTGTTTTGCAAGTTGAAGACCCCATGGTTCTAAATGTCAGGAAACAGAATTTTAATGTCGTGTTGAAATCTGTAAAAAATTGTCCTCTTCTAAAAAAATAAATCACAAATATATTAGTGGTTTAAAAAAATGGACCTGTATCGCTTACTTTTGATTATGAACTGATAAAACACGGAACTATCAGAAGTCTGGCTCCCTTTAAAATACAGTCTGTTACACTGTGTTCTTTCCCTCCTATAATCTCTTTATGATCAAATGCTGAATATTTCAGCCTGCAATTTCCAATTTAATTCTTGTCCTCATTTGAGCTATTAAATTGGACTCCGTTTCAGCAGCCACGGAGCCGACACTTGATCCTCTGTTACCAATGACTGGATCGCCATCTGCTTGAACGATTTTCACCATATGTGTTTAAAGAAAGACAATGTTTTATACAAGCTTGATGTAGGTAATATCTGAAGATCATAAAAGAAGAGCAAAATCAAAGTAAACTATAAAATTGCAAGCAAAAACTGGAATGATAAAACCCATATTTTAAATCTCAAGAGTTAGTGTAGTTTAGAACACAGTTTCTAGCCTTTTGAAGGAAATTCAGGTACAATTTGAAAATAGTTCCCAAACTAGAAAAAAAAAATAACTCAATGTAGATGACTATCAATTAGAAATTAACATCTTGAAATTTATTCTGACCAAGCCCGTTGCGATTTGAAAGTTGTTTTTTTGTTTTTTTTTTCTTTTTTTCCTTTTTGTTGCACTGAGTTCTCTTTAGAAATAATTTGTTTGGGGGATGCCCAGGTGGCTCAGTCAGTTAAGTGTGGGTTTAGCTCAGGTCATAATCTCGGGGTTCTGGGATCAAGAGAAGCATGAAGCTTCCTGTTCAGTGGGGAATCTGCTTATCCCTCTCCATCTACTCCACTCCCTGCTCATGCTCTCTCTCTCTCGAATAAAATAATAATTGTTATTATTATTTTCTTAGGGGGCTCCTGGTTGGTTCAGTTGGGAAAGTATGCAACTCTTGCTTTTGGGGTTGTGAGTTTGAGCCCCATGTTGGGTGTAGAGATTACTTAAAAATAAATCTTTAAAAATTAATAATTTCCTTGGGCATGCAGAAATCCACTTGCTTTTACTAAAATCTTTTCATAGCATATGTTAAAGAATATTCAACTCAAAATTTTTAGCAAATATTATAATCTATTAACAAATTGTCTTATTTCTATATAAAGATTTGTTTTCCTTACTCAATATAATTTTCAGTTAACTAATGTATAGACAGCTCCTGATATGTTTGGATATGGAAAAAAGTAAAATTAATCCCCAACAATGAATACAGGAGAAAACCCATATAAAATCAACATCATAGGACATAGCAGATTTTAAAAAAATTCTTTATTTAAATTCAATTTAGTTAACATGTACTGTATTATGAGTTAGCGGTGTAAAATTTAGTGATTCATCAGTTTCATATAATACCCAGTGCTCATTACATCAAGTGTCCTCCTTAATGCCCATCACCCAGTTACCCTATCCCCACCCACTTCCCCTCAAGCAAATATTTATATTTAATATTTAATATCAATATTCATTATTAATTATTATTTAAATATTAATGTTTAAATTTAATATTTAAAAAGAATATCAATTAAAATTTATAATCTGTAATTGTGTCTCCTAATATTGTTTTTAAAGCATGTCTATATAGATAATTTGTAAAGCACATTCACTTATATTGTGGAAGCTGATCTTTACAACAGCCACACCAAGTGCTGAGTTCAAATATTCTCTCACTTTTACCAATGTGGAAAATGAAGTTCAGAGCAGTAAGCAAATGCCAAGAGCCACATAGTTGGTGATAATTGAAACACTTCCTCTTTTTTTCCCTTCTTTTAATACCAAATCTCAGGATCTCTCACCATCTATGTTTAATCTTATGTCAACCAAGTTTGGGAGACATCTCCAACCCTCAACATTCCCTTCAGAATTTTCTCAAATTAGGCAGTATATAGCTGTGTACATCATTTTGGAGGGGGTCTTCGTTTTGGAGGGGGCAGTTTCATCCATTTCCAAAAATGAGGGAGGAGAAGATAAGGAGCTATTTATGTATTGCAGATTACCATAATTAATATGAATTATCAGACAAATCTTGTACTTTCTCTTCCATGGTATTGGCTTTTCTTCATGTGTCTGATAGTCTGTGGTTCTCTGTTCTTATTCATGTGTATAAAGTAGCTTATGTGAGATTTTGTTTCAGTTGTAGATGATTTTTTCCAACTGTAGGACTTTCTTCTGAGTGGGAAGTTAGGCTTTGAACTCTGTATATGAACAGGTGTGTCAGTACCACTAGAAGTCAGGTGGAAGAGAAGCAGCAAATTCCCCCAAAATACCAGTGTGACTATGACCCAAAAGACTAACCCTCCTCAGAAAGAAAGTTTATTACCTGACAGTATAATTTTCTGGTTTTTACTGACAGGAAGACAAAAAGTTAAAGTCATTGATGCCAGTTTTTGTTTGTTTATTTTGTTTTGTTTTGTTTTTTAGAATGGGCAGAAAGAAGGGAAGAGGTGGGGAGCTGGAAAGAAAGATCTAGCGAGGCATTGATGGAACTTCCGTAATTTCCCCAATTTCTCTGACATTCCCATTCTTGCTCTTCTGATTTGTTCAATGAAGCTTTGAACCCCATGAAGTTTGGTCCTGAAACATGGTTTCCACCTTCATTACTACTACTTATTCCTCTTTTGCAAATTTTGGACAGTTGGTTCCTCTATTCTATTTTATTCTGTAATAGTGTAATGCATTGAATAGTGACCCCTATCCTGCCCAAAAAGGGATATGTTCAGATCTAACCTCCCAGTAATTATGAATGTGACCTTTTTGAATATGGGTCTTTGTAGAGGTAATTAAATTTAGGATCTCAACATAAGACTATCATGGATGTACCCTAGTCCCTAAATCTACTCACTGTTGTTTTTCCTTTCTTTCTTTCTTTCTCTTTCTTTCTTTCT
The DNA here is from genome assembly GCF_002288905.1 of Enhydra lutris kenyoni. Lineage (NCBI taxonomy): Eukaryota > Metazoa > Chordata > Mammalia > Carnivora > Mustelidae > Enhydra > Enhydra lutris. The sequence goes on from NW_019154099.1 coordinate 45,803,725, forward strand.
TTCTTTCTTTCTTTCTTTCTTTCTTTCTTTCTTTCTTTTATTAATAAGAGAAAGAGGGATATTTGCAACACAGACACATGTGAAGAAGGGCATGTGGAGATGGAGGCAGAGACTGGGAGTGAGCAGCCACAAATCAAGGATTGCCTTTAGTCACCAGAAACTGGAAGAGGCAGAGAAGGATTCTCCCCTAGAGCCTTTAGAGTAAACATGGTCCTGCCAACACCTTGATTTCGGACATCTGGCCTCCAGAACAGTGAGAGAAAATATTTCAGTGGCTTTAAATCACCAAGTGTGTGGTAATTTGTTATGGCAGCCCTAGGAAATTAACAAAAATAGAATCCCATTAACTTCCTGTCTTTCAGAAGTCCTCCAAAATCTCTGAGCTGCTTGTGTAACCTCTGGCCCCATCCTTTTCTCTGTACTAGTCTGTATTTATCTCATTTTGTTTCTTTTGACTGGAACAGAAGCGAACTATTCTCAATCTACATTGAAAATTTTAAAGTAGCTTTTAATATTAAACTCCAGTCTATCTTCAATCTTTCCCTGGTATCCAGATTCCGGCTAGATTACAGAAAAAGCATTCAACTATAAGAAAGGAGATTTAATTTCAGTTTCATGGCACAGAGTATGCATGCATTCCCCAGATACAATGGAGTACAACCAAAAGCATTTAAAATGAAAGCCAATCAAGACTGATGAGTTTGACAGCTTAGTTATCCAGCTTTATTGTCCCCCATGCCATTTCAGCCATCAAGGTGTGTATATGTGTGTATATACTAAGTTCTTAATTTTTCCACCAGTATTGTTTCAAAGATCCCCTTAGAAATATCCAATATTCATTTTAATTTCAGTAAGAGTAAGTATAAAATCAGTTCCCCTTATAATTTTAATTTTTAACTTCAAACCTTCAGAGACGTAAGTGTGCTTTACAAAAGTCTCCTATCATTTCTTTCCTCCAGCAAAAATCACTCAGTGATCTGTTTCTGCCAGTGAAGAATTAGATATGTAAATGGGAAGAGGGCATTGGAAGGCAGACAACACCTAGGAATAGACTGGGTGGTCACATGGGTTTTTCTTCATTAAGACATTTTAAAGTTTAGTTCTCAGTTTGAAGATAATTTAAATTGAGAGAATTTTTGTACCTTGCGACTGCAATAAGTTCGCTGTAAATGCATGAAGTTTTACAAATAAGAAGCTGTGTGGCACTTCCGCCAAGCAAGGTGCTCAGCACTAAGGCGACAGAACACTCCTTAACTATCTCCCTTTGATGTCAGAGCTTGAAAATTGGGCATTAAAAATGAATAACCCTGCAACTGTAAGAAAAATTAGAGCAAGTAAAATATAATTTAATGAATCCCTATGTGATAGGAAATCCCTATGTGATATCACTTGATATCAGAAAATACCCCTCATCCCTTAACCCCTAAATATATTAAAGCCAGTTCAATCCTCATGTCTTCTAGTAAAACTTCTTGAATAATTCCAATCCATATTGATCTCTTTCTTCAAAGATCTTATCTATATCTTTATCAGTCATCAACTTGTAATCATAACCATCTCGTAGCAATATCTAAACTCCTTCAACTACACATATCTATCTTCCTACTGAGATTACAAATTCAATCAGGCCAAGAACCATATCTTAATTTCCTTTTGTACCCTTCACTGCAATAAATACTTTTAAAAACTGAGGGGAGGTAAAACCTCAAAATAAAATGGATCAGGCACAGTAGATTTTAACTAGCAAGATTCCAATATAGTAGACTTTCATTTCATCTGCAATATTAAAAGTCGTAAGAATCATCTACTCTTTATCATCAGCCATGGGGAGAGTCACATGGCTACATTATGTTTTACCTGCCACACTTCTCTTTTGAATGCTGCTCTTGTGAGATTTTTTTTTTTTCCATTTTATTTTTTTTCAGTGTTCCAAAATTCATTGTTTATGCACCACGCTCAGTGCTCCATGCAATACGTGCCTTCCATAATACCCATCACCAGGCTCACCCAACCCCCCCACCACGCTCCCCTCCAAAACCCTCAGTTTGTTTCTCAGAGTCCACAGTCTCTCATGGTTAGTCTCCTCCTCTGATTTCCCCCAACTCACTTCTCCTCTCCATCTCCCAGTGTCCTCCATGTTATTCCTTATGCTCCACGAGTAAGTGAAACCATATGATAATTGACTCTCTCTGCTTCACTTATTTCACTCAGCATCATTTCTTCCAGTCCCATCCATGTTGATACAAAAATTGGGTATTCATCCTTTCTGATGGAGGCATAATACTCCATTGTATATATGGACCATATCTTCTTACTCATAAGTTTAAGGCATGGACCATATCTTCTTTATCCATTCATCTATTGAAGGGCATATCTTGGTTCTTTCCACATGTGGTGACTGTGGCCATTGCAGCAATGGCCACAGTCTTGTGAGATTTTGATGCCCTTCCCTTAGAATAACTGTGAAGGTATGTCTGGAAAATAATTGACAGGACCTGTGTTTCTACCATCCTATCACCTAGGTCATCAATCGTGCTTCAGCCCAGAGTTGGCAAGCTATTAGTAACTACAATTTTGGAGCGCTAATGTGTTCCAAGTACTAGATAGATAGATAAATAAATAGATAAGTATAGATATAGATGTATGTGTGTATATTCATACATATATAAATGTATGCATGTATTTTCATATATGTTTATACATGCCAACGGCCTTGAAAGGTTGGTATTATTAGTTTTATTCTGCAGATATATAAAGAACTTCTTCAAGGTCATAAACTAACTAAGCAAGGATTCAAGCCCTAATTTAGAATTTACCTCCAAAATCCATGTGGCTTTTATTGTTACCCTGCCTAGCTAACAAAGATTCCTATTACAAATGATAAAAAGATAAAACTTTAAAGACTGTGAATGTTCTTTGAATTCCTGAGATTAAAGATTTTGCGTTTATTAATTAATATTCTATAAGTCACAAACTATAAAATCTGATTGTAAGAAGCTGTGAATGAACGTTACTTAGAAGAATGTCAGAGCAAGTTGACAGAAAAAAAAATAGCTTAAGAAACAGGGAAAGGAACAACACAAGATTTTGGTCTGGTATAAGAAAAAGGAAACAAAGTACACCAATGCCTTGAGTATAAAGAAAATAGCTTTGTGAGTCATTTTTCATTCAAAATGATGTCATCTACATATATGGCTTGAATTTTTGGGAAGATTTTATAAATAATGTGCCCTTGACGGCCAATAAAAGACAGATAATGCTGTAGCAACAAAGGTTACCTGTGAAAGTGCTGGTAATTACAAATATAGTAACACTGTGAAAAACCATGAATTGACTTAAGACAAGATTGCCCATGGACTCTTGGATCCATCTGTCCTTTTTAGTAGAATTGAACACCTTTTTATCTTCTGTTGTAGATACTATGGAGAGAAGGTAAGGGTAACAAGATAATGGCAGACAATCCTCATATGTGTTAGCCACAGAGAATATTAAAAACAGATAACTCTCTGTCTGGAAAAGAAGAATCAGAGAAAGAGTTTCTTGTTCCTGGTATTCTCTCAGCCCAAGATGTTGGATCAAGTCAACAAAATGGAATCTGAGCAGGAAATTGGTGAAATCATTGTTGCTCTCCTAAAAGCCCTGTTAGCCCTTTTAGCCAGAATCTCTACAGAACCCTAAATATTTAAAAAGGAGAAAACAACTTCCACAAGCTGGTGCCAAACCCGAGGTGGAGCCTAAATGAATTTTGAACCCCAGAGCCTGAACTCTAGACTGGCTACGTGTGCATTCTTCCCTGGGGTCATTTTGTTAACCACTCAACAACTCAACAATACATTTTAGGAAAGTGAACTTTTTGGGTTTCATTTATCATTTTTTTTTCTTTGCTGTACTTAAAAACAACCCCCCCCCCCAAAAAAAAACTAAATGTTATTCCATCAGTTGGTTAGATGCACTGGTCCCCAAACCTTCTGTGTTAGAATTATTTGAGGAACTTTTAAAATCTTGGCACACAGATCACACCTCAGATCAATTATATTAGAATCTTTGGGGTGTAACCTTAACATCTTTATTCTTTCAAACTCCAGATTTAATCCTAATGGGAAACCAAATTCGAGAACTGTTTTGATTAAATAAGATGTCAGCACAGAGACTTGGTTTAGAAGGGAACATAGGTCCAAGTTAGGAGCTTGAGAACCCATGGGTAAATGTCATTAGCCAGTCATCCTGAAAATACATCATATAGTCATAGTAGGTGATAACCTCCCAAAATTCATATATAAGGACTAAAATTCTGTGCCAATCCTGAATAAAACTAATAGCACACAACCTTTATTCAGAGTAAGTACAACCATTTGTGGAAAGTTACCTTGCTGCAATAGTAGCTTCCCAGAACACTTGCAGGAAAGTGATCTTAGAGGTCATGAAACAGAAAGGCATATAGTCAAAACTCTCCCATCACACAGATATCAAATCCATTTTAGATGCATGGTGAGAGGTAAAAGGAAAGAACTGAGGTAGGATAACATACAAGCAGGTAGAAGAACCATGCTATCTGAATTCTAGATTTTGGTTTAGCAACATTTACCAGTTCTCCCTTTCTTTGTCTCTGGCTCTGTCTCATCACGTTTACCCACAGATGGTGTCGTTTTCAATACTAGAGTTGATGTGTGTATAAAAATGGCTAATACATGATAATCTGGGGCAACAGAAAACACTTGCTGTATTTGAGAGAATCAGGCAAGCATTCCTGGCCACAGATCACCAGGCAGCCTGCTGAACAGGCATGGTTGTATCTGCATTTTTAGAGCATATGTGGGGCCAAAATGAGATTATTACGTGTGCTACAAAATGACTGTCAATTTAGGGTGAAAATAACTGAGCTGAGAGAATCATACCTTATCACTTAGTCTTTTTATCCCTGCTTTCTAGAGGAAACACTCTTATCGTATATCACATTTGTTTTGTTAACACATCTTATAAATCATAATCTTACTTTCTCTAACATCTTTTTTTGAATTCTATGTCATAAGCTACTTGCTTATTCATACCTCTAGTTAACACATACTATGAGATTTGTCCCTCTCTGATATACTACTACCTTTCTCACTATCTGTGTTTAACATTCTTACAAGCTTTGTTGCTCCTGTTTATTTTTCTTTTATAACAGAATTGAATACTCTCAAATAATAAAGCAGGCACACATTCCAACAATTTTCTCCATATTTGAAGGACAGGAATTTATTATAGAGGTGAAAGAGGCATCTGTCACTTTCATTATTTGCTTCGGATAACTTTATACATTTTTAAGTGGAATGTAACTGCTGTGTGCAACCCTTTTTAAGGATAATATGTTCAAGGAGAATATGGTATGAACATGTCAGAGAAATTTAAATTGAAGGAAGGTAGACAACTTAAACATTAAAGCATGAAAGAGTATACCTCAGATTGGAATGGCCCGACAACCTAAGTGTCCACTAACAGATGAATGGTTAAGGGAGATGTGGTATGTGTGTATATGTATTATGTATACACACATACACACATACTTATAATGGACTATAATTCAATCATAAAAAAGAATAAAATCTTGCCATGTGTGGTAACATGGGATGGTCCTAGAGGCTCCATTTTACTTATGCTAAGTAAAATAAGTCATACAAAGAAAGTCAAATACCATATAATTTCACTTATATGCAGAATCAAAAACTCAAAACAGAAACCAACTCATAGTTATAGGAAACAAATTGTTGGCTACCAAAGGACAGAGATGGGGAGGGACAGGCAAAAATGGGTAAAGGAGATTAAGAGATACAAACTTCCACTTATAAAATCAATAAGTCACAGGGATGTAATGTATAGCACTAGGTAATATAGTAAATGATATTGTAATGATTTTGTAAGATGACTAGACATTGTGGGGATCACCTCATAATGTATAAAAATATCAAATCACTATGATGTACACCTGAAACTATAGCTTTTTATATGTAAATTAGACTGAAAAAAGAGAATGGCCCATTTTGAGCAAAATTTCAGGCTAAGTACAAGTGTAAAACATAGTGATATTTTTCAGAGACCGGCAAATGTCTTTAAAGAGTCATTATCCATTGTAGGAACTATGGGTATTAATCTCTTCAAGTTACGTACTTAAGTAGTATTTGTGTCATCAGAAATAATATTTTATATTTTGATAAATGTGCATTATATAGGTATAAGCAGTGAAACTTGACACTTTACACACACACACACACACACACACGTATAACATGTAAAATACACTTATGCATATTTACAGAAATAACCAAATCTATCTTGATATTATGAGTGACTACTCCATAACACCTATGTTAGTTAGGGTACCAGCAGGAAAAAGAAGTCATATACAAATGAGGGTAACTGGAGAAAATTTATTATGGACATATTTACAAAGGTAAGTGTAGGGTGTGGGAAAAACACAAGGATTATTGCAGTATCCCATGCTGGTGATTGCAGAGCTATTATAATATGTAGGCCTGAATAGGCTAGAAGAGGGGTCACTGGAACCTAGAATGAGACAGTCCTAAGGGAAGAGCCATCTTGAGAGGAGTTGTCACCTTTGCTTGAAGGGCACATTCAGCTTGAGATTATAAGACAGGAATGGATTCAGATGAAAATATGCTGGTCTTATTTCCTTCCATTTCTGAAACCTGGCCAGGGGGTCCCTATGGCCAAACCCAACTAGAAGCTAGAAACAAGGGAGCCTATTGGTGTCATTTACCTGGATTGGATTTTTGGAGATGAGAGCAGGGTTAATAAAAGTGGAGTGGGACAAGGAGGGTAAGTTAGTTAGCTGTCCCAACACCCAAATCATATGTATAAATATAAGATCATTTATTCAATGGACTCCTTTTACAACAGGTGAAGAAACACAGGGATAGAGGGTGGAGATTATTTTCTCCTGCAGGTTTTCTCCTCTGAACAACTATAATAAATCCTTGGGAAATACGATGATTAAGGCAGAGTCCAGATCTCAGGAGCTCACAGTCCACGGGGAGATAGCCATGTAAATAAGTAGATAAATATGTAAATTAATATTGCATTCGAAAAGTGACTGCTACATGAAGCCCTTGTTAAGGGCAATATGTTCAAAGAGGAAATGCCATATGTAAATCAAAAGAAATAGAAAATTATATATATATATATATATATATATATATATATATATATATATATATAACTGTAACGAATGTGGCCTGAGGTGACAACATGCAGGATTTAAAATCAGTTTCATGTTGAGATGTACCTGGAATTAACATTCTTTTATATAAACATGAAGAAGTGGGGATTCATGGAGTTATATGACTCAAAGTTTATGAGTAAGTATCAGAGCCAGGACTTTGAACTTTTCTCTCTCCAGGTTAGCTGTGGGAATTAATAATACCATATCTGTTAAGTATTTCATAGGAAAGACAATACAAAAAATGATTATAGGTTATAAAGCCTTTTACATAGTTTTGTCACCTAACAATATAGCCTCATTTTGAGGTATGAAATTCAGAAACTTGTTTCTCTGCATGTGAAATGCGAACATGGAAGAGATAATTAATCTTGGGTGGCCCAGTACTTAATTCTCATGAGGATATTGTATGTAGCCCAGCTCCCCTCAGGATGGAGCCTAGAAGAATGAACATTTCAACCATGAAGCTATGGCGCCCACATCCTTGTGTCTGTGTGTGGTTAAATAAAAGCCAAACAATTATTTCATCTCCAAAATGATACAGATTTCTAGATGATGTTTACTATGGAAAATTAGCTCTATCAAATATCACATCTGGTAAATAATGATGTTGTTAAATTGGTTTTGCAATTACATTTCCAGCTAACTGTAAATGTACGACAATTAGGTTTTTCTGAATACAAACAGTTTGGGATATAATTCTCCCTACTGCCTCTCACTGTAAACCAAGCTCCGTAACATTAAAATATCTTAAAAATGTAATTTACCTTTTAAAGTTCCTTTACCGGTCTTTAACAAATGTACAGATATTTCAAATGATAATTTTCAAATGTCACATGCAAATCAACTTTCATGGTTGAATTTTAAAGTGTAGCCTGAAGGAATTGGGCTGATGAACACCCAATGATCAACAATTTACTTTAAAGACATATCATTTATAAATAACAGCTCCCTTATTACTATGAAAATCTTGAAGTTAATTGGATAAATAACAAAGCATGTAATCCTGCTTCAGTTTTTGCTTTACTTATTTTTTTTTTGTATTTGCCTTATTGAGGTATAATTCATACACCTGGCATAGAATCATTCACTTAAAGATTATTATTTAATGCTGTTCAATATATTCACAGTTGTGCAACTATCAGCATCACCAATTACACATATTTTGTGAACTTTCAGCAAATATTTATTGAGCAGTCCACACGCCGGACATTGTTCTAGGTACAGGGTATAACGTCAAAGGGTATCATAGTAAGTTTCTGCTCATCTGGAAGATATATTCTTGGGTGGGGAGAAAGTAAACATGCAGAAACATACAGAAGTAGATGCATGTGTAATATATCTCATGCAATAAATGGTAAGAAGGAAACAGGAGCAAGAGGTGTAGGAGGTAGGTGCTAAGTCAAGAAAGGCCTCCATGAGGAGAAGTGGTGATTGAAGTGAGGGAATCCATCAGGTTGACAGCTAAGAGAAGAGCCTTTGAAACAAAGAAAAGGGCAGGCACACACCTCGGTTGGGGATTTATGTTTGCCAAGTTTGAGAAAGAGCAAGAAGGCCAGCAGAGAGCAGTGAGACCAGGAGAACGAAGGTGAGAAGGGGGCAGAGACCTGTGGGTCCACAGCCTTGTAGGCCATGGTCTGTTCTGACTTTCAAGGAAGAGGGGCCGATGGGAGGCTCTGAGCAGAGAAATTGCAGGTTCTAATTTAGGTTGTAAAAGGATTATTCTGGCAGCTATCTGAGCTGCCTTTAACCTGCTGGGTCAAAGAAGGAAGGAAGGAAGGAGTCCCGCTGGGAGGCTACTGCAGAGTCCACATGTGGGAGGAGAGGGCTTGGACATCATTGTGTCCTCTATTTCAACACAGATATGTTAGCACATCAGTCATGTGAACATAATAATCACTTGCTAGGTCCAAATGATGCCAGCATCTTTACATTTGTAAAACTTAATAAAAATTGCATTTATATTCAGAAAGTAAATCATTTTTATCCACCTGATTTTAAAAGAAGAGAATCTTATATCCATATGATTCTCATCCTTATCTTACTTTTTTAAACATATCTCCTGCAAGTGGAAATCTTTGCTCTTCCATTGTGGTGTCTTAGATCTCTGTCTCCTTAGGAATTCCTTGAGAGATTCCTACCCACCAGAAAAGCACATGGTTTCTTCTACACCAAGAAGACCTTATCTTTCAGCACAAGTATTCCTACTCTTTATTTCTAGTTTATGGATGTGCTTAACTTGCCCTGAGAAATATTAGTGAATCTCTCACTGCCTCACAGAGACCCTTGTTCAGATACTAGGGTGTGTGGGGGCACTGTTTTATATAGTAAAGCTCTTACTTTTTGCTTCTGTCTTACGCAGACTTTAAAAGAATAAGCCTGGGATGAACTTTGCATAGTTTCTTTTATTTTAGCCTCTTTGGATCCAAGCATAGTAACATAGACAACATTACACTTAAATTGTTTGCATTTATTCATTTGATCAATATATATGTGTTTTTCCTCTGTGTGTCATTCACTATTCTTAGTGCTGAGAGTACAAACATGCTTGCCTTCAAGAAGCTCACGATCTAGATGGGAAGACAAGCAAGGATACAGGTATTTACAATGGAGTGGGATGAATTATAGCCAAGTGAAAGGATGGAGATAGAAAAGAATGTCCCGGTATTGCACAATGCCCGGGGCCACCATTTATACAGAATATAATACAATTTGTGTCTCTGGGTGGTGCAGAATTGTGGGCCTTCATGCAAACATAGTGTACACGCCAATGCTCATTAACTGGTAATGGGTGCTAAAACCTATTCTGAGACTGCACCCCGTGAAGACACTGTGAGGAATTATCAGTGTCTGCCATTAACATGGGAGAGGGGAGTGGTGGTGAGCATACCACGTAAACTCTAGCACATGTCATGAAAATAATAAAGTGCAAGAAATTATAGGGAGATGTCTGAAGAAAATCTAAAATGAAGAGCTGATTCTCATAGATGAGGGGGAAGGATACTCTTGTAGAAGGCATATCACGTCCAAATATCCAGAGGAATAAAAGGCCATGCAGTGTTCTTAAAATTGCAAGTAATCCCAGGATGAACAAAGAGCATAGCTTATGAGAAGACTGTGAGAAATATGTTCAGAAAAGCAGGCTGCAGATAGATAGTGAAAAGCCTAAAAGCCTACGATGTGAAGTTGGATTTTTAGCCATGTGTTATCATGATGAATTTTTGCACTTTAAGCAGCTACTTTAGTGTCAATGTACAGAGTGAATTGGAAAAATGAGTAGAGGAAGGAAGGCCAACAAAGACTCAGAAAAATGGGCGAGTTCAGCTCAACTCAGTTAACTTTCCCATTTAAGGATGGCTGATGTGTGTGGACACCGGACGAGACATCAAATAGGCAGCCATGAATATGACACACACCTGCCTGAACCCCAAGTGTTCTGGGAGCAGAGAAAGAGGGAAGAACCAGGAACAAGGGTGAGAGAGTCAAGCAAGACTATTCATTGTCAGCACAGTGACGACCAACTCTTGGGGCTTACAGGGTTCCCCAGAGCTCTCAGTATTTCTGCCCTAAGTCCTTAACACAACATGCTACTTACTCTGAGATCCCACAACCCCACCGACAGACACACACACACACACACACAGGAACCTACACACGGGGACATTCTTATATGTACTCAACTCTTTTCCTCTCTTTCCTTCCTTAGCCACTGAGTCCTTCATCAGCCTCTCCTGATCATCTGAAAACTAAGAAACAGGCATGATTTGGGAAGATGACTGTTTTTCTGCTCTGAAGTAAAATACTGAATTTCCTACCTTGGCTTAGAAATGAAAGAAAAAGAATATCACACGTTTTTATAGGTTCTTCTTCAATAATGAGCATTGTCATGTCACATAGGGGACTGATACCTACAGAAAGTTAACAATTACATTTTTATACTGATGAAATTATAAATGATAATATACAAGGCATTACAGTTCATCCTTACAAAACTCTGGAGGTACATGGAATTAATGTCCTTTTATGTCAGTATGAAGAACTGGAGATTCATGAAGTATGTGACTCAAAGTTTACAAGTAAATATCAAAGCCAGGACTTTGAACATTTCTCTCTCCAAGTTAGCTGAGTAAATGTTGTGTGTGAATCTGGTTATGAAATTTCTTATAGGTCCTATTTAGCTCTAATGATGCTCTGTTATTGTAAAAATGTTGTCAGCCTTCAGTAGCACTGGAGAGATTTTTTTCTGCCATCTGTACCAACACTTAGAAGAGAATGAAGGAATATTCCTTCTCCTTTTCTTTTGCCCTTTCAAAGGAGATGATTTAGTTGAAATCTTGAGAATCATTAGTTAAGAGCAGCAAGAAAGCATTTTGACATTTACACATTGTGCTACAATTTTCTTCTGTTGTTTTTTTTATTCCCGAAGATGGAAGCAATATTCTTTTATTCACAAAGGTCCATTTTTTTTCAGCATTCTGTAAAATTAAATTTCATTTCTGCACCTTTATGTCCCACATTTCAGATCAAATCTTGATTCTTTTTATTTTGAAAGCACAAGATTTTTTTTTCTTCTTAGATATCATGACATTGTTAGTGAGTAAAGAAATAATTCATGAGATTTTGCTATTATAGCAACTGTGTTATTCTCCAATTCAAATAAATAGTTAATTTTCTAAAAACTGTTTGCCAAATCCCATAATCAATTTCATTCTTACCAAAAAAAAATAACTATAGTACAAGGTAATTAAGTCATGATTCAGTGAAATTCTTCCACTTCTGTGAAATTAGTTAAACTGGGAGGAGGCCATATACAGCTAGAAGGTAGTTTTTGTGTGCTAGGGAAAAACCTCATTCATCATTATCCTATGCATTTGACATGTGAAGACTCTACTTAGAAATCAAAGAATTTATGAACACTGGTATTATAGTTGGTACATACGCTAGGGACCAGTTTAACTTTTCTGAACAAAACCTTTGACTAGATATCCTCTCTCTCTTCTTTGGCTCCATCCCATTGCCTGTTTCCTGGGTGTCTATCAGAACTGCAGTCATGGCATTCCACAAGTCACCCATAGTTTGGTCCTGAATTCACTTTCTCCTTTTTCTGTTCACACAACATCTACAAGTGAGTCTCCTCCACCAATTTAGGATTTATGGTAAAGGTCTCAACCATGATCTTACTGCAGATTCAAGAATATGCATGTTGCACTCAAACAGAATCTTGTCACCTACCTACCATTTTATTTCCGCACTGAGCTTATTGTTTCAACACTTGTGTTTGTCAAGGTCTGTGTTAGATGAATCCTTTAAAATAGGTTTTATTATCTATTTGGCCATGCTCTCGTTGTTCAGTGGCTATTTTTATTGTCTAATGTTTCTTCTAATGCTGCTCCTCTCTTCTTAGTGCTAAGGTTTCCACATGTCTTAAATCAAAACAACACAGGTCACACCAAAATATAGAATTATATAGAAGAGTCCCAGAAGTCAAGTCATGCTAATATTTGAGAGCATGAAAAATAAATACAAGTTATTAAATGACTCTTCAGAACTCTTTCATAAGCCCCTTTGACTGGGAGAAAATTGTTTAAATGTTGTTGTTTAACTTCATTGATTCAAATATCTTTTCCAGCTTTATTGTTGTATAGTTGATAAAATTCCCTATATATTTAAAACATACAAGATGATATGATATACATATATATTATATCATGACTATCACAATCAAGTTAGCACTTTTACCACCTTACCTAGTTACATTTTTGTGTTGTGGTGAGAATGCTTAAGATCTACTCTATTAGCAAATTTCAAGTATACCATATAATGTTATTAACTATATCTATCATGCTATAAACTAGATCCTCTGAATTTATTATAACTAAAATTTGTGTATTTTGACCAACATCTCCCTATTTCTAAGAGTTTGACATTTTTAAGATCCTACATAAAAGGGGCACCTGGGTGGCTCTGTTGGTTAAGCATCTGCTTTGGCTTAGGTCATGATCCCAAGGTCCTGGAATTGAGACTCACATCAGGGTCCTTGTTGAGCAGGGAATCTGTTTCTCTCTCTTTCTGCCCCTCCCCCCACTCATGCTTTCACTCAGGCACTCTCACTCTCTCTCTCTCTCAAATAAATAAAATATTTTAAAAAAAGTTCCCACACATGAGTGGTATCATACAGTATTGGCCTTTTCTGGATGGCTTATTTCATTTAGTGTAATGCCTTCATTCATCCCATTGTAAATGGCAGAATTTCCTTCCTTTTTATGGCTGAATAATATGATATTGTATGTATATACCATAAAATCCATTCATCTGTCGATGAGTGCTTAGTTTGTTTCCATATCTCGGTTATTGTGAATAACACTGTAACAAATGTAGGAGCACAGATAACTCCTTCAGACACTGATTTCATGTCCTTTGGACTTATATAATCATATCTATTATTTTATATACACAGATATGTATATACCCATTCATTTATTTTTATAGATTATTTACATATATATTATATATAGCTCTTTTAATTTTTTTGAAGAGTGTCCATATTGTTTTTCATAATAGCTGTGCCAATTTACATTCCCACCAACAGTGTACAGTATTCTCTCTTATTTGGAAAATGCCTTTTCTCAACTGTCCTGAAGCTTTTCTCCCTAAGGTGGTATTTGGATGTAATGACCAGAGAGCCTAACATCAGTTACAGTGGTGGTCATGGACCTTGAGCTTCTGTTGTGTCCAGTATAGGTTATGGCTGGTGTCTGAGCATGTCCAGGGCAATACTTTTTCTCCCCAGGTGCATTGTCCACTGTTGGTTTGCCTCTTTGTTATCTTTGGCAGTGATAGAGGGGAGAATGGAGGCAAACTCGAATGAGCTTTATTTTTCAGTAAATATGAGTCTCTGTCAACTCCTTCTTCCAACTCATTGACTGAGGGGGCAATCCCTAATTCCTGCTGAGGGTCAGTTTGTGACAGATGCCATGTTAGGCTTTCGGAATGATCTACATCATGCAAGGACTGATGACAGGTTATAAAAGCAAAGTCTCAGCTTAGCTGTCCTTTATATAAATGTATGATGAATATCCCAATTGGGCTGTGAAATAATAGAGAACAAAATATATACAGACATGCTCATGATTACTAGTACATGGATCCTAAAATTCTTACAATGTCCTAAGTGATAAGAGCACTCTGAATGTCTTTTGTTCTAACATTTCTTCTTTGACCCCAGTTTCTAACACTGAGCTTCTAAATCCCTTGGAATTTATTTGGGTGATAGGAATACCTTTGTTTTGTCAACTCTTAGTGGGCTTCTGGGTAGCTTCAGGATGAACGCTGGTCACCCTAAGACCAAGCCATGATTAGAACCTTATAACTTTCAGTCCCAATCCCCATTCTCTAGAGAGGGAAGGAGGGTATAAATGGAGTTTCTAATTCATTATGTCTTCTTGATGACACCTCCATTAAAAATACTAGTAGTACATGGTTTGATAAGCTGCTGGTTTACTGAACATGTCTACGTGCTAGGGGGTGGACTGCACCCAAATTCCATGGTGATATCATCTCTTGTGCTCAGGACAGTTCCACACTTAGTTCTATGTGTCTCTTCATCTGGCTGTTCATTCATATCCTTTATTATATTTTTATAATAAACTAGTAACTTTAAGTGTTGCCCTGAGTTTTGTAAGCCATTATAGCAAATTGTGGAATCCAAGGAGGGAGTCCTAGGAACTCTGTTGTATACTGGTCTGTCAGAAGTACTGGTAACAAACTGTGATTTGTGATTGTGATTAGCATCCGGTTTGGGGGAAGACAGTCATGTAGGACTGAGCCCTTAACCTGTAGGATCTGATGCTATCTTCAGATAGATAATGTCAGAATTAACTTAAATTGTAGGACACCCTCCTGCTGTCACAGAGAATTGCTTAAAGTTTGGAAAACCCATACAGCTAGTTTCAGAAATATTGTGAAGATGTGAGTAGGAGAGAAACACAGGAGGAATATGTGTTTTCCTTAAGTGGATGGAGAAAATACCCCCCCCATTATTCTTTAAAGAATATATTATTTATTTGTTTCTTTCTTTCGTTCTTTATTGGGGCAGGAGGAGAGGAAAAAAGAGAGAATCTCAAGCAGACTCTGCACTGAGGGTAGAGCCCACCATAGGGTTTGATCTCATGATACTGAGATCATGACCTGGGGCAAAATCAAGAGTTGGATGCTTAACCCACTGAACTACCTAGCTGCTGTGCATAGCCACCATTATTCTTTCATTCTCTCCTAGCCTAATGTAAGAGTAAGCAGATTTGGGATATACATATTTAACTGCTTACCTCTCTTCGACCTTCTCAACCTCCTTTCTTTCTTTCATTTATCAAATGTTTCCTTCCTGTCCTAAGAACTAGAGATAGAGTACCAAACAACATAGACACATTCTATACCCTCGTGGAGTTTACATTCCAGAAAGGAAAATAGGCAATAAACAAGTAAATAAGCTAAATAATAACAAGAGGTAATAAAATCAGATGGGGAAAAGTGAAGGAGTAAAAGTGATTGGAAAAGAGGTAGATTGATCATGAAAAAGTTCTTTAAAGTACTATTTAAAACAGACATTTGAATGTCCTATAAGATAGAACTAGGTCAAAATCTGCAGGGGTGCCTCCTGATTAGAGATGGCATTGTTTGCAAAGGTCGCAAGTTTGGAATACATGTGGCACAGTAGAAGGAAGTCATAATGGCCAGAGTGCCTAGAGCAGAGTGAGTGAGGAAGAAAGGGGCTAGACATAAACAGGAGAGGCCAGGAGAGACCAGATCAGAGAGATTCAGTACTACTGGAAAGATTTGAGCATAGGTGACATGACTGAAGTTTTAAAGCCATTTCTGACTGTCTAGAACTGACTGTAGGAAAAAAGAAGGGGGGGCAAGTAGAAAAGATGGACACATTTGCAATAGTGCCTGACAGTAGCTTGTTCTGTGCTGGAGAAGCGGTTAAATCTGGGATATATACTGAAGGTAGAGCTGAGGTGGCTGCTCGTGGAATGAATGTGTAATTGTTGAGTGAATGTTGATACCATTCACTGAAATAAGGAAGACGGGAGCTTGAGGCATTTGATGAAGGGGAAAAGGATCAAAAGGTTTTGTTGTTTTGTTTTTTTTTTTTGGAAAGAACTTTTGAATGCTCATTAGGGATCTAGGGGGGCATTTAATGAGTAAGCAACTGGATAAACAATCAGGAACTCAGAAAAGAGATCAGGCAAGAAGAAAATACATAGTATCAGTGGACTAGATAAGATCAACCACAGAGTAAGTTAAGAATGGGGAATCCTGACCAA
The DNA here is from genome assembly GCF_002288905.1 of Enhydra lutris kenyoni. NCBI lineage: Eukaryota > Metazoa > Chordata > Mammalia > Carnivora > Mustelidae > Enhydra > Enhydra lutris. The sequence goes on from NW_019154099.1 coordinate 45,820,264, forward strand.
CCTGACCTTGAGAAAAAGGACACAATGAAAGGAGATTGAGAAAAAGCAGCCAGTCAGATGAAGAGCACCTAGAAAGTGTGTCTAGAAGAAAGTGTGTCTAGTCAAGGACAGAAAGTATTTCAAGAAGGTAATGAACTGCATCATGTGTCCTGAAAGGGCATGTAGGCAATGACCTTGACAGGAATATTTCACTGAATTTGTGGGCGTGCAAATCCTACTGGAGAGGGTTAAAGAGAGAGTGGGGAGAACTTCTAATTAAGTATGTTTATCTCCACACCCTCCCAAAACACTACTAAAGTGTATGTAATGGAACGTGTTTTTTAAAAAAAGTAGACATAAACTACAAGGACAGAGTATTAAAAAAGAAGACAACAGCAGAAAACTGATGTCAACAAAATTTTATCATCTGGAGACAGATGAAATAGCGGTAACTAAGCAGACCAGAGAAGCTAAAACTTAACCCATGTTCAGGATGCCAGGAAGATGCAAGTCTGTTTACTGGTAAATTCCAAGAAAACTCAGAAATTCAAGAATCAGATGACAGAATTGTGAGACGATGTTGAAAACAAGACTGACTGAAAGTCTATGTAGCTCTTGGTCACCAGGTTCTACTCTGCAGACCTGCGAGCTATGCAGGTATCTATATACCTGGATTCAGCAAAGAACTAACAAGGCACTCTCAGAAAAAGTCTGACAGGAGGTGAAAGAGCTCTGGAGATGATGATACCAGACATAATTCAGGGTAGGATTGCAATGACTTACTAAAAACATAAATTTTAAGTAAAATTCTTTAAAGAATAGTAAAACACTGTATACCCCAGCTCCTTACCAGTTTTTTGCTTCACCTTCACAAAGATGGCTGCCAGGCCTATACCAATGCCTTCCTACCTTGAATCAATTCAAAAAACTCACCTTTAGTTGTGAGCAGTGTGATCCTCTGGTAGGCAAATTTGCTAAACTTCTCTTCACTGACACCATCCAATTTTCTGCTACCTAGAATGAAATTTCTCTGAGACCATTTCCTATATTTGGAAAAGTCCGTTTTCAAATTCACCCAGAGGATTTTGTCTTCTTTATTGTGAATGAATGAATGAATGAATGAATGAATGAAAAAAATCATTTGAAATAAATGTCCCCATTTCTATCTACTTCTGATGTTAAATAGAATATTATATCAACCAAGAGACCCTTAAGAGCAAAATATGTATCACTAATTATTGATTTTCATTTCCAGCTCATAATACTGTTTATGCTTTTTCATAAGTGGGATGTGATTAAAATGTGCAGGTACTGTTGTAATTTAGCCAAGTCAGTATTTCTGGTGTGAAAACATATGGTCCAGTGTGATGGATAGAAGATCTGGCACAACACATGCATCTAGGTGTTTAATGATATTCCATGTCATAAATTTAAAAAAAAATCTCAGCTTTCCAAATCATTACTTAGATCCAAGGAGGCAGAGACCCAGCTGCTTTTTTTTGCACATTTTTTGCACATCCTTATTAAATTCACATATTAACTGTTCTTTTTATATAAATTGTCATAGAAGACCTTCAAAATCAACCACATGATATGGTTATAACCTTTATGTCACCTTTACAAAGCTTTCAGTGGAGATCTAAAAACCAAGCAAACCAAATGTCTGGACTCTCCAGGCAAATGCATACGTAGATCAATAAAATCAGACAATGTTCATTCAAATCTTTCTGCATAGAATATATGCACAATTATATAAGCTTATAATGAAAGTCTTATATTGTCATAAATAATAGTTTTAGTAGGAGTTGAGTATCTTATATGTACTTGTGGTTATGAGCAATGCATAGATCTGGTCTGGAAGTCAGAAGATCACCTTCGCTCTGCTTTTATCAAATAACTTTTTTGGTAATTTTGAGAAAGTCAAACGTCTTTGGTTAAGCCTCATCCTCACTTACTATAAGATGGAATTCTGCCCCTGGGAGCTCTCAAATGACTCACAAAATCAAAGACAACAATGACAAAAAAATATATACTTTTATGTTTTTTTCCCTGCCACCTAGTTTATCTTTCTATCCCTGCTCTCATCTGCTGTTCTTACAAAAAAGTCCATTACTTGTTTCTAAGTATACACATTTCATTCATTCAAATAGATGTGTTTTGTGTGTGTGTGTGTGTGTTTTTTTTTTTTTTTTTTTTAGAGAGACAGCGAGAGAGGGAACAGAAGCAGGGGGAGTGGGAGAGGGAGAAGCAGGCTTCCCACTGAGCAGGGAGCCCGATGTGGGGCTCGATCCCAGGACCCTGGGATCATGACCCGAGCCGAAGGCAGACGCTTAACGACTGAGCCACCCAGGTGCCCCCGTGTTTTGTGTTTTGAGTACCTTCAGTCACATAATCTAACTTTCTTAATTTTTCAGGTGAACAAATGTTCACCCATCAAATGTAAATGACAACCAGGACCATGCCTATAACTGGTCGCAGACTCAGGACTAAAACTGAGGCCTCCCATTCTCCTGTTTATTAAGATCTATATCCATTTCTATAAATAAATAAATAAATACAAAAAATTTTTTTAAAAAAACCCTTAGTATTGAAAGCATTAAGAATGTTATTAAGAGGTAAATGCAATATGAACTGAGATTGTGTGTGAATGTTCAACATGACACATAATACGTCCCAAGTAAAAATTAGAAAGCTCTAAAAAGATACGGTCCTAAATATACTTTTATTCAAGGTGTCATAGAAACTTATATTCACAATAACTCTGTCATAATACTGATGAGTAATTTAATTCTAAAAAACTGGTTCCTTACCTATGAGTCTTTTGCATATTTCTTTAGTGATAACATGAAATGGAAATTTAATAATTGAGAGGACATCAGAAGGCACAGAGCAGAGAACTTTTTTGGCATGAACAGCACCTCCAAGGATTATAGACAGCTCTGTGGTTACAGCACGGAAAGGCACATGCTTCCTCTGTTTTTCATCTCTGCCTTTGCATGGCCATGTGACTGGGGGAATTCAGAACACTTTATATATATAATGTTAATCACAAATTCTCTGTTAAAATCCCGCTTACCGTGATTTAATTGGGAGTCAAGTCTTACATATTTTTTTATGCTTTCAGAAAATTAGCATTTGCTTTTATGATTTCCAAGTTCCAGGAGCATATTACCACCTTCCACATTGTCACTTCCTGGAGTTCAGCATATAACTCCAGGAGGAGAAATATGCTTTCAACACGGAGATAGGGAAAAGGAAATAGGCCTAATGCTCATTTGGAGAAACATGTTGTAACTGGGGCACTTACTTCCATGTTCTGAAGACATTTAGGAGCCAGACGGATACTTTATCTACATGATATTTGACTAACTGCATCCTCAGAAGAAACCATAAAACTGCATTTAAGTCTGACATCCTCCCAGCTAAAGTGTTGAGCGTATCAAATAAACAAAAAGAAATCAATTATGTTTCCACAGACATCACTGAGTGTGTCTGGGTGGTGAGCAGAGGAATCAGAATTAGGCTTTTTACTTTCTTCACAGAAAAATCTTAGAAAATGTCAGAAGCAAAGCAGTGCAATTTTTCCAAATAATGCTGTCGAAACAAACTCAATACCATTTTCTTTTCCGGCTTCCATTTTATTCATTGGTACATTTGTATGGAGGTTTACTTTGGTGTCAGAGGAAAACAAAGAAAAAAAGGAGTACAAATGGAATAGTATAAGTGGATTCATCTTTATATGAGTTCTGCTCTAGCCCTAAAATTTTTGTACTATAGAATCTGGACTTTTTATATTTTATTTTATGTTCTGTTCATCCAGTTGTCTTCTCCCAGAATTACGCCCCAGCAGTGCTGAAGATGGCTCTGTTGCTCCATTCCTTTGAAGGTTCATGTTAAATAAGTTGACATCAAGACCAAATTTGGAACTGCAGGGACAATGTTCAGTTTATTCATTTGGTATATTAATTGAACCCTGGGTCAAGATGCTAGGTCATTCCATCCAAATTTTGCTTGTCTGGATGTATTTCAACTTAACAGTTAAATTCCTCTCCAACCAAACACTGATGACACGACCATTGGTAACGCGTGTTTTTTTTAAAGGAATAAAATGCTTCAAAAATAAAGATTCAAACTGTGAAATCCTCAGTAGCCTCAAGGAGCTGTATTTATAATTGTTTTTAATTAAATTTCACAGTCAAGCTATGGAATATAAAATGCACATGGATGCAAATATTTGCTAGGGAGGTTAGACTATAGCAAAGTGTGTTTTGTTGTTTTAATTTTTAATTTCCTCCCACCAATTGCTCATGTGTTTGGAATGACAGATCAACTTTTTTTTTTTTTAATGTCTTTTCTGAGGTGGATGTCTTTGTTGTTCTTGTTTCATTAAACTTGTCTTTCATGGGGGAATTTTTGCTTCTAGAAGATGGTTTTTATAATTCTGATCTCCTGCTATTTCACTATTTTTAATCTATGTTAGATCATTGTAAAAATGATAAAAATAAGTGCAAGTTTAATGTGAGTTTAGTGTTTGTTTCTGGCTAACAGCCTCCAGTAGAAAAAGTGTAAAGGCGTACTTTTGATACCATCACAAAATAAACACAGACCTAATAATTTAGACCAAGTTAGGGGAAAACCAGTTAGTATTGTTCCCTTTCTGCCTTTTGGTCAGTATCAGGAAAGATTTTAAGTCAACTTTTAACCCCAAATGTAGACAAGTCCAAGGTTATAACACTGTATCTATTTAGTGCTATTTAGTGATCAATACAATTACTATTATCATTCCAGAGATTTTTTTTTTGCATTGGTCTTTAGAAAATTATAAATAACATTTTCATTGTAAGTTCCTTGACCAATAATTATTTAGCATAGTGTTTGATCCAGAGATTAAGTCTTCCACATGACAGACACATTGCTTGGCTTTATTGTTTACTATATAGTGGGAAATAATAAACTTTAAGGCAAATGATTATAATACTGCACTGAGTGCAAATTGTAAGGAGAATATGCACCTAAACTGTATTTAGACTCATTAGAAAGGTTTCAGGGGGAAGGATACCTATGCTAAAACCTAATAATTAAGGAGGGGTTACCTAGAGGAAAGGTAATTGTGAGATGAGAAGAGTTGATGATAGAGAAGGGAAAGGAAAGAATGTTCTAGATGGAGGGAAAAGCCTTGTGAAACCTTGATTTCAAAGACAGCGTGATGCATTTGAGGAATGGAACGTAGTCCAAACCTTAGATGTGGAGGAGGATATATCAAGGGATGAGTCTGCAAAGATAAACTGGGTGTGAAAATGAAGGAGTTGGTAAGATATGTTAATGAGTTTGGAATGTAACTTGCTGGCAAAGTGGAACCATTGGTGGTGGCTGGAGAGGGATTGGTGAGGGGTACACAGGGTTGTGACAGGATCATTCTGGCTTTATGAAAGGTAACAATTTGAAGGTCATAATACTGAGAGCAAGGAGACCAGTTAGGAAGTAATTGCAGTTATCTTTGTAAGGGGTCTCAACTAATGGAGAAGTTTTAGGGACTAAGAGGAAGGTTGAATTATAAAATATTGGAGATATTTAACATCAGGACTTGGTGGTTTATTGGATGTAGAGTAGAAGTAGTAGAGAGATTCTGGCTTAGAGAATTGGAAGGTGGGATGTCCAATTCATTCAAAAAGTTCAGATGTTGCCCATTATTACTCCTACGATCATAGCTGTCAGTTTTTTAATTTAACATTTTCTTGAATTTTCTATCCTGTAATTTATGTATGTATGTATTTATGTAATTTATGACCTATCAAATCCATACACTTCTTAAGTGGCTTTGTAATCACGTGTAGATGACTTTGCTTTTTTCCCAACATAATAACCCTGGGGGTTACTGATATATCTGAATATATTCCTTCATCTTATACATGTTTTGATCTTATTGTCACTTCTGGGTTTTTGTTTTTGTTTTGTTGTTGTTGTTTGCTCTCTTATCAGCCCAGTAATTTTTTTAAATTTTTTATTTCTTTTCAGATAACAGTATTCATTGTTTTTGCACCACACCCAGTGCTCCATGCAATCCGTGCCCTCTCCAATACCCACCACCTGGTTCCCCCAACCTCCCACCCCCACCCCTTCAAAACCCTCAGATTGTTTTTCAGAGTCCATAGTCTCTCATGGTTCGCCTCCCCTTCCAATTTCCCTCAACTCCCTTCTCCTCTCCATCTCCCCTTGTCCTCCATGCTATTTGTTATGCTCCACAAATAAGTGAAACCATATGATAATTCACTCTCTCTGCTTGACTTATGCTTTATTTCACTCAACATAATCTCTTCCAGTCCCGTCCATGTTGATACAAAAGTTGCATATTCATCCTTTCTGATGGAATCAGCCCAGTAATTTATTTTAAGATGTTTCTTCATTTTATTTCTTACTGTTAATTGCTTTTTAAGAGGATATTCTTCAGAGTATATCTAGCACCATTCTGTCAGTAAAGGAAGTATTTCCATTTCCTTCCATTTTATTTTATTTTTTTATTTTATATTTTATTTTATCTGTTAAAAGACTTTATTTATGAGAGAGAGAGAGCACAAACAGCGGGAGAGAGAGAAGCAGGCTTCCCTCTGAGCAGGGAGTCAGATACATGGTTCAGTTCCAGGACCCTGGGATCATGACCCAAGCCTAAGGCAGATGCTTAACTGACTGAGCAACCTAGGTGCCCCATGTTTCTTTCTATTTTCATCTTTTGCTGTCCATTGGCACATTTTCTGCTTATAAGCATATACTCAAATTTATCCAAATATGAAAATAACTATCCTTTGACCCTTAATTCCCCTAAAAGCAACTAACTCACGACTATACCTCTCAACCACTAAATTTCTTGACATATGTTTTACATGCTTCATCCTCCCCTAGTCTTGCACTCAACTCTCTTGCAGTATAACTTCTGTAACAACCACTCCATTAAAATAACTTAGAGGTGAATAATTCAGTTGTAAGTTACAGACTCAACATTGCAACCTGTCTTCTTTACCCTATAGCATTTTGAAACATTTCTAACATGTCTAGAATTTAATTTCTCTCCCTACTTCATTTCTAACGCTAAGTTTGTTTCATTGTAATACAGTTATTTGTACCTCCTAAGAGCAACCTTATGAGGGAGAAGGACCAAGATTTGTTTATTATTATATCTTCCACAGGCATTATGTAGTTCTGGGAACATAATAAGATTTCAAGATATGTGTTTTAAATAAATAAATATTTGATAATTTCAAGGTAACAAGATGTTTTACAGGAATGTATTAATTTGCTGTAGCTTAGTGTTTTTAGATTTATAAGTAAGCCAACAAAAGAAAGATTTAGCTAATTTTCAGAAGCTGAATTTGTGGGTAAGAAATTCAGAAACTTGTGGATCATGGTGAAACAGGCAGACTCACTGAAATTTATTTTATGGCATTTTCTATAACTTAAATAAGCTTTATTAAAGATTATATTTTTAATATTTTCTTTTTATTGCCACTTATTATACTCAGACCTATGTTATAAATCAGTTTTATACATACCTCACTTCCATTTTATGGTGGCAGAAATTGTAGTATTTATATATACTATATCCCCAGAGCACAATGCTTTGAAAATAATTGTTGGCTTGTATTTATTTTACTTTATTTATTATAATTACTTAAATTATCATTTATAAAAGGAAATATACATACACACAAATAGTTTTTGGTTGCACTATAGTGGAAAATTTCTGAGCCCCCTGTGACTTTCAAAAGACTAAATCACCAACAAATATTCAGTAAACTTAATATAAATTTCCTCTTACTTGCTCTCCAGTTTGTTGGGCTTTGCTTGGCTAGGGCTCTACTGATTGGAGTTAAAGAGTAGTTGTAAACATAAACCTGCCTTTTGGATTGTTGACTGAACTAGCTCTTCCAATTCCTCATGGTCACCTTTAAAGGGCTGCTGAGCCAGTTTTTTATTTATTTTATTCATTCGTTTTATCTATACCAGAGTAACCTCCCACTTCTAAGGACTATAAAACACTAGCTTCTTGAATACTACAGCTCTCTGAAAATAGGCTAGAGCAGAAAAGTGAAGCCAGTCAGGGATCCTTCCTTGAGGAAAATATACTTTTGAAATTTAGCAGGCTAGCACCAATTCAAACAGAGAAATTGGATCAGTGACCTAGGTCACTTTCAAAAAAATTATTAGGAGAATATCTGTGTCAGGGGTCCCCAATACTCAGGCTTTGTGATTCACTAGAAATACTCAAAAGACTTTGATATCTTGATACCCATAGTTTCAGGTTTTTTTTTTTTTTTTCCAGCAAGAGGATATAAAGCAGAATCAGCACTGGGAAAAGACACATGGAACATATTCTATAGAAAATCTGGTACAAGCTTCCAAGTGTCTTCTCACACTAGAGTGACACAGGACATACTTAATTCCTCCAACAGGTGTGACAACATATGTACAGTGTTGTCTATGAAGGAGGCTCTCTTGAGCCATATACATAGTGACTGTAGGGCTGACTTCCATCACTAAAGCTCTAAATTCCCAGAAGGAAAGCATCCATTCCATAAATACTAGTGTTTGCTTAAAGCACCTAGACAAATTGGTCTAACATAGTTTGAGGTCTCAAATTCTAAGAGGTTGATTCCCAAGAGCTGGCCTAGGACCAGTATTGAAAACCAGCCCTCCTTAGGAATGTGCAGGATTTGCACAACGCAGGTACGCAGAGTTAACCTTTACCTACACAGCAGTTTTTCCTTATTCTAAAGTCTAAAAGAATTTCTTTCTTCTTAGAAGCAACCTCTTCCCCAAAACCCTAGAATCCTTTCCTTTCCATTGAGACTTCTCAAGGGACTCTGGGAGTTTGAGTTCAGTTTTATCTTGCTTTGTTTTCTTTTCAAGGAAACTTACTAAACTAGGTTATACAAGTTAGAAATAAAAATATTCCATAGCGAACATCTGGGTTATTTTATAGCTGAGGTATCAAAAATAGAAGGAAATGTCTTAACAGATTGCACACAAGAGGCATAACACACCCACTTAGGAGAGCTCCAGGTGTATCAAGGGCTGAACGTACCTCTTTCACAGCCATATTATTTAAAGTAAACCTAGACTGTTCAACAAGGAAACTCAACATTAATTCACCTGCCTAAAGAAGAGAACTAAGTCTCTTGTGTTACAATCTGAAGTGTGAAGTTAGGTCTCCGTAGGTCTCTGCTATATATAATCCCTTAGTTATGAAGCTTCCTTCCACTGTGCTCTGATTCTCGTCCAGAGAATCATCATCGTTTGCACAGTCAAGGCTAAATCACTATGTGCTTGAGAAAAGAAGAAGAGGAAAGAGGAAGTTAGGGAAGTACCTCACTGTCTTAAGGATTAGGTCTACAACTAGAAAGCATCCCTTTTAAATCCCTTTACTGGGGAAAATTTAGTTACATGAACATATTTAACTCTGAAGGGGCTGGGAAATGCAGTTTGCCCATGTGCTCAAAAGAAGGAGAAGAATGGATTTTGATGGTCAGCCAGCAGTCCTCACCACATGTGAATTAATTTTTTTTTTTTTTTTTTTTTTTTTTTTTTTTGCTGCAAGTAAATAAATGTGTTGACTAAAAGGTCAGCCATGTGTCTTTTAAAACCTGAACTCTCACACCTTGCTTTTCCTGAGCATCTAGATCTTTCTAAAATTTTTCCTTCAAAGTAATGGGAGTACTTAGTGGGAGAGACTGAAGCCAGCACATTCTAATTGTGCCGTGTATAGATTAATTTCATGCTCACTTGTACTCTTCCTCTAATTTTGCCAAATTGAGTGAAAATTTGAGTAAAAACAACCTGTTCTATTTTAATCAGAAAATTACTCTTTAATGAGCATTTACAGTATGTACTTGAAGTCTAGCACTTTTAAGGAATTTTATTTCAATGTTGTTGTTTTTAGGGGCCTACAAAGAAGAAGCTATTGATTACTGTGTGTTTCCATTTTATAGTTATTCTTCAATATTTCATATACAGACTTTTCTTCATGGTAAAAACAGCTCTCTCTTCTCATCAGCATAGATGGTTTTCTATTTATCCAGAAAGTATAGCAGTAAGTGGCTTAGTGATTCTTGCTGATTCTTCATTAAGGAATTTGAGTGCAATTTGGGCATAAAGTGTTTGGGTGCTTTCAGTAGTCACTGAATGTTCACCCAAACAGTGGGACCCATTACATTTCCCAGACAGATCACTGAATTATTGAACACACATGAATGCTGTGCAATCTTGATTAGAGAATTGTTAATCAACCTATGCCGGTATGTAGGTCAAAAACCAATTAAAAATCTGTGACTGGAATATATGATTAAGGAACCATTAAATGCACAGTTTTAAAGAAGTGGGGGGGAGAAGAAGAGACAAATGCGCTAAATTATTCTTTTCTGTACTCTATAAGAAGTGTTCTTAGTGACATTAATCCTACAATATTATCAGATTTATAATTTTTTTAAAAAATACTTAGGCTGATAAAACGTATATTCATTTCCAAGCAAATACTTTGCTTGTCACTATGGCTTCTTTAAAATACCATCGTTCCAGGTCTAGTCCTGGATTTTATTGTTTTCCTCCCTAAAATAAATTATGTATGATGTTTTAGGGAGGCTTTGAAGTTCAATCAGTTTTGGCAAAGAGTAGTATTTTGCAAATAGTTAAATTAGAATTCTGTCTGTAATTTATCCCTTTGAAACATTTCTGCATCAGAGAGACCTGAAAAATAAATGAGCAGCCATTTTACTAGTTTTGTAAAATATACTGTTAGGATACCAAGGGAAAATGGTTTGCTTGGGTTTTTGTTAAGGTAGCATGAAAAGACTGGGGAAAAAAGGAGAAATATAGTATTAGCTCTTTAATCTATAATTTAAAAGCGCTAGAAAATCAGGAAATGCTATCTAAGTATTTTATATTAATGTAAATATAAGGTGATGGGGAGAGAGATTTTTAATTCATACATGTTGAAATTTTTAAAATTGTATTTTTTATAAAGCAGTTATGAAGGAATTAAACTTTTTAAAAGTTTGGTCAGGAAGTCTAAGGTGGATGAAACTGGTACTTCTTCCTTTCACTTTTAAAACCCTTTTACTCTTAGACTTGTAGATTGTTCATAAATTGAAATCAATTGAAATCAAGCCTGGTGGTTTCTCCTGCAAGGGCTCATGTCTAGATTTACTTCTTTGGTGTTCAGAGAATATGATTATATTAACCTCAAGGGTCAGGAATGCGAGTTCTAGATATTTAGCCCTGCTTTTACTGTTTGTTTCTTTAGTTGTAAGGTGGTAGTCCAAGGGAGCTCTCTTATTTTGCTTTTTTTTTCTTTGCTTTGAATTTTTTTTCCTTTTCTCTAAAATAACATGAGTGTCCTCTTGAACAAATCTTAAATTCAACAATGTACAATGTGAATTTCATTTTATAAATATTTCATAAGCTATTAAATCCCATGTATTTTGTCCCATTCAAAGTAATGACTTGGTTTGGTTCAGGTGAAACTGACTTTCTTTTAAAAAATTGCTATACCTTCTTTGGTATTTCTGTCAAATCAAAAGGACAATTTTTTTAAATTACCTCAATGGTTGACAGATGTTTATATTTTGTAAATAGGCTTACTGTTCTAAAGTTTCCAAATGTTTTAATGACAATACCTAGTTATTTGGTAAATGTATCTGGATAAAAATGCTTTGAGACTGTAACATAATAAGATTAGGTGAAGATTTTTTATTCTTGTCTTTTGACAATGATGTCCTGTAAGAAGAAATATAAAACTCTCTGTCTCATTTTGCCCTACTCTTCTCCAAGATCTGCACAATTACTTTTAACGGTTATGTTCTGGAGGAGAGCGACACAGGACAATTATCTGCTAGTGGTACCTACAATTCTGTTTAGGTTGGATTAAATAGACTAGTTCACATTAGAGAAATAACAATTATTTAAGAGGATTTTTGTTTTAACATGCTGCCTGTACTCTGGTCCCTCCAGGAGAATGGAAAAGAAAAGAAATTTTCTACAGAAAAGAAAATTGGGAGTATCAGACATAATTTTATTATTTCCCTTCTAGCAGAAGGTATTGCTATGCGGGCAAGTTTCCTTTTTCAGCCCACTACATAGAGTCTCGTGTTGTTTCTGCAATTGCACACAGTCCTTTGCAAAAGTGCATGTGTGTTTTTTGACCTGAGTTGAGAACATTAGAGTTGTTTTCAGATTTGAGAAGAAGTGACCTGATAATTTTCCTTGAAAAGGTCTCACTTTTGTAGGTCAAAGTGAGCTGTCTAGTGGGCATGAGAGAATCAATAACTATAGTAACCTAGATTTTTAATATGAATTTCCCTTTATTTTTAACACTTTTGATCATAAAGTGAAGTGATTAAGAGTATGGTGTTTGAAAGCAGGCAGAAATAAATGTGAATTCAAGTACATAAAGTATGAGATTTATTTATTTTGTATGTTATTTACTGTGTTTCTTCTTTCTTTCTTTCTTTCTTTCTTTCTTTCTTTCTTTTCTACATGCACTAGAATGTAAGCTCTAGAAGAGTAAGGTTATTATCTATTTGGGTCATTTGTGTTCCAAGTGCCTATAAAAGTAATTGGCACGTAGTAATTGCTCAGTAAACATGTATAAATAAGGGAATAAGTGTATTATTTTGATATTAGAATACTTAATTCACCCCTCACATACTCTCTTATCTGATAAAATTATTTTAATCATACTTTGCTTTACAGACTTGTGAAGTTTAATGTAGATAACAATTCTAAAGTTCTTAGAACAGTGCACATAACAAGTACAGAATAAATGTTAGTGTCAGTGTTAAGTTAAATGCATGACTCTCCTGCAAATATAAAGTAAATACATGTCAAAGATTTATTTCATTAATGGAAATCAGCAAGATGCCAATTATGGCTTTAGGAACACTACAATAACTGGGTATTTATTGAAATTTTTAAAATAAAAATCACTGGGGCTCTTGGGTGGCTCCGTCAGTTAAGCATCCCACTCTTGATTATGGCTCAGGTCATCATCTCAGTCTTGTGAGATCAAGCCTCCTGTAGGGCACTGCCCTGGGCTTGGAGCCTATTGAAGATTCTCTGTCTCCTTCTCTCTCTACCCTCCCCCCAGTCTCTGTCTCTGCTAAAAATACAATACACATTAAAGAAAAAATAAAATACAAAGACTCCTAAAGATATGGATACATAACTGGCTAACATTGTACAGAATTATTTTTCCACTAGCCAGAAACTTAATGGTTAACATTTAATTTTGCAGTATGTGGGCTATCACCAAATAGTAAATAGCCAAGGCAAACATAGGTGTATTCTCTTAAAAATTTAAATAATTAGTGGGTGGGGGTTTTAGAAAGTACCCATGTATGATGCTGAAAAGATGTGCTTACTCTCTTTTGCATTATTTTCATTTTGGAGTATTTTTCTTGATAGTTATTATTTTTTTAAGAGGGAGTTCATCACACTGGTCTCACCTGCACTTTAGCTTCCCACGTAGTTCTACTTTGTCTTCCAGCATGAGTTGGGGAGGAGCACCTGGACAGACAGTGCAGTAGTGAGAGGATAGTTTGCTTATCATTGTTAGGTAGTTCTTCTCCTTCTACCTAATGGTAGTTATGACCAGATGTATGGCTAAAGAATTCTGAAAAAAAATATATATATATATACACATAGATATACATTGATAAGTGCAATAATTATAATAAAACCTAATTAGGGGTCATTGTAAGCATTACTACAGAGTATAAACAAATCATATTTCTATTTGATTAAAAAGTAGTTGAAATGACTCTCCAAACTATGCCCTCTGCCTTATTTACAGATGTTAACTTAATGATCTATTTCTGAAAGTGTTTTTTTTTAAAGATTTTATTTATTTATTTGACAGAGAGAAATCACAAGTAGGCAGAGAGGCAGGCAGAGAGAGAAGAGGAAGCAGGCTCCCTGCTGAGCAGAAAGCCCGATGTGGGGCTTGAACCCAGGACCTGGGATCATGACCTGAGCCGAAGGCAGCGGCTTAACCCACTGAGCACCCAGGCACCCCCTGAAAGTGTTTTTAAAAATTACTAAATAAGGTTTTAAATGCTATTCTCTATAGCAGGAAATTAAAAGCTTCAGTGTTGTTACCTGGAAGTAAATCTGACTATACTGATAAATAGCGTAGTCATGTTCTATGAGTTTTCCTTGTATATAGTTGAATTAGTAGAGTTCCTCCTGCATTTTAGAGTTTTAAAGAAACTTGGATCACTTGATGATACTTCTTCATTATACAAATTGAAAGTTGGAAACCCATACATATTAGTTTAGTTATCTAAAAGTATTTAGTCATAGAATTGCCCAATTAAGCTTGGAATTTGCTAATTCTTCCTCTAGTTTATGACTCTTGCATAGAAGTATTTTTAATTTTTTAATAAAATCTTAAATCTTATGTTCCCCTTTGTCTAATAAATGTTATTAGACTCCAGATATGATAGGCAGGGGAGAAATTTTCCAAGAGAAAGAATGGTTGCTTTAATTAATGACATTCAAGTTCAAGTTCAAGTAAAAATTATCAAATATAAATAAATATGTGAAGTAGAAAATTGTCATCCAAACTTGTGTGTGTGTGTGTGTGTGTGTGTTGAATGTGATCCCAGAATTCTACCCTATGACCCTGTGAGACAGAGTATTGAGTTGTAATCCCAATACTCATTTGTTACACAAAATCATCATTATCCTGATAATTTAGCTATGTCCACACTGTCTCACCTACTTCATTCTGTTTTTTCCTGTGCTCCAATCACACTACATAAGCATGAGTTGTGCTACTCTCTCTATATAACCTATCCCATGCCTCTTTAACTTTGCACCTGCAATCTCTTTGTCCTCACCTTGAATTCTTCTTCCTCACCTTGAAAAACACTACTGTTTTCTTTGTGGGTCAAATTGGCTTTTGTACACAGTTCTCCCTGATTCTCCTCTCTGACCAAAGGTTAACTATTTCCTTCTTTGTGCAGAGAATTCTGTGCATTATTCTATGTTGACTGGCCTACTACATTCTAGTTTATTGTTTGTGTTTGAATATGAATTTCCTGTTACTATTTCAGCAACTCGAGTGTAAAAAACAAAACAAAACAAACAAAAAAAACACAAATTTTAAAAACCCCAGAAATAAGGAAGAATCTTTTAGCACATAGTAGGTGTGCTAGTAAATGTATCAAGAGGAGAAAACGATGGGGGGAAAAAAGGGTGGCATGGTGAGGGGTGTGGCTGAAGGGGATATAGATTCTGAAACTTACTATTTAAACAAATCCTTACTTCCTTTCTGTTCAGCTTTTTAAAGGGGAAAATAATACCCATCTGACAGGTTTGTCCCAAGATTCAAAAGAAAGTTATAAGAAATACACTAGAAGGAACCAGTTCTTTTGCTTCACTAGATAAAACTTTATCTAACCTCCATTTACTATTCAGTATGTAAGCAAAAAATAGAGTGCTTTGTGATGAGACTGGTTAAAGTAATGGACCTGAACTGGTCCCAATAATGAGGTTTATGCTCCTGCTGTGTTGACCAGCTTTCATGCATGAAAACCCTATGAGGCACAGGCTTCTAATCTTAGAGTGCATTTTATTAATGCCTGTAAGTAAGGAAAACATAAGATTCACATAGTTAAAGTATATCAAGACTTGAGTGGTATTAACATTAAAGTTCAATATAAAAGCAATCTTAACATTTCCTTGGGTAAAGTTGAATTTTCTGTTCAAAAACAAAAAATATAAGGTATCTATTAAACTTTGAGCTAAACTAGAATTCATGCCAGGTAAAATAAACACTCTCTGGGTTTATAATTGTTACAGATATTTTGTCATTTAAAGAAAACTATTTCATGAAAGAAAATAAATAGGAGCATTGTATTTCACGTTAATGTAGTTAACCCAGAGAGCTCATGAATTGTTTGTGAACAATTTCACACAGTTGTAGCAGCTAGTTTATCATATAATTCAAAAATTTCCCAGTGAAATCTTGATAATGGGCTATAAATGGCTTCCAATTTCAGCTAGAAAAAAAAATTTAAAAATGCACTCCTATCTTCCTTTAAAACTATATCATGACAATTCCGAGATTATATACAATACCTCAATTATTTGTCTCACTTTAGAGAAAAGTATCACTTTCGCTGTGTCACACTGAGGCAGCTTAGACACATTTTGCTATTGCTAATCTAGAAACAAGATTCAGACCTTTTGAAGGGAAAAAAGAGGATCCACACAATATAATTTCCTTAATCTGAGTAGATTTCTCTGCCCTGAGAAATCCTCAATACATTCTGCAGAATACACCAAAATCTTGTAAGTTAGGACACCTGGGTTGTTAAATAGGTTAAGTGGCTGCCTTTGGCTTATGTCATGATCCTGGGGTCCTGAGATGGAGTCGCATCGCATGTGGGGCTCCCTGCTCAGCGGGGGGCCTGCTTCTCCTTCTCACTGTGTCTGCTGCTCTCCCTGTTGGTGCTCTTTCTCTGGCAAAGGAATAAATAAAATCTTAAAAAAAAAAATCTCTTAAGTCCCTAGGCAGTCCAAATATTTCTATGAGATATCTGGAAGTCTAACACAGTTTTATGCCCATAATAAAATCAGGAAAAGGAGCTAGGATAAATGGCAAAGGGACTAAATTCTGATAACCATGTACCTTAAAAATATAGTTACAACCAGTGGTTCCCAAGTAAGGAATAGAATTAATTGTGGGGAGATCATCACAGTACGGGTCATGAAATAGAGAAGTTTCCCTTCCTGTACCCCATGGGAGTAGCCTGTGGTGCCATGACTGCTTCACTCATTGAGAATCAAGCATCTTCCATCCTTGTTCTTTCCTTTTGCCTGGAAACAGCTTCTGGGACTAGAGCTTACAACCAATATTTTAGGAAACAGATGTTCATGGCAAGGAAGTAAGCAATACTTAAGTTTCAATAAGGTAACTCATTCAAAATATTTTTGTCAAAAAATCCACCTTCAAAGATCTATATTAATATCTATATTGATATTAAATATATAATATAGTATATATATAGCTATTAAATATCTATAAAATAGAATCAGCAGTTCTCAAGTTTCTTACTGTAATAGTTAGCAGTTAAATAACCCAGTTATTTTTAAATAACTTTTTAAAAAGTTTTAAAACTTTTTAGAGCCTAAAAAATTCTATATATAGGACTTATTCCAAACATTGCTCTAATAAATTTTAAAGGGAAAATTCTAATTATTATTAAAACACTGAAGGCATTCTCTGCCCTCTCTCAAAACCATTTATCTTTCTCTTGGGTAGTATAACTAAACAAGTGTTTATAAGGGCAAGGAAGTCATGTGTTTTGGCGTATATTTTGTGCCAGTATATATAAAACAGGATGTTCTTACTATCTCTACTGTTGTGAGATCCCAAATATTTAAGAGCTTTAGTTTTACAAAAGTTTCAAAGAATCAGCCATTAAAGTTGCATGGGAGGCTTATTTGCATTGGGTACCAGGGAGAATATTTTTAGCTCAGAGCTATTTTAGACGTGGCTGGGTAAAAGTGAACTCCCCTACTGCCCCAAGAATATACGTGCATTTCTACAATAAATAATGAAGAATGAAAAGGTATAAAGAATAATACTGCATTTGGAATTATCTCTTTTCTCTAAGGTCTTTGAAGGGAAGTAAATGTGTACAAGGGCATCTTTATTCATGGCAATCTGAATGCTGATAAATAATACATAATGCTAGCGATTATCACCTAATTTCAATATTTTTTGAAAACTGCCATTTCAGAGCAATCAAAGCATATCAAGAATTGTGCCATTATCTACATTTGTGTAAATTTTCCCAAAATACTGAATTTCAGTGATTATCATTAGAATAATTTATTATTAACTTTCTGGAGATTTGAATACCTATGGAAAATGATTAATCTTCCATCACAAGATTTTTCTATGTATTGTATCCTTCATAAGGTTGATCCAAACAAGAGAATAAATTATTCAATGAGTCTAATAAAACAAATTTCATAGAGCGGGATGTTTCTGAGTAAAATATAAGGTTGCATAAACTTTTGTCTGATGCCATCATATTTCCCCATTTACTTTTATTTCCTGAACACTCTTACATCAAAGGAAAACTTGTACTTCCTCCTACAGAGCTTTAAGCTACTGCCATTGGATCTTATAGTGTCCAGCATTGCACTACAGAGACCTATTTAGGCAGAAAATACATTTATTCTCCCAAAAAAATTCAGCCATGTAATCACTGAAAAAATATTATTATTGCCAGCTCTATGCCTGACATTATGATAAGCACAAGGTGTATATAAAAATAATAATTACTGGGATATAGTGCTTCCGAAATGCTTTGCCCTAAAGTAGTTCATGGTCTAGTGGAAAAAATAGACACATATTAATGTATGCTATAATAAAAGCAAAAATAACAAATGTTTAATTGCCAGGGCGTCTTCTAAATGCTTTATATATATATTAATTCTTACAACACCACATGTAAATGTTATCAATATTCCCATATTATACTCGGATGCAGTGTAGGTAAGTGCAAGAGGGTAATTGCAAAGGACGAGGACATCTCACTTTATCCGCAGGGTTCAAAGATTAAGAAAAACTTCATAAAGGTGACAAGCTGTGTTATATTTAAAAATGATAGGGAGTGGAATGATGAGGAAAAATAATCAGACAGGAGCTGTATTTACAAGATGTGAAAAAGTCACAGAGATATGAGAAGATAGATCAAGTGAGTATTCAATACATTTAGAATGTGAGTTAGAATGGAAATGTGCAGAGGAAAGGGGCCAGAGAAGGTTCCATTTATGAAGGTCTGCACTGTGTTAAGGGATTTTATTTTATCCTGGGATTTTCAGTAAAGGAAAGAATCTTTTAATCTTATTAGCTCTCACTTACCAAATGTAATGTATTGTTCCTTTTTTTTTTTTTTTTTTAACTGTCTTGTGATCGTTGGCTGACTAACACAGGTAGAAAAGTTCTATATCAATGAGTGTTACTCAGTTATTCTTCTCCACAGATATTTGCAACTTATTAAACATTTTGAAGACTACAAATCCTTTGAATTTTCTAATATTACAATTTCAAGCCAGTTGGCAGAAGGATGAGATACTTTTGGGCAGAGAAACCATTTTCCTGCTCCTGTAAATAATTAAGATGGTTGGTTACAAATGAGTATGGTAGAGTAGCAAGTTAGAGATAGTGAGTCCCATTCCCAGGTCTGTCACTCACTTGTAAAACCTCAGAGAAATCTTTAGTCTCACCAGCCTCACATTCCTTCAAGAGTAAAAGGAGGGAGGCGCGCTGAGAGACAAGATAATTTTAAATACCTTTTCAAGTTCTTATATCTTTATTCCATGATACTGATCTTAGTCCCACATAATAGACAATTCTGATCACAGACCCAAGTTTCTTTTAGAATTATCTTTTGCAAAATAAAGTTAACTCTATAAAAGGGCAAATGTTGATGAAAGTGCCTGAAATATTTTACAACCTACACACATCCAATAGGAAACATTTCATTAAATGTGGAAACAAAAATGACATAATGGTAATACTTTCCTTGTTAAAAGGGTCATATAATTCAGTCTGTAAACATCATTCTCTAGACATATGATTACCTCCATTTCATATTTAAGGAAGAAGAATCTGGTAATTTAAATAAGACACTCTACACTTTTTAAGACTTCCAGACATCACATAGATGGAGGCTAAGCCTGTCTTCTGATTCCAAGTCCACTGGTCACTTTATCACAACCCTTTTTTTATGTTGACAATTAAGACTTAGTGGTATAGACGTTTTCATAAATAATAGGGATATTCTATCTCAAATGGTGCTAGAAAGTTAATAGGCATAACATCAAATATATTGATCACTTGAACCACAAAAAAGAGAAGCTTGCATTTCAAGCAGTGTGTGAAGTGTAAGGTAGGCGATGCAGACCTTCCAATGTGCCCACATTTTTGTGGTACCTGTGGTAAAGCAACAGCACTGGGGGAGCCCCCCACAGCAATCAGAGAAGGAGGCTGACCTCTGGATATTTCTGTTTATTTGGGTTTGCCATCAGGAATGATCTACTGGCTTTAAGAATCTGTATACCCTTCCTGAGCATGCTTTCAAAACACATGTATCGGGGCATCTGGGTGGCTCAGTGTGTTAAGTCTCTGCCTTTGGCTCCGGTCATGGTCTCAGGGTCCTGGGATCGAGCCCCATGTCAGGCTCTCTGCTTGGCGGGAAGCCTGCTTCCCCCTCTCTCTCTGCCTGCCTCTCTGCCTACTTGGGACCTCTCTCTGTCAAATAAATAAAATCCTATAAACAACAACAACAATGAAACAAAACCACATGTATCAAGAGTAACATTACCAAAGCATGTTCTCTGGGATATTAAAAACAAAGAAAAAAAAAGCATATTTTGAAAAAAATGATTTGTGTTAAATATTACAAAGGCAGTAAAATAGACTTCTTTTGGTCTTATGTATGCTAAATAGCACTCATTTTAAGTTTCTGAGAAGGCTTACAAAGGTATAACAAATGCGACATTTCCCTAACTTCTTTGACCAAGAAAATTTTCCCCACCAACCACATATATACCCAAAAAGTATGTAAAGCAAATGAAAGAGCTGATATAAATAAGGATTTGCTTTTTCCTCAATAAAATTGAAGAACCTTAAAGAATAATGACAAAAAAGCTGTTTTCTGAAGAAAGATATGGTAATACCTTAGGATATGATAAAAATTTATGCTTCTTCTTTCTTTAAACTTCTGCTGTGGAAATACAGAGAAAGTGAATGCCAATGTCTTTAGCCTCCTGCTAATGCATAGCAATCAGAATTTACCTCTTTAAATCAAATATGCTTGCTTAATAAGACCATAACATAATTTGGGTGCAGGCAATGATAGGTGAAAAAAATCTAGATATACTCTGTGGGACATAACTGGTAGATGCAAAACAGACTTTGTCTGCAGTGATTTACTAACACTAATGTTCTCTTTTTTTCATTGAAATGTAATACATATAATATGCTTTCATGTGTACAACATGGTGATTTGATGATTCTATACATTGCCAAATGGTCACCATGCTAAGTGTAGTTATTATCTGTCACCATACAAAGCTATTACAATTGACTGCATTAATAATAATATACTTTTGATATTCAAATATCAGTGAATTTGCAAGAAATATTTAATGTTGTTGAACTATTTTTTCTTCTTTCATTCTTTCTCTTTCTTTCCGTCCTTCCCTCCCTCCCTCCCCCCCTTCCACCCTCCCTCCCTTTCTTTCTTTCTTTCTTTCTTTCTTTCTTTCTTTCTTTCTTTCTTTCTTTTTTTCTCTTTCTTTCCTATTTTTTTATTAACATATAATGTATTATTTGCCCCAGGGGTACAGTTCTGTGAATCATCAGGCTTACACATTTCACAGCACTCACCATAGCACATACCCTCCAAAATGTCCATAACCCAGCCACCCTATCTCTACCCCCCCCCCCAAGAACCCTCAGTTTGTTTTGTGAGATTAAGAGTCTCTTATGGCTTGTCTCCCTTCTGGTCCCATCTTGTTTCATTTTTTCCTTCCCTACCCCCCCCAAGCCCCCCCCCCCCGCCTATTGAATTCCTCATATCAGAGAGATCATATGATAATTATCTTTCTCTGATTGACATTTCTCTCAGCATAATACCCTCTAGTTCCATCCACAGCATTGCAAATGGCAAGATTTCATTTCTTTTGATGGCTGCATAGTATTCCATTGCATATATATACAACATCTTCTTTATCCATTCATCAGTTGATGGGCATCTAGGTTCTTCCCATAGTTTGACTATTGTGGATATTGCTGCTATAATCATTTGAGTGCACGTGCCCCTTTGGATCACTATATTTGTATCTTTAGGGTAAATACCCAGTAGTGTGATTGCTGGGTCATAGGGTAGCTCTGTTTTCAAATTTCTGTGGAACCTCTGTACTGTTTTTCAGAGTGGCTGTACCAGCTTACATTCCCACCAACAGTGTAGTGTAGGAGGGTTCCCCTTTCTCTGCATCCTCACCAACATCTGTCATTTCCTGACTTGTTAATTTTAGCCATTATGACTGGTGTGAGGTGGTATCTTATTGTGGTTTTGATTTGTATTTCCCTGGTGCCAAGTGAAGTGGAGCACTTTTTCATGTGTCTGTTGGCCATCTGGATGTCTTCTTTGCAGAACTGTCTGTTCCTGTCCTCTGCCCATTTCTTGATGGGATTATTTGTTCTTTGGGAGTTGAGTTTGATACGTTCTTTATAGATTTTTGGATACTAGTCCTTTATCTGATATGTCATTTATGAATATCTTCTCCCATTCTGTCAGTTGTCTTTTGGTTTTCTTGACTCTTTCCTTTGCTGTGCAAAAGCTTTTGATCTTGATGAAGTCCCATCCCAATAGTTCATTTTTGCCCTTGCTTCTTTGCCTTTGACGATGTTTCTAGGAAGAAGTTGCTGTGGCTGAGGTGGAAGAGATTGCTGCCTGTGTTCTCCTCAAAGATTTTGATGGATTGCTGTCTCACATTGAGGTCTTTCATCCATTTTTAGCTCATTTTTGTGTGTGGTGTAACGAAATGGTCTGGTTTCATTCTTCTGCATGTAGCTGTCCAATTTTCCCAACACCATTTATTGAAGAGGCTGTCTTTTTTTCCATTGGACATTTTTTCCTGCTTTATCAGAAATTAGTTGACCATAGAGTTGAGAATCTATCTCTGGGCTCTCTATTCTGTTGCATTGATCTATGTGTCTGTTTTTGTGCCAGTATCATACTATCTTGATGATTACAGCTTTGTAATAGAGCTTGAAGTCTGGAATTGTGATGCCACTGACTTTGGCTTTCTTTTTCAACATTCCTTTGGCTATTTAAGGTCTTTTCTAGTTCCATGTAAATTTTAGGATTATTTGTTCCATTTTTTTTTTTGAAAAAAACTGATAGTATTTTGATAGGGATTGCATGAAATGTGTACATTGCTTTAGGTAGCATAGACATTGTCACAATATTTGTTCTTCCAATTCATGAGCATGGAACGTTTTTCCATTTCTTTGGGTCTTCCTCAATTTCTTTCATGAGTACTTTATAGTTTTCTGAGTACAGATTCTTTGCCTCTTTGGTTCGGTTTATTCCTAGGTATCTTATGGTTTTAGGCGCAATTGTAAATGGGATCAACTCCATAATTTCCCTTTCTTCTGTCTTCCTGTTGGTGTATAGAATTACAACTGATTTTGGTGCATTGGTTTTGTATCCTGCCACTTTACTGAATTCCCATATGAGTTTTAGTGGAGTCTTTTGGGTTTTCCACATAAAATGTCATATCATTTGCAAAGAGTGAGAGTTTGACTTCTTTGCCGATTCGGATGCCTTTAATTTGTTTTTGTTGTCTGATTCCTGAGGCTAGGACTTCTAGTACTATGTTGAATAGCAGTGGTAATAGTGGACATCCCTGCCATGTTCCTGACCTTAGGGGAAAAGCTCTCAGTTTTTCCCCACTGAGAATGATATTCACTGTGGGTTTTTCATAGATTGCTTTCATTGTATTGAGGTATGTATCTCCTACACTTTGGAGAGTTTTGATCGAGAAAGGATGCTATACTTTGTCAAATGCTTTTTCAGCATCCATTGAGAGTATCACATGATTCTTGTCCTTTCTTTTATTAATGTATCATATTGATTTGTGGATGTTGAACCATCCTTGCAGCCCAGGAATAAATCCCACTTGGTCATGGTGAATAATCCGATAATACTATTGGCTAGTATTTTGGTGATAATTTTTGCATCTGTATTCATCAAGTATATTGGTCTGTAATTCTCCTTTTTGAGGAGGTGTTTGTCTGGTTTTGGGATCAAGGTTATGCTGGTCTCATAAAATGAGTTTGGAAGTTTTCCTTCCATTTCTATTTTTTGGGACAATTTCAGGAGAATAGGAATTAATTCTTCCTTAATTGTTTGATAGAATTCCCCTGGGAAGCTGTCTGGCCCTGGGCTCTTGTTTGTTTGTTGGGAGATTTTTGATGACTGCTTCAGTCTCCTTAATGGTTATGAGTGTGTTCAGGTTTTCTTTTCTTCCTGGTTCAGTTTTGGTAGTTTATACATCTCTAGGAATGTATCCATTTCTTCCAGATTGTCAAATTTGCTGCTGTATAGTTGCTCATAATATGTTCTTATAATTGTTTGTATTTCTTTGGTGTTGGTTGTGATCTCTCCTCTTTCATTCATGATTTTATTAATTTAGGTCCTCTTTCTTTCTTTCTTTCTTTCTCCTCCTCCTCCTCCTTCTCTTTGTCCTCCTCCTCTTCTTCTTCTTCTTCTTCTTCTTTTTGATAAGTCTGGCCAGTGGTTTATCAATCTTATTAATTCTTCTAAAGAACCAGGTGCTAGTTTCATTGATTTGTTCTACTGTTCTTTTGGTTTCTATTTCATTGATTTCTGCTCTGATATTTATGATTTCTCTTCTCCTGCCGGGTTTAGGCTTTCTTTACTGTTCTTTCTCCAGCTCCTTTAAGTGTAGGGGTTGGTTGTGTACTTGAGACCTTTCCTGTTTCTTGAAAAAGGCTTGTATTGCAATATACTATTCTCTCAGGACTGCATTTGCTGTGTCCTACAGATTTTGATGGGCTGTGTTTTAATTTTCGTTGTTTCCATGAATTTTTCTTCAATTCTTCTTTTAATTTCCTGGTTATCCTATTCATTCTTTAGTAGGCTACTCTTTAGCCTCCTTGTATTTGAGTTCTTTTCAACTTTCCTCCTGTGATTGAGTTCTAGCTGAGAAACATTGTGGTCTGAAAATATGCAGGGAATGATCCCAATCTTCTGGTACCAGTTGAGACCTGATTTGTGACACAGGATGTGATCTATTCTGGAGAATATTCAATGTGCACTAGAGAAGAATGTATATTCTGTTGCTGTGTATTCTGGAATGTTCTGAATATATCTGTGATGTCCGTCTAGTCCAGTGTGTCATTTAAAGCCTTTATTTCCTTGATAATCTTTTGCTTAGATGATCTGTCCATTTCATTGAGGAATGTCCCCTACTATTATTGTATTATTATTGATGTATTTCTTTGATTTTGTTATTAATTGGTTTATATAATTGGCTGCTCCCATGTTAGGGACATAGATATTTTAAATGGTTAGATATTCTTGTTGTACAGATCCTTTAAGTATGATATAGTGTCCTTCCTCATCTCTTATTATAGTCTTTGGCCTAAAATCTAAGTTATCTGATATAAGGATTGCCACCCCAGCTTTCTTTTGATGTCTATTAGCATGGTAAATGGTTTTCCACGCCCTCACTTTAAATTTGGAAGTGTCTTTGGGTCTAAAATGAGTTTCTTGTAGATAGCATATCAATGGGTCTTGTTTATTCTTAATCCATTCTGATACCCTGTGTCTTTTGGTTGAGGCATTTAGCTCACTTACATTCAGGGTAACTATTGAAAGATCTAATTTAGTGTCATTATATGGCCTGTAAGGTGACTGTTACGGTATATTATCTCTGTTCCTTTCTGGTCCATTACTTTTAGGCTCTCTCTTTGCTTAGAGAACCTCTTTCAATATATCCTGTAGGGGGGCGCCTGGGTGGCTCAGTGGGTTAAGCCACTGCCTTCGGCTCAGGTCATGATCTCAGAGTCCTGGGATCGAGCCCCGCATCGGGCTCTCTGCTCTCTAGGGGAGCCTGCTTCCTCCTCTCTCTCTGCCTGCCTCTCTGCCTGCTTGTGATCTGTCAAATAAATAAATAAAATCTTTAAAAAAAAAAAATTAAAAAAAAAAAATATATATCCTGTAGGGCTGTTTCGGTGTTTGCAAATTCTTTTCATTTTTGTTTGTCCTGGAAGCTTTTTATCTCTCTTTCTATTTTCAATGACAGCCTCCCTGGGTATAGTATTCTTGGCTGCATATTTCTCTCATTTAGTGCTCTGAATATTTCATTCCAGCCCTTTCTGTCTTGCCAGGTCTCTGTGGATAGGTCTTCTGCCAATCTAATATTTCTACCATTGTATGTTACAGACCTCTTGTCCCAAGCTGCTTTCAGGATTTTCTCTTTGTCACTAAGACTTGTAAGTTATACTATTAGATGATGAGTTGTACCTATTTTTATTGATTTTGAGGGGGATTCTCTGTGCCTCCTGGATTCTGATGCTTGTTCCCTGTGCAATATTAGGGAAATTCTCTACTATAATTTGCTCCAATATGCCTTCTGCCCCCCCCTTCTCTTTGTTCTTCTTCTGGGATCCCAATTATTCTAATATTGTTTCACCTTATAGTATCACTTATCTCTCGAATCTCCCCTCATTGTCTGTAGTTTTTTGTCTCTCTTTTGCTCAGCTTCTTTACTTTCCATCATTTGGTCTTCTATATCACTAATTCTCTCTTTTGCATCATTTATCCTAACAGTAAGAGCCTCCATTTTTTATTGCACCTCATTAATAGCGTTTTTTATTTCAATTTGATTAGATTTTAGTTCTTTTATTTCTCCAGCAAGGGATTCTTTAATATCTTCCATGCCTTTTTGGATCCCAGCTAACACCTTTATAATCATCATTCTGAACTCTAGAGCTGGCATGTTATTACTGTCCATATTGATTAGGTCCCTAGCTGTTGTTGGTATGCCCTCTTTTTTTTTTTTTTTTTTATGGTGAGTTTTTCTGCCTAGTCATTTTATCCAGATAAGAATAGATGAATGAGAGAACAAAATACTAAAACATTTAGTTTGGAGACAAAGACCCCAGAAAAATATATGCTAACCAACTCAGAAGAGACCCAAAACTGGGGCAGACTAAGAAAGGGAAAATTATTTAGACTGGTGAATAGAACAGAGCAAACCACTTGATTTTGGGTGTATTCTGGTCTCTTAGAAGAAACTACCTCCCAAAATTTTAAAGAAAGAAAAACTTATATATATATATATATATATAAACTTATATTAGGGATAAGCACAATGAAGGGATGGAATATGATTATAAAGATAAAATTAAAGAAAATATTCTAAAAAAGGAGTTGATAAGTTTGTTGGAAAAAGGAAAAAAAAAGAGGAGAGAATGTGATCAGGCTGGAGACTAGAACAAAGCCATGTGCTAGAGTTAGGGTATATTTTGATCTATTAGAAAAAATTGTATCCTAAAATTTTAAAGAAAAAAACCTATATGTATACAAAAAATAAGGTTAAATACAATAAAGGGATAATGTAACTATAACAATGTAAATTTGACAAGATTTTTTGAAAAGGTAGTGATAAGATAAAATAATTAAAAAACATTAAAATAGGAAAGAAGAAAAGTTAAAAAATAGAATAAGAAAAAAGTAAAATTTTAAAAATTTAACTTTGAAAAACTAAAGGATCATGGGAAAAAAGCCATGAATTCTATGTTTTGCTTTCCCCTAGCTCTGGAGTTTGATAGTTCTCATTTATCAGTGAACTTGGTTGTGGCTGGATGTTCTTGCTGATCTTCTTGGGGGAGGGGCCTGTTGCAGTGATTCTCAAATGTCTTTGTCCAAGGTGAAACTGCACCACCCTGCCAGGGGCCAGGTTAAGTAATCTGCTCAGGTTCGTGGTTCACTCTCAGGAGTTTTTGTTCCCTGAATGCTTTCTGTAGAGCTTTGGATGATGGGAATTAAAATGGCGGCCTCCCAGTCTCTAGCCTGGAGGAGCTGAGAGCTCAGGGCCCCGCTCCATAGTGCGCCCTCAGAGAAAAGCAGTCAATCCCTCCCATCTCCCTGGTCTGCAACTGCACTCTGTGCTCACCCAGCCTGTGATCGAGTGTTTCTATCTCTGGCACACAGCCCTGTTTGGAGTCTCCACTCCACACCCAGTAGATTCCTGCCACGTGCTCCCGTGCCACTCCTCCTGGAAGAGAAAGGAGGGGAGGTTTCTCTGGATCTTCCACTTCTGGGGTCCCTGCTCTAAGAGCAGAGACCTGACTGTGCCTTGGATCACAGTTTAAGGTAACCCCGAGCTGAGAGCATACTCCTTGGCTCTGTCTCTGCAGCTGGCTTCCCTGCTCCAATACCTTGCAGCTCTGCCTGGTCTTTCTGTGACCCCATGGGACCTGAGACCGTACTGTCCCTGTGAGGGCTCCACTTCCTGCTTTAGCCTCTGGAGCAATGTCCCTCAATAGAGCAGACTTCTAACTAAAAGTTCCAATTTTGTGCTCTGCTGCTCTCTCACTTGCTGGGAGCTGCCCCCTTCCCCCCATGGTCTATCTTCCTGTCACTTCAGATTCACTTCTCCACACATCCTACCTTCCAGAAAATGGTCAATTTTCTGTTCCTAGAATTGTTTCTCTTCTCCTCTTCTATCTCCTGTTGAGTTTGTAGGTGTTCAGAATGGTTTGATAACTATCTAGCTGAACTCCTAATGATATTTCAGTCTCCTATTCCTCTGCCATCTTGCTTCCTCCAACCTGTTTTATTTTACTAAAATTTAAGGCATGCATTTTTTTCTTTTTCTTTTTTCTTCCTAGGTACTAGGATGTGCAATTTTAAACTACCACGATCTAAATCTATCATACTGTTGATGATATTGGATTTATTTAAGCAAAAATATTTTAGGATTTTATAACTTAAATAATCAGCTTTAAAGATGGGAATTTTAATAACAACATGACATAAAAGAATAATTGTATAAGACTCTCTTTCACGAATCCTTATGTACCAAATAGTATAGCTTCAAAACACATAAAACCATAACTATATTAACTGTGAGAGCTACAAAGAAAAAGGACACTAATGTTAAAAGATTTTAATGAAAATTAAAGTAGGCAAAGTATTAGTAAAAATTGGGAAAATATAAATAAAATAATGCAATACACAAATATAAATGTATTCAATTATATAAAAAGTAGGACACCTTTATGTCAAGTGTTATAGAATATTGAAATAAGTCAGATAATAAATTCAACAATGGAAAAGAACACACATGTTGTTATAAGACTTTACTTAGGAAATTATAAATACTGAGAAAACTCTTAATTATTTAGTTTTTGTTGTTTAATTTTTAAACCCTTTACTAAATACCTCTAACCCAAGTAAAAAACAAAAACTGAATTTGTAGAATATCTTTATAATAATGGTTTTGAAGGTATTTCATATCAAGACTGGATTATATAAAAACTGTTCTGAAAAAAAATAGAAAATAGCTTTAAATATTTATGTTGCTTAAAAAGGAAAGTATAATAAAAATGAATTAAACATTTAATTTTAAAAGTGCTAAAAAGATAAGGTTAACCAGAGAGAAGAAATACACATTACTAAATTTAAAAAAAGAAAAAGAAGTGCCAATAAATAAATCCAGAAACTGATATTTCAAATCAATGAAGTTTTCAATACATAAGCTACAAAGTAACTTAATATTAGGGAAGGGAGTAGGAGTTGGGGAGCAGGAAAGGAAAAAGGCACACAATACATCACAAGATAATGGGAAGAAATTAGAGAATAATTTAAAATAAAGGCTTAACCTCTCTCTTTATCTAACTTAAGATAATCATACTATTAATTTTGATTCTACCTCCACCAAAATCTTCCCCGTCCAGTGATAATCCATTATTTTCTGGTTGTCCAACCCAGTAACGTAAGAGTAGTCATCGATTACACTCTTTCCTTCTATAAGTCATCCTTCAGTACATTGAATTAAATTTACTCTCCCTCCCAAGCACATCACAAACTCCTCTACTTCTTGTTTTCCTTCTTATCTCACTCCTTAAAGACTATCATCTCACTTCTGGTTGGCTGCAATTTCTTCATCTTATCTTCCTATATCAGGGTTGCCTTCTAGAATTTATTCTCTACATAGAAGCAGTCATTTCATTTTAAGCAGCAATTGATAACCCAACTTTGAGTTCTTTCAGCTTTTCCCATTCTCTGCATCTTTTTTACAGTTTTCTTTCTTTTCCTTCCTTCCTTCCTTCCTTCCTTCCTTCCTTCCTTCCTGTCTTTCCGTCCTTCTCCCTTCTTTTCCTTCCTTCCCTTTCTTCCCTTCCTTCCCCTCCCTCCCTCTCTGATTCTTACTAAGTAACCTCTAAAACTTAAGGTAAATTTTTATGGATATCCATATTATAGTTTCTTTTTGCACAAATGACCATCCTTGTCCAGGTTTTTATTAACATGCTCCCTTCAGGCAAACTGAAGTGATTCTTTTCCTCACAAAGTGATTGTCATAAATAATCTGAACACTGACAAACTAAAGATAAATTATTGCAAGGAAAGATTAAATAAAAAAGATAAACATTTAGGTTCTTTTGACACTTCCCCCCCTTCTCTCATGTTAGTCACTCTTTATGATCTGAGGAACCATAGAAGATTTAACAGTAAATAGCTAACCCTAATATTAATTATGGGGAACATGGATAACATGGGTAATTAGATATGCCAGCAATTAAAAAACAGGTCATTTTAATTCTCCCTTCCTCAATTTTAAATAGATTTTTAGAAGTATTTGCTGGTTTCAACTCATGTATTAATAGAGATGCTGCTGACAAACTGAATCACTCCAATTAAGTTAAAATACAGATCGATATTGTTAGGTAATGGGTCACTGAAAAAATACTAACTTTGTTTTTTATCTTAATGACCTTCTTCAGACTATTAATGGTGTTAAGATATTGAAGTAAAACAGATTAAGAATTTACTAAATTTAACTTTCTGTCTTTATTGGCTCACATATTCAGTATCCAAGAATAAATTGTCACATCTATATTAAATATTTTTTGTTAAATCACAACTGTCCCTTTATAATAGGAAATACAAAAGTAATTGTGGAATAAATGATCGTTAATTTTCTCAAAACTAAATCACTCAATTTATATTAAAAAAATAAAAAACTATGAGACTTCTTGTCAAGCAGTTGTAAATAATGCTTTGTATGTCAGTAAACACATTACTTATGCACAGGGATAATATGCTGAGAATTGGTAGTTGTTTGTTTAAAATGGCATATTTCATGTTATACCATATTGAATTTCCTTATAACCCTAATAACTGCTTTTTATTATGAATACCTTCATATATGCATGCGCTAAAGTACATTTATTATTTGAAATGGAACAGCAAATTTTAAAATATGTGTTATACAGCAGCTTTATGAAATGACTCACCAGTTATCTTTAGGTTGACACATTATTTGCAAAGATAGCATATACATATTCAAGTCAGTTCATTTAAATTCAAATAACATGGATTTCATAAATACCATGAAGAGTACAAAGATGATTAAGATAAGATTCTTCTCCCTAAATAATTTTGATTTCATAATATAGATGGATCATATACACAAATTCTAAAATGAAAGGTATATGAAATTGATTTTAAAATGAAAGAAAATAATTTTTATTACAGATAAAAATGTAGGACATCAAATGTAGGAGAGGTCATTGACAAACCATTGATCAATCATTTGAAGTATGACAAGCCTTGGCTGGTAATTAGAAAAGTATGTTAAAAGCCAAAAACAGGGGAACCTGGGTGGCTCAGTGGGTTAAGCCTCTGCCTTCGGCTCAGGTCATGATCTCAGGGTCCTGGGATCAAGCCCCGCATAGGGCTATCTGTTCAGCAGGGAACCTGCTTCCCCCCTCTCTCTGCCTGCATGTGATCTCTCTCTCTCTGTCAAATAAATAAAATCTTAAAAAAAAAAAGATTTAAAATCAAAAAACAAAACAAAGTAGGAAATTTCTATCACTGGAAAAGCAAAAGTTGCATCAAGTTATAAAGAAAATAATTTTCTAATACCTGAATTAAATAATATTTGCTAGTCAAAAGCATATTAATACAGGGACGCCTGGGTGGCTCAGTGGGTTAAGCCTCTGCCATCCGCTTGGGTCATGATCCCAGGGTCCTGGGTTCGAGCCCCACATCAGGCTCTCTGCTCAGTGGGGAGCCTGCTTCCTCCTCTCTCTCTGCCTGCCTCTCTGCCTACTTGTGATCTGTCTGTCAAATAAATAAATAAAATCTTTGGGAAAAAAAAGCATATTAATATTGATTCACTTGAATATTATTTAACCATATTACTAATCTACAGAGGTTAAATATTAAATAACCATATTACTATCTACCATGATTACAGTATGTAATGAAAAAATATGTGTCACAACAACCCATTTTATTTAGAAAGATGAAAATAAATACCAGAATAATAGCTATGAGAATTAGTATTATTAC
Source organism: Enhydra lutris kenyoni (assembly GCF_002288905.1). NCBI lineage: Eukaryota > Metazoa > Chordata > Mammalia > Carnivora > Mustelidae > Enhydra > Enhydra lutris. The sequence goes on from NW_019154099.1 coordinate 45,852,435, forward strand.
CTTTGGAGAACATAAGTGGACTAAAGGATGGAAATTGACCATATTTATTATTAATATTTATTACTACTTGATTTTTATTTTTAAAATGCACATAAAATCTTATAAAGATGTTTTAAAATGAAGAAAAATAATTGAAGGGATAATCTAGAGAAGGAAATGGCTTAAAGAACCAGAAATATAAGGGAAAAAAAAATCCCTGAAAAATATCTAATAATAAATTAAGGATTAAAAACAAATGAAGAGGCAAAAAGAATAGATTTTGAGAATCAGTCTAGAATGCCTAACATTTAATAAAGCTGAATTCCACAGTTGTCAAATAACTAATAGAGCAGGCATAGGAAGAACTATTTTGAACAAAGCAGGTAAGGCTTTTCCAGGAAGGGAATTTTCAGGTAATCTACCAGATCCTTTTTTTTTTTTTAGTATAAAATCACTGGTGGTATTTGTACAGAATTATTTCCAAAAGTTAGAGATTAAAATGCCAAGACAATTAAATCAAAATAATTAAGATAAAATCATGAGAGGGAATACCACCAAAAGCTACCATTTAAAGTATTTGGCCAAAAAAAAAAAAAAAAAAAAAAAGGAAAAAGCTGAAATCCAGGACTCGATGAATTAATACTGTCAGGAGTTGGGGAGACTTTTAGAATGTGGGCCATCTAGGCCTATTTGTAGGCAGAATGTAGGAGGTCAAGAAAGAATGTAATGAATGTCATAATTCTTTGTAGGAATTGGATTTGCAATGGGGGAAATTACAAACTGGCTTTCTCTTTTTGGACCACTACATTTGAATACCTGTGGATTTGTTCCTCACACCCCTGGATGAAGTCTCAGATAGCACAACTTTTCTTACCACACTCAGGCCTTAATTTATCGTCTCAAATTTGAAAGATTAAATATTGCAATCAGGTCTTGTGCATGTCAACTCCACTAATGTAAAATTCCTATTCCACCAGCCATTCCTCCTTAAGGATGGAAATGTTTCAAGGGAAAATGATGCAAGGTCAGCTTCACTTTCTCATGCTTTTTATGCCCCCCTCACTAGTTATTATTTGGATAGAGGGAGTGAAGTTGGAAAAAAGGGAAAAGATAAAATTTTGAATAATCCCCTCCAAAGTGTTGTCAGACAATGGCTCCTTCTGGTTGAGGCAGATGTCCAAAGCAGACTCTGCTATGGGCCACTCGGGTTCCTTGGGAAATCACTGCTGGTAGTTTTCCACCCCCAACCTCCATGCCTATCTTCAGCTCCCCTATCTGGCAGAACCCTTAGGACTTCTGTCTCAAGCCTTAGCTGCCAGAGGTCTGGTCTGTTATAGACATCTCTGATAATTGCTTTGGGTAACAATAATTTTACTAAAGATAGATTTTAATTAGGTTTCCTCTGGGAAGTCCAACATAGAGCGCACAGAAAACATAAAGAAATTTTTTCCCTGACTCTTGGCAACATTGAAGCACCTCACGCCTAACTTCCCCAGCTCAAGCTCAAGCAGTCTCTAATCTTCAGACGTTTAAAGGCAGCCTGTTCTATTTATCCTGGGGTGGTTTGCCCCAACTTTGAGCCCTCTGGCTTCTGGTTAGTTCTAGCACCATAAGGAAAAAGGAAATGTTGGGAGAAAGAGAAGCTGTGGTATTTGTTCTCCTGACTCCATCCCTGTGAGCCTGCAGGTTGGCAGTGACTCTCTTCCTCTTCTGAATGTATAATTCCTCCTGGAAGCCCTTTCCTTTAGCTATATAGCTGCTACTATCCTGGGGCCTGAGAACCACTAATTCTGTTTTCCTCCCTTCAGGCCTAAGAATCACAATAATTCCTCTTTGTTGTTTGTTCCACAGACTATTTCATGTTCTATTTTTGGTTCGTACAAGCTTCTCCATAACTCTGTAAATTGTTCCCTTATTCAAATGTTTTTAGTTAATACTTTAGGTAGGTTTTCTGTTTGTTTGTTTGTTTTAATTGGAACTTTGAATGTTATACTAGGATTGAAGTGAGGAGAAGCACCTGATTCCTTCCGTGTTGCTCAATAGCATTCTGTATCATTCCACGCTAATACGCCAATACTCTCTTCAGAGAAATCCTCATCATAATCTTGCCCCATTAAAAAAAAAAAAAAAAAAGTGCTCTTATTTAACCTGGAAGTGGTTGATGGGCTAACACTAGACGAACCAGCTTCATAATTCTTAAAATATACTGCAGAAGAGAATTAGCATCTCAATAAGAATGTGGCAAAAGAGAGAAAATAGTGACTTTTCAATATCCTGTAATACTTTTTATGGATTGAGGTTGGGGGAAGAGAAAAGAATGAAAGTTTCAGGCATGTAAATTAGGGGAATATTTCTTCCTTCTGAGAAAATAGTGAAACAAAGAAGTTATGTGGATGGACACAGGAAGAAAAAAAAAAGTTTAGGTAAGGAGCAATGTAGTTGAAGGACTGACCTGCTCAGAATGAGAGAGACAAGTAATGAAGACTTGGGATAGTTTTAACTATTTGGAACATTTTCTGCCAAGACTACTAGGATGCCAACTAGTGGTGAATGGAGGAATTGCTAAACAAACTGTGAGGACTGCAGAAGCTCCTTGGTACAGAATAAAGGCTTACAAAAACCAACATGTTCTCCCAACAACCTTCTCTTATACAGTACGTTGTAAAATGAAGTGACTTTTATGAAACATGTAATTTCCCTCTTAAAAAAGAGGAGAATTCTTGAACTGAAACTTCTTTTATCTTCAGGTATATAATCCACTGTAGTGGATTAATTGTTATGACATATCTTGTAGTAGGTTTCCTACAGTAAGGACCAGATTCTGTTTCCAAATGTGAGATAAAATTGTTACTGAAAATGAAACTTAAGCGATTTTTTATGGCTTGTGCATAGAAACAATTTGTATTTAAAAAAATACAGTACAAATCACTTATTTCTGAGTATTACAAAACTATTCAGGATTGCAAATTTTTTCCAGGCAAATTCCCTTAGAACTTTATTACTATTCAAATTTAAATTCTGTGGAAAAGATCCTTGGGTCTAGGAAAACTCTTTTTAAAATTTTCATTTATTATTATTATTATTATTATTATTATTATTTAGGAAAGCTCTTTAGTGGAAATGTTTACCAGCGTTTTACATCTGTCATGTCCATTTGTACCATCTTCAGTGTGAGATGTGTCTATAACTATGAAGGATGGGAGATTTTGTCTTACTAGGAAGTCATCTAACCATAGCCTCATGGATGATAGCAGAAACCGAGAGGTTCTTACATAATAACAGTAGCCAGAGAGTCAGCAGTTTTGCATTGGCTTTCTAAACCCCAGTTCACAAAAATCAATATGAAGAAGGCTGGGTGACATGCTCACAAAATGGGTTACATTGCAGGAAAGAAACCCTGAGTTTGGGGAACCCACATCTTTTATAATGGGAAGTAGAAGAACACCTGCTTTTGTTCAGCGAGAAGACACCATCATGATCTTCAAGGTTCTAAGCAAACAGGGCCTTTGTTCTGGAGGTAGACATTCTCCCTGTTTTCCTAGATTGTTCACCACACAAATGTTCTTGATGAGAGAGTTCAAAGAATGCTCAGTATCTTTGCTTGTAAGATAGACAGAAATGTGAGGACCACATGAAGAACTATCTTCCAACGGGCTATACTTATATGTGACAAATTTAGATTTACAGTCCCTAGTATTCAAATCTCTGTTTCTGTGTCTAATTCACAGCTTGCTTTTATTACCACATTGATACATCCAAAAAATTATTAACCTTCTGATATCAAGCTTCTCTTTCTTTGGGACCTTGTATCAGTGTGATTTTGACAGTATGGTGTTGTCTACTGAGAATCTAGATTAATTTGGGTATATAATCTCAGATATTATCTTGAATACAGGTTTACAAATATAAAGTATTAAAAAGGCATCAATGATATGAATTCCCACATTAAATTAGTTTTTTCTTTTATTTTCAGTAACTCAGATTGTAAATTTTCATTTCCAAAAAAGAATACATAACACTATATAATTTATTTCAATTGGTCTTTATGACTATTCTTAGTCACTTATAGAAAGTTACAGAGTATCACTGGGAAATTATTCTTGGCTATACAACATCTGAGTAGAAATTGACTAACAATGAGTTTTTTAGGAGTAATCTTAATTATAACTCACATGTTTTAATGTATAGTGTGAATTTAGTATTCTAACTCTGCAAATAGGAGAAGGTAGATGATATAGGTCAAAGACAAAAACTTAGGCTGTCATGCTGCCAGCTCCCCGTACCCCACACACACACTAACATTAAGTGAGACCTTAGAAGATGGGGAAGATTTTCCTAGTGGACATAATTCAGGTGTTCTCAGCTTTAGGGGGGAAAATATATATATATTTTTATATATTTTATATATATATAAAAAATATATATATATGTTTATTTATATATTATATATATATATATATATATATATTTTTTTTTTTTTTTTCCTCAGTGATCTTTTTCTTATAGTTACTTGCCTTTTCTCTTCACTGGAGTGGTTAAAACCTAAAAGTAAAGATTAAGTGTAGGCATAAAACACAGTATCTAGGCCTTCGGTCCAAGGGGCAGGAATAGTCCTTGAAACTCACAGGTGGTATCACTATGGAGGTTGGCTAGCTAGCCATAAAGGCCAAAGCTTTAATAGTTCAAAGTATAATCCCTTTTCTTTTGTGTTCCTACTTTGTAGCTCTTTCATGAGCTTGTGTTCACCACAGGAATCACATCAAAGGCTCTGGAATTCCAGATCCCTGCTAAATAACTTTCCTTCCCCTTGCTGTGAAAATGCATTCTGCTTTAATCATCACCATACAAACTTCATCAATTGAAGTAAATTGTAAGAAAAACTTATCTCAAGTTATGTTTTATAATTATATAACCATATTAGTCATTTTCTATAACTGTAATATTGACTCAGGTTATATAGTAATAATTTGACAAAGTTAAAAAGAGGTTAAGCAGTACGAATGTACTGTACAAACTGTAGCATTTGAAGACAGTCTCCGCCCTCCCTTCGCCCCAGCCCACCCAAAGTAAGGAAGTTCATTGAAACTATCTTCGATTGAATGGGGAGGCTCATTCCTCAGGATCCCAGCAGAGCAGTCAAAGGGGATGGGCCCTACTGTCCCAAACTGTGTGCTTTGGGGAGTCTCTGGGTTAATAGCATGAAATTTTAAATATCTGGAGACCAGCAGGCACAACCCAGAGCAGGAAGGACAAGAAAGAAGCCACTTGGCATGAGGCAGTTTTAAATGAGAAGGAGGAGAAAATATGAACTGTGGTTATGTGTGATGAAACTTTGAGGAGAGAACGAGATCTTGAAAGAGGACGGTAGGCATGTTGTGCTGTGTGCTGTGTTATGAATTGCCTCATTATTGCTTCCTCAAGAGATCCTTAGTAAAGGTCAGTATTCATTTTGAGTCTCTCTTTAGAACTTGATGCTTTTTTGGATGGGATGCTGACTTGCTGCTGGGTTGGACTAGAGGTGGCCCAGCTTAGATGAGTTTCATATATAATTTTAATCACATATGGAAAGAAGATGGAAATAAAATTCTCTTATAATATTTGACAAGAATTCTAATAAATGTAGTATCAATGGGACATTGAGAGTTTAGACTTAATCTAATGACTTTTCATTATCCAGTGAGATATACACACAGACACCATTCGTACCCTAATTTTGCACTATTTTATATTTAGCCTTTCACAATATGATTAAATAATAATCATTCTTCATTCTTTGCCTGTTTAAATATTTAAAGTAAAATAATTATTAAATGAAACTAAATAAGAACCCCAATCATAATCAAGATTATTCTGAAATTCCAATTTTTAAAACCTGTTCCTTTGAATCTCAATTAGGCCTTAATTTTCCTCCTCACAACATGACAGGAAGGGCAGGTAAAAGTTATAAACTAAATATTTTCATGCTATAGAAGCAAACATGTAGCCCTTTAAGAAGAATTATCTTGTCAGGTTATTTCCCTTCTAACAGATTGGTCCCAGAAAGCAGGTTTCACCTTTAGCAATTTGAGGGGCAAGAAATACTTCATTTTCCCAGTGAAGATAGCACAGCATTATTTATCATTTCTGCAATAGCATAATTACTCACTCAGCATGGCAGCCATGGTTTATAGAACCAAGCTGCAGCTTGGGTTTGTTTATTGGTTACTCTTTCCACAGCTTTCCATCATCAAGTTTCATCCCTTAGCCACTGAGCTCCTGTGGTAATCAGTGGTCAGGCAAAATCATATAGGTGCAAAGAGCCTCTTTCTTATCATTATGTTAAGGGACATTAGTACGTCTAAAATATACACTGATAGATGCTGTTATGTGCTACAATCCTATTTATTACAACTTATTAAGTAAAATATGGTATTTCTACATGCATTAGCAATAAAACCTCCTTGAATAGGTCATGATGACACATATTTATTGGTTTTGAAATACATAAGAAGGTCCCTTCTTGTTTTCAGTCTCAACAAATTATCTTCAGTCAAGGGCCAGTTACAAAGTAGTAATTAGAATCATTTCACATGAGATACTGTTATTTGCCTTTAAAATATATTTTATTACCAAAATGAACTTTACAAAATATCTGTTTTCCTATCTATCTCTGATTTTCCTTTAATATATGTTCTCCTTCATGCAGCCTGTCCAAAGTGTCCAGAATTCCTGAAATATCACAAATGAATTCCAGTCAGTAGTATATATTCCCCTCCTGGAAAGTATATTGCTCTTTACTGAAATTCTCTACTACTTCAGGTAGACTTAAGCACGTAGACTAAATTGTTAAATGACTCCTGCACTTGAGTCTATCTTAAGCCTTAAGCATCTCCTCTCAGCCCCAGCCTGACATTCCTCTTACTTATCCAACACTAAGAGAGAGGAAAAGTGCCATAGCTACACTTCCTTCATCACCTAAAGTCCCTAAGAAACTACTTAGTAGGTCTTATATTCTGTTCTTAAAAATAAAGCCAATTTTTCTTTAAAATGTCACTATTCAAGATTCATACTTATTAAAAAAAGATTCATACTTCTCTTCCTTCAGGCTAGTGCTATGAGCTAGGCGTCATTGGAGAACAGCAGTTTTGGGGGTTCTGAGACTTTTGCTTCTTCCAGACCCACCCTTAGCCCTTAAGTGTCCAGGACTATAAAGGGGGAGAGGAAAGCCAGCAGAATCTTAGTTTGATGGGCTGCTTCTTCTGGTGGTAATGTGTCCCCAACATCATGGTAGCTCAAACTGGTTTTCTCTGAAGTGATGCAGATGGTTTTGGCCCTCTTCATCACTGAAGATAGCTTTGAATGGAAGTTGGACCTTCCATCTACCTTGTCCACATTTTCAAACCTCCAGCTACTTCTCTAAGTTGATACTCTTATTATCCTGGCAGACACCGACAGCTCCTGTCATTTCTTCTAATTTCCATACTCTTCATGGAATTAGGAAAACTTCTTGGGATGCCTCCTTGTCCCCAGAAAACTTTAAAGAATTAAGGAGTGGTGGTAATAGTTTGCCATCTTCTTTTTAGTCATGCTACCCCAAATTCTTTGTTACATACTGTTCCTGGGAACCTCAGGCTGTCTCCTTATTCACACAAAATTTCTAATTTCGGTAAACTCTAGGAAGACTTCTGCTTCAACTGAGACCCCAGAGTAGGTCTGTTGACATTCAACACAAAGAGGAGGAAAAAAGTAAGATGTCAGGATTATCCTCTGTAGGCACCCAGAATTTTTATCAAATATCTCTTGGAGCTCCCCTCACCTAGATTTAGAAGTTTGTATTAAACCAAAACAACATATGGTAGAATGGATGCTTCATTCCCATAAAGCCAGCCCAGTGTTATTCTTAAATTGACTAGAGGAAAAGAAGGGTATGTGGATTGGTTTAGAGCATAGGACTATTTGGCCTCCTCCTAGTAAGACTTAAGAAGGAGATTCCAGGTCCCCACTGGTGGTAACCAGTGTTCATTCAGTATGTAATGTTGAAAGACTTTTTCAGCTGTACTTAGCTCATGCTGGCCCCTTAATTTGTGTGCCTAACTTCTACTTTAAATATTTAAAATAAAATAATTATTAAATGAAACTAAATAAGAACCCCAATCATAACCAAGATTATTCTGAAATTCCAATTTTTAAAACCTGTTCCTTTGAATCTCAATTAGGCCTTAATTTTCCTCCTCACAACATGACAAGAAGGGCAGGTAAAATTCTACCTGCTACATATAAAAAATAGTGATTTCACTTATAATGTGACAAATAGGCTTAGAAAACAAAAAAGTCTCCTATGATAACAATTAGTGTATAGAAACATTTTTGAATACACAACCATGAGGCTTACAAAGATAATGCAAAAAATAAAGTATAGAGTATCTTAAAATAAAAAAGCATAGAAGCATCAGCAATGATTCCATTCTTTCCCAACATCAAGCTATTGCTGAGCTGTTAGACAAATACCACCTGTGATAGATGTTTGGGGAAATACAAAATTTGAAAATCCAAAAGTCATGAGTACAAAAAAAAATCAATAGGACTGCATTCATGGCAATTATTGACAATATAATGCAGGGATCAGTGATTTTCCTATAATTGAATTGATTCTGATTATCTTCAAATACTTGAAGACAGATCCTAAAGCAAATCTTCAAGAGAAACAACAAAAACAACAACAACAAAAATGTGTAATATGGGAGCAGTAGGAACAAGAGATGTGAATATTCCAGTGGCATACCTTGAGAAACATTTCTTATTTGACATTTGAAGAAAGGGAGACCAGATAGGGCAGGAATTTATCTATTTAAAGTAGAAAACAGATTTTGTAAGACTACTACAGAATAGGAAAGTATTGGAAAAGTAAAAAATAGTAAGTATTACTAGCACAGCTAACATTTAGTGAGCAATTACTATGTGCAATGCACTGTTCTAAGTCAACTTGAACATATTAATATATTCAATATGAAAGCACTTTAAAATAGCAGATGTGGTAATACCAAGGCAGAAATTAAAGAAATAATTGACAATATAATAAAAACAGCTAAAGAATATATAGCAAGTGGTTTTCTTCAAAATATTTCTTCAACAGGATCATCTAAGCTTATGCTAGAAAAACAAAATATTCATGTGAGAATTTTAATTGGTGTTTTATCATATTTTATTGCTCAGTTTAATCAAAATGAATTTTTTTGACAAAACCTTGTATTCATTAGCCAGATGTATTAATACCATTTTTAAATGAAGGCAATACTTTCTAATTATAATAAATAAAAACAAGACATGATAAAATTTCTTATAATCAAAGCAGAGATATTAAAACATCACAGAAACATGATTCTTCTACTGGGAATAATTTGAACCATCCAGCTGTGACCCATAAGGTTGGCCTCTGGAGTCTCAATTTTTCCTGGCCAAACTGCTACAGAGCAATATTATATGTTAATATACCTACCCTCTGATGTCAAAAGACAGGCCTTGTATATTTTCTTTGGTCCTCTAATTTCTTATTATAACAAAAGTCCAGTTAGCAGGGTAGAGCTGTAATGATGCTCCTTTATTCAACAGAATATGCTATCTAGGGTTATTCTGTATTGCTGATTGAGCATCATTTTTTAATGTGAAAAGCACTGGATTTGGAATATAAAACATAAACTATCTCAAGCACTATGAGACTTCCATAAATTCATTTGATCCTTCATATTTTTCTCTTTATGTATAATATAATACTTTACATTAAAATATTATTGTCTTAAATGAGAACCTGTTTGCCAACTGTTATTTTAAAAATAAGGGTATATTATTTAACCAAAGAAAGAAATTACCATTTTTGCCTATTCTGTTATTCTAAATAATAACAGTAAAATTCTTTTTTTAAAATTAAATCATTTTCCATGTTTCTTCAACTAATGCAATATAGTAATGTTGCTTCAAGTGTACCCTTTGCATATCCAGACAGTCGAGGTTTATTTTTTTTCCCAACTCAATCCAAAATTAGATTAAATATAATTTAAAAGGTGACATTATAGCCATGAGAACATCCTAGGGATGTAGTAACTGTAAAAGCCACACATGCATTTGCTTTGACAGCAAAGGATCATGAGATTCCTAAGTATTTGGCGCACATGGAAGATGATATCACAAATACAAAACATCCTACTCTGTTTATCTGCAATAACATTCCAAGCTGTTGGTTGACACATTTGAATGTCAAAAAAGAGAGAGAATAGAAACCTTGCAAAGTGTTAAAGTATAAAAGTATACTTTTATGAAGTATAAACCAAACCATAAAAGTATGGTTTGGTTTCCTTAAGATTCTGATACCTGATTGAGTACAAACAACAATCTTCCCTCTAGATAAAATAAGCTGGCATAACAGAGAAGAGTTATCTGTTGCTGAGCTTGAGAAAGAGCAAATATTTACAAGCAAAAATGAGGGCATAAGAAGATTATACAAACTTTTTTATTGTAATGAAATAAAATCATGCCCTCCTTCTTAACTGTGTAGCCCATTAGCAAATATGTAGGCTAAGTACAAAGCACCAGTGGGTGAATTCTAATTCTATAATTGATAAATAAGCTCAGATAGGCTTGAAGAGGTAAATTCCAGAAGGAGTATTAGGTATTTAAATTTTTTTAATAACCAAAACATCCTCAAAATATTTTAATTTTTTATTCTATAAGTACTTCCCCAGGTTTTTTTCTTTTAAATCTAGTACATGACCCAGAAGTGCAAATCAACTGTGACATTACCAGTAATTTTACTCTCCTTTTGGAGAAGAAAATGTAAATTCGTGTATCATATATGTATTCCTTATATTAGATCTACTCCAACTCTGTTTCATTGATCTATAAGTACATGCATTAAGAAAAATGTTTTATTTACTAAGACTCTATAATTGTTTTAATATCAGGGAAAGCAGGTAAATAAGTCATATTAGTTTTATTTTTCAGATATATCCTTTTACTATATTTTTACTCTCTGATAAAATGTTAAGAATCATATTTTCTGAGTCAAAGGAACAAAAATATAAACTTCCATTTTTGTTTAGACCATGATAAATGTATAAATTCAGGAAACATTGACATTTTTAATAATATTTTGTTTTTATATTTATAAAAAGATATGCTATTTATAGTCTGGTATTAAAAGTTAAATGTTGAATTTTCTACTTGGTTAGTTATTTGTGCATTTTTTAACTTATATATTTTTAAAAATCTTATTGTGGTAAGAACATGTAACATGTGATCTAGCCACTTAAATTTTAAAAGTGCACAATACAGTATTGTTAACTATAAGCTCAATGTTGCAATGCAGATTGCTACAACGTAGTCTTATATAACTGAGATTTTATACTCTTTGATTAATAAGGGAATGTTTCCCTCCCCCATCTCCCTGTACCCCTGCAACCATCATTCTACTTTTTGATTCTGTGAGTTTGACTATTTTAAAACCTCATAGAATTGGAATCATGCAGGATTTGTCCTGCGCATGTCTTATTTCACATCTATGTTCTTGCAATATGCTGGATTTCCTTCTTTTTAAGACTAAATAAGATTCTATTCTATGTACATATCACACTTCATCTACTCATCCATCAGTGGACATGTTGGTATATCTATATCTTCTTGAATATAAGAAGTACTATGTGTCCCAACATATTGCTAAATAGTTTATTATAATAGTTTTCAATTGAGTTTTACATTTATAAGTTTTCATGTTATTTAAATTTACCATTTGATGGTTTTGCTTTCTTCTTAAAGAGTTTGCCTACTGTGTTTTTGTTTTATTAACCAGTACTTCTGAGGATTGTTAATGATTGTAATAGGAGACAGTTCAACTTGTTTCCTTGTTAATGGGAATGCATCAGGTTTTTCTCCATTAAGGGCAATGTGTGTCTGCCTCTATCCAGCCACATGTTTTATATCTCTTTGTGTTTGTTTTTGTACTTGTGTGTGTGTGTGTGTGTGTGTGTGTGTGTAGTTATCATGTTATGAAATACCACTATCCCTAGTTTATTAAACTTATTTTAAGTTCAAGAATAAATGTTAATATTTTCAAATGCATTTTGGCATCTTTGGAGCTAATACTATGATTTTTTATTTATTAATAGTGTAAAATATACTCATATTTCTAGTATGATCTGTCTCGCATTGTTATTATGAATCTCACTCGGTCATTGTATAATTTTTTTTACTGTATTTCTCAATTCAGTTTGCTGGTATTTTATTGAGTGTCTTCAGCATCAGTTTTAAGTTTCTTCCTCAGGTTTTTACCAGCAGACTTAAGCTTACTTCTCTGACAGAATCCCAGTGTTGGCTTTCTCTTTATATGTGTTCTGAAACATTTTAACTATCAAGGGAATTATCTTTCTTCAAAGTTTGGGTAGATTTAACGCAAGACACCTGTGAGTCCTTGTGCCTTTTTGTGGAGTAGAGGAAGTAATGAGGTAAGGAGGTGATGCCTTTGAACTCTAGATATTGTTCTCTATTTACTTTGTCTGTATTCAATGGTCACCTCAATGGTAACCTGGTATTTCTTTAGGCCATAAGTAATTATCTTTAATATTAGTTTCTACCTCAATATTTTTTTCTGAAATACTTTTGTATACCTACTATGTATATTGTCATTCCGTCATGTATATCACTTTATAATCACTGTAATCTCTTTGCCCACTTCCTTTGGAATTTGAGTTAAAATTCCCAAGTTAGCATTTGTTATAACTGAGTATTCAACAGCTTTAATTCTTCTCTTTATTGCTTCTAATGCAGGTTTAATCTCCTTTGTACTTCAAGTTTCCTTACAATGTTGCCTTAACTCAGCTCACTCTCCTGGTCTAGTCATTAGTGAGAAAAATACTATTTATCGTGTTTTATCTAGTGTTTTCCCATGTTTAAATATTTTAACACAGTAATTTTTTTCTGAAATGAACATGTGTATTTCATAAATATTTTGGTCAAAAATAAGCCTTTTTCCTGCTACTTTTTTGTCCATTACATTGTTAAACATTTTAAAAATTTCTATGCTATAGTCTGTAAATGTATATACACAATATTTAAATAAGGCAATATCTACACATTCTCCAGATTGTCCATAAACAGTGCTTGTAAACTTCTCTTGGTTCCTCCTCTGTTGATCTGATTATTGGTAAAATTCTCAACAGATCTCCAGGTGCAGACTCCAAAAAACCCAACCCTTAATCAATTTTACACATTTAGAAGTGATGTACACTTTTTATCAAGCTTACTTCTTTTCTTCTGCCAGGTTTACTTTCCTAGTGAAACCTCTCTTCGTTTACTTGTACTTTCTACCTGTGTTGAACTTCTTAGAGTACTAGAACAAGAATAGATGTAGAAAAGAAAAAAGAAAGAAAAGAAAAGGAACTAATGGTAAATTTGAAAGAATAAAGTGATCATGGCCACTTTTTAAGCCAGGTGTTGTCCCATTGGTCATGGTTACTAATGGCCAAGAGATCTGGAGATGGATTGTAAAACACAACGGTTTAATGAAAATGACATCTACTCTCCCCCCACCCCCGCCAAAGGCTCTACTGTCCTACTTGAGCATCTAATTTGACATTTTATTAATTGGCCTTTATAAAGGAGTCTGGACAATGTTAACTAGTGTTCCTAATTTCTAATGTTGTAGAAAAAATATCTCTGTGTTTTAATGAGACCACTAACATTTGTAAGAAATCATATAATACAAATCTATTAGATAATTTATTTTGCAACAGGTAGATGTTGCAGAAAATAAATTGGCATAATAAATATTGTTCATGATGATTAAAACATACAACTATAAACATTCATCACAATAAACCATCATTACTGTAATACAGAGGTAAACACAGTGCTACTAATATGTTGTAGGACCTAGATTCCTGGGCTTAGATGTGCTTTCCCTATTTTGTTTTCCTGCTTTTCTTGACAAGCTGTCAGTGATCAGTTCACACTCCTGAAAATATAACTGCCTTTAGCAGTCCCCTCCCTGCTTCTAATCTCCTGCTTTGAAGCAGAAGCAGAAAATTAGTTTGGCTGAGAGTCAGAGCTAGCCTGGATGTTGTATTACACTGGGGTCAAAAGTCTCAGAAAATGGACTGGAGGCCTTATTTATGGAAGAAAGGATATAAACCTTTATTTCATTGATCTTCTCTTCCTAACTTTCACACTTGCAACTGTTGTTTCAAATTTTCAGGTTTGGTGGTCAGGTAAATAAGACATTATTATAGAACAAACATATATGTGCCCCAGATCTCTTGTGTTCTATACCAATGGAAACTACTGCATCTTACTCTGCCTTTTCTTTCCAATTCCTAGCAAAATTCCTAGCATATGGTATGTATTCAGTGAATGTTAAATTGAACCAAACTGAGATACTGGTTGCATATCCCTCCAGTATGCCACAGGTCTCAGGAAACTTAGTATGTGGAAAACTGAACTCATCATCCTTGTCCCCTACTTGTTTGGTCTTTCCCCTTCTGTATTTTCTATTTTGATGAGGTGCCCAACCCTTACCCACTCACATAGGCTAGAAACCTAGTAGCCAACTGTGTATCTCTTTTCCCTCCTTATCCTTGGTTAATTGATAACCGAGTCTTCTCTATTTTCCCTTCTAAATATATCTTAAATCTATGACCTCCTCTTTACCCTCACTGTCTTGCCTTTGTTAAGACCCTCACAATTTTGTAAGTTAATGTTCCCTAATAGTCCTGTTCTTCCAAATTCCTTTTTCAGAACTCTGTCAAAAAACATTTTTTAAAAATAGAAATCCAAACATAAAATTCAGCTTTCGCTAACAGAGATGAGAATTCAGAGAGGCCAAAGCATCAAGAATTCACAGGACAGAGTAACAGAGAAATAAGGACCATATAGAGGGAGAACTTCAGAGATTTGAAGTCTTTACCAGAATCTTGAATCTTTACCAGAATATTGATCAACACATGTGTGTGAGGAAACACCAACGGCCAGAGAAAGAGCTACTGATAATGCAAAGGCAGAACAACTTCTAGAATTCATTCAGGGACATAATTAATTATGTTCCTGCTAGCTAGATTGAAAACCTGGGAGTCAGGTAGGATACTGATATGGATAATTTTCCATTTGTGTAGAAAAATTCTACCTAGAGAAAATGTTGTTCTGGCTCCACTAAAAAAAAAAAAAAAAAACCCTTAAAGTTAGCTTTAAAAGAAGTAAAATTTTCCCAAATAACTTCATTGCATTTGGGGGGGGGAAACCAAATATTTAGAAAAATATAGGATAAAAGAAGGTCTAGCATCCTATAAAACTCACAATGTCTAACATACTATAAAAGCCTACCAGGCATCTAAAAAGATGGAAAACATCCAAAGGAAGATAAAAAACGATAAACAATAAACAGAAACAGACCTAACAGAAATAACACAGTTGAGAATATTAGTGTTTAATGACTTAAAAACAGTTATAACCTATATTTCAGAAGGTAAATAAAAACATGAAAGGGGGGAAAAGTCTTAATCAACTTCTCCTAGATTAAAAAAAATGTCTAAGATGAAAAATACACTGGATACAATTAAGAGCAGATTAGTCATTACAGAAAAAAAATAGTGACTTTAATCACATAATAATAGAAATAATTCAAAATGATAAAGATGAGGGAAAAGACTGAAAAAAAAATAGAGTATCAGTGGTCTGTAGGCCTTTAAGTTACTTAAAAATGGATAATTGAAGCTTGTGCAACCACCCTGGAAAACAGCAATGAGATTTCTCAAGAAGTTGAAAATAGAGCTACCTTATGACCCAGCAATTGCACTACTGGGTATTTACCCTAAAGACACAAATGTAGTGATCTGAAGGGGCATGTGCACTTGAATGTTTATAATAGCAATGTTCACAATAGCCAAACTATGGGAAGAACCTAGATGTCCATCAACAGATGAATGGATAAAGAAGATGTGGTATATATATGCAATGGAATACTATGCAGCTATCAAAAGAAATGAAATCTTGCCTTTTGTAACAACGTGGATGGAACTAGAGGGTATTATGCTGAGTGAAATGTCAATCAGAGGAAGACAATTATCATAAGATCGCTCTGATATGAAGAATTTGAGAGGCAACATGGGGGGGCTTGGGGGGTCTGGAAGGAAAAAATGAAACAAGATGGGATTGGGAGGGAGACAAACCATAAAAGACTCTTAATCTCACAAAACAAACTGAGGGTTGCTGGGGGGAAGTGGGTAGGGAGAGGGTGTTTGGGTTATGGACATTGTGGAGGGTATATGCTATGGTGAGTGCTGTGAAGTATGTAAACCTGGTGATTCATAGACCTGTACCCCTGAGGCTAATAATACATTATATGTTAATAAAAAAATTTTTTTAAATGGATAATTGAATTCCTTAAAGGAAAGAAGAAAGTGTTGCAGAAAATATTTGAAAGAATTTGCTGAAATTTTTCTAAATTTGGTAAATAGAGCTCTCTTCATCCTAGTGAATGTTCAGAGTCTCATTTCCTTTTCTTGAATTTGATGCTGAATTGAACATTGCTGAGACAACTTCATATAGAATAAGTGAGACTGAGACAAAGCAAAGGAAAGCTGCTGTTGATCAACCACCATGACTGGAAAGAATTCCAAATTCCCACCAAACCCACCAAAAGCAATGATAGTGTGAGTAATCACCTGGTTCCAGAGTGAGAATGCTATAAGGAGCAAGAAGGTCCCATCAAGAAGGCACCAATTCCTGGTATTCACACGCATCTCTAAGACTCTTCACCTAATGAACTAGTCTGCATCTTGGGTTCTTCTATATACCTCTCTTCCCAGATCTCCCTGCTCTCTAATGTCTGTGAAAGTTTCTCCTTCATTGTCTCCTCATATGTTTTATATCTACCTATGAATTACTGTTCCCCTGGGGGTTAAAACTTTCATAACACAGAAGCCAATATTACCCCACACTATTTGTTTCTTAGTGACAACCACCAGTCACTCTGGTCTGTGTTTAGAACAGAACACATAATCATGACTACTTGTTAACTTAATTGGAGGAGGAAGTAATAGGGAAAATATTCATGGAAAAAGAGAAGTCTGTATCTCAGCCATTTCTAGATTTGAGAAATTCTGACTTTCTAGTTTGACATAGTTCTCTGTTAATCTTATTAAATACTAATAAGGATTTTTACAAAATAATTTTGTAATAATTATAGTATGTGGCCATCTGTTTTTAACCATATCGGTTCTGAGTTTGAATAGATGGACAAGTGGCCAAAAAATTGGGCTACGTGTTCTATAACATCTTGTGCCATAGCTTATTGTTGTTGTTGTTGTTTTTTAATTTCATAACATGCTTTGGTATGTTCAGTGAAACATTTTAGGTAAAGGGCACAGAAAATATTACAGAGTAACTCCAGTCACAGAATAAAGAAGTGTATCTGGCATTATCTCCAAAATATATTAAAAATAATCTCATTATAACTCACCAGCCACTAAATTCAGTGAAGCATATTAAATAGCTTTATATTGTAATATAATCTTATTTCTTTCATAATGCTATTCATTAAAGAATAGACTCTACTCTAAAGTATCAAAAAAAGGTATCAAATCATCCTTTGTCTTGTTTAAGCTAAGCCATGTTTCCCACCTTTTTCTGTATTTGCTAAAAATAAAATGAAAAATCAAATGACTATCTGAAGTGGTTTTTAAAAGGGTTATATCACAGTTCCTGTGAAATCCTGCCTGATTTAAGTCCTATAAGTACCTGGCTCTCTTGAGATGGCAATGCATTGCTCACAGAACAGTGCACACTATTCAAGCTTGTCCATGGAGTCTCATTTATCACAATGATCTGTGGGCATGATAACATAATCTATATACAGTGTTTAGTTTTCTCTGGGGTGGTTGGACATTTTTAAGCCAGTTACTCAAAGATTGTCCTTTCAATCCTACCTTATATATATTTTTTCTTCTATTCACTTATACTAAAAAAAAAAAAAATTCACCCATTTCTTTTTTCACACTGAACCCCTTACCTCTGACAACTACCACCCTCTTCTCTGTATCTATGAGCTTAGGGTTTTCTTTTTTTTAAATATCTTATTTATTTATTTATTTTAGAAAGAGAGGGAAAGGGAGAAAGAGAAAGGAAAAGAGAAAGCATGTGCACATGTATGTGCAGGGGGGGTAGAGGGAGAGGGAGAAAGAGCATCAAGCAGACTCCATGCTGAGCACAGAGTCCATGCAGGGCTCTGTCTCACAACCCTGAGATCAGGACCTGAGCTGAAAGCTGAAATCCAGATCTTCTGCCCATTTTTAAATCAGATTTTTTTTTTTTGTGGAGTTGTATGAGTTCTTTGTGTATTTTGAATATTAACCCCTTATCAGATATATGACTTACAAAGATTCCCTTCCCTTCAGTTGGTTGCCTTTTCTTTTTGCTGATGGTTTTCTTTGTTGTGCAGAAACATTTTATTTGATACAATCCTATTTGTTTATTTTTGCTTTTGTCATTTTTGCTTATGGTGTCAGATTCAAAAAGAATATCACCAGGACCTCTGTCAAGAGCTTATTACCTATTTTTTTTCTAGAAGTCTTATGGTTTCAGATCTTATAGTCAAGACTTTAATTCATTTTGAGTTATTTTGTACATAGTATAAAACAGTGGTCCAGTTTCATTTTTTGTATGAGGATGTTCAATTTTCCCGAAACCATTTATTGAAGAAGTTGTCTTTTTCCCATTGTATATTCTTTGCTTGGTTGTCATAAATTAATTCCTTGAATATGTTTGGGTTTATTTTTGGAATCTCTATTTCTCTCCATTGGTCTATGCATCTGTCTGCCAACACCATACTGTTTAGATATTATGGCTTTGTAATAAAGTTTGAAATCAGGGGGAATCCTATCTTACTATCTTAATATCTATTACACACTGAACTTTGCACCTGGACAGATAATCCTCTTGGATCTAGTAAAATACAAGACATATTGCAAATCAAATGGGTAAGATGCATTGAGGGTTCTTTTTTCACCATATCTAAGGCCAGCTAAAGGTAAGCATTTGGACAGAAAACATCATTGAAAATACAAGTGGACAAAGTTTATGTTGTGGGTCTAGATTAAAGTGCAATTTAGATTTTCTTCTCCTACTCATCACTTCCAGAAATGACTCTATAAGAGATCCTGAGAATTCTCTGTCTTTTCAGTGTTTCTCTCACTCTTTTACTTTGTCTCACACTGTCACTCTCAGGCTGAAATAGGGACCTGAAATCAACTATGTAGCTAAGGGAACAGCCTGGAGTCTGAGGCAAACCCATATTTTCCCCTCCCTCTATCTACAGAAAAAAGGCACTGATACTCCGGTAGTCATAGGCAAACCTTGTGTTCAGATGTTAGCTTTTAAGCACTCAGCCCTACCACAAGGAATAAGAACTTAGAAAAATACCTGATTCCAGGGCTGGGGTAAAGAGGAACAGGAAGAAACTGGAACATCTTGGTGCGCCAGAGAGTAAGAAAGTGTTCAAAAATAATGACATGCCAAAAGGACATTAGAGACAGCTTGATTGGCCATTTCTGGGGTAATTGGAACATCAAAATAAATGAGGACCACAATAGATTGCAATCCATCAAATGAAGTAGGAAATCATTTGAGTCTATTATGATAATAAGTAAACACACACAAATAGAAGAGAAATGAGGACGTTGTTTTCTTAAATTAGCGTGCCTCCTGATAAATGTGGAAGAAATGATCAAGTAGATAAACAATCATTGGCAGCAGGTTGGTAAAAATGGACTCAGGCAAGACTCTAGGGGATAATACAGCTGCAGAAAAAGCTGAATGAGGAGCAGGGGGTTTGCTTGTTCTCAAAGAGTCTCACCATGGACTGCCAAGTAGTAAGAAAATAGTTACTAAACAGGGGAGAAAAATGAAGGGAACAATAGCAAATGAACACTGGAGAAAGTAGACACCATCTTGACCTGATGATCCAAATTAGCTACATTAGAAAGTGGCATGTAGACCTCATGCACTTTGGGATATTAAACCCTGAAAAGAATACCTTATCACTTCTGCATTATTCCAGCTAGAATGCACAACTTGAGTCTAATGAGGAGAAATATTAGTTAAACTCAAATTAAGAAACTTTCTAAAAATTACTAGCCTGAAGTTTTCAAAAATGTCACTGTCATGACAAAGACAGGCTGAGAAACTCTTGCAGATTGAAGGAGGGAAAAGAGAAATGAAAATTATAAACACAATATGTGACTCCAGACTTGGAATATGAACTATAGATGTGATGAAAATATAACCTCAATGTGAAATTTCCTAAATCTGAATCATCATCAAATGCTAATTTGAAAATATTTAAGTTTGGAAACCATTATTCTACTTTGTCGTTAGTTTTGGGTGAATTTCTTTAGCTGAAATTTTTTATTAATTGCATCTATTTTCTAATATAGTAGCTTTTTGGTTATAGTTTTCTATAGTTCTTTTTTTTTTCCCTTATTTGCAGGTATTTTTTTGGACATAGTTCATAGTCCATAGTTCAAATGCATCCTTTTCTAAGAGTATGGTGAAGTGCAGTTTGGAAGATGGAAGATGTTAGTAAGACAAAGGGTGGTGGTTTTCATGTCCTGCTTCCCTTTCATTTCTACATCTTTCTTAATTTTACCCTTTTACTATTTTTTGCCTTTCACTGCTATGACCCCAGATCAAATAGGCAACTGACATCAGTTTTCAAAACCATAATGTCTTTTCTTATTTCATCTACTGGAATCCTCAAAACATCCAGACTCTTAGTCCTTTAAAACATGTTTAAATTATATGCATGGTCTTATTTTCATGGCTGCTAATTACAGAAAAAAAATTTCTAAAATGAAAACTAGGAATTGTGTAAGTTATATCATAACAGCTGTATTATTTTTGCTTTTCCTGTTGTTTTAGTGTACCCAAATAATGTGCAAATGCTATAAATGCTAGAGCTCACTTGCATTCACTAGTAACTTATTGTTGAAAGCAATACGACTAGTGAGGTTTCTTTGAATGGTCTCCTGATATATATATATATATATATATATATGTATATATATATGTGTGTGTGTGTGTGTGTGTGTGTGTGTGTAAGTTACATATATATGTAACTTTAATATAATATATGTTAATATATAATTTAATGTACATGCACACTAGAAACTAGAACTTCTGTGTTTGAAACATGACTAAATGAGTGAATACAAATGCTTTCTGTTGCAATTAAAACACTGAATAAATGTAAAAATTATATGTGTGTATATTTATATGCATATTTATATAGTGCTGAATTCATTAGAAAAGAGTTGAAACTGATAACCCACAGATATCCCCAATAAAAAGGGAGAGGTAAGAGTACATGTCAAGTGAGAATTATGTATGATGAACCTTTGTTTGATATGCATATGGTCCCTCGACTCAGATATAGGCCATGACAAATAGATCTTTGATATTCTTTCTTTATTCAGCTTCATTCCAAGCATAATTTCATAAGGTGATACTGATTTTACTTGTAGAATTCAATGAGTTTTGATAGGTGCATAATTACATAACTACCACCATAATCAAAATATAGAACAATCTCATATGGTAGAAACGTTTCTGGTGCCCCATTGTAGTCAGTACCCTTCAGCCACACTCAGCTTCTGGGAACCACTAACCTGGTTTCTGTCCTTATAGTTTTGTGTTTTCTAGAATTTCATATAAATGGAATAATACATTAGCTTTTTAAATCTTTTTTCACTTACCGTAATGCTTTTGAGATTCATTCTTGTTGTTATGTGTATTAATCGCTCATTCTTTCTCTTTTATTAAAGTAGCATTTCATTGTGGGTTTTCTTAATGAAATTTTCTTCCTGAAGAGCAAAAGTTCTTGATTTTTATCAAGTTCAATTTTTATAATTTTTTCTTTTTTCTCCATTTTTTTTTGCTTCATCAAAGACATTTTTGCCTAAATAGGTTCATAAAAATTTTCTCAAAATTTTTTCCTATGAGTTCTAGTATCTTATGTGTTACATTTAGGTCTGTGATCTATTTCAACTTGGTATTTGTATAAGTTGAGAGGTAAAGTTCAAAACTCACGTTTTTTTGTTTGTTTGTTTATGGGTACTCAATTATTATCACATCACGTATTGAGAGGACTGTTATTTCACCACTGGAAATTAATTACTGTAGAATAAGTTTACTATATATGTATGTATCTTTGTTTGGACATTCCTTCTATTTTATTGACTTGTGTCTCTCTTTCTAGCAATACCATCCTCTCTTCATTACTGGAGCGTTATAATATATATTGTATAGTAAGCTTGGTAATCTTTACATCAAGTACTGTAATAACATCTTTACTTTTGTTCTTTTAAAAATTGGTTTGGTTGTTCTCTGAACTTTGAATAGTCCATATAAAATTTAGAATTATCTTGTCAATTTCTAAAAAAAAAGACTAATGAGATTGTATTGAATTTATAGAATTTTTATTGAATTTATAGACCAATTTTTGAATATTTGGCATCTTAACAATTTTTGGTCTTTTAATCCATAAATTTAGATACCTTTCCATTGCTTTGGTCTGTTATTTTTTTCTTATTAATCATTTTTAATTTCCACCATGCAAATCCTGCTTCTAAATCTATTGCATCTCAATCATTTCACAGCTTTGATATATTTTAAAAGGTATTGTGTTTCTAATTTCAATTTCCAAATCTTTTGTGCTCATATACATAAATATCATTTATTTTTGTATATTGACCCAGCATTCTGGGATCTTGGAAAATTCATGTGTTAATTATTTTAACTTTTCTAAAGATTCTTTAGGGTTTTCAGAATAGGTAATCATATCTGTGAATAAAGACCATTTTGTATCTTCTTTCCCCATCTGCATGCCTTGTATTTTTTCCTTCCTTTATAGTATTTACTTAGATCTCTAGTATAATGTTGAATGGGAACAGTGGCATCTGACATCCTTTCCTTGTGCTAGACCTAGGAGGAAACCCATTGGTCTTTCAAAATTTGGTATGATATTCACTATAAGCTTTGAGTTCCATGTCCTAATTTGCCAAGAATCTTCATAATAAATGAATGTTGGATTTTTTCAAATGCATTTTCTGCGTCCATTGGAATAATCAAGATACTCTCTCTCACAGGGCCAGATGAGGTTTTTCTGTGTTTGAAGGAGGAAGCTGAATCTAAGCTACCTGCAAAGACTCAGAATTAAATGCAGCTCTTTTACTTGAAAGGGAACATAAAACTCCTCCTTCCCAGCCAGATAGAGGACAAAGAATCTCAATTCCAGCTCTGCCCCTGGGTGCCAAGAAAATCTCATGAGATAGCCAAACATCAAGACAACCCCAAGCATGTTGGCACTTTAATTTGAAATATCCTTATAATGATAGCATTCTCAAGTTCAGAAATTAGAATAAAAATATTTTTTGAATCCATAAGAGAAACAAAAGTCAAATATTCTAAAAAAACACTTCCACCATACAGGTTACATTAAGTTTTAATTGAGAATACGAAACTCATTCTTTTAAACTCTTCTTATTTCATTGAAATTTAATTAAAATATATGATAGAGTATATTTATTCATTTTTTTCAACAAATATTTACTGAATGTATCTTTAAGAGGATAAACATTTTTTCAGGCTCTAATATGATTACAAGGAAACACGATGATTCACATCTGTCCTATAGATTATTATTATTGATATATATATCCATACCATATATATTTAGCCTTATTGGGGTATATATTGATTGGCTGTAACATGACAGTCTCTCTTGGGACATGAACTACTTTTATGTGGCAAATATACAAACCATTTCTAAATAATTTCATATCTGTATACACACACATATATAAATACATGTATAAATATGCATACACATATAAATACATATATATATATACATATATATATATATATAAAGATATATGAAGTTATTTGGCTCGTGCTATTTTCTACATCTGCTTATCATCTCCCAGCTATATATCTCTTATTAGAAATGACTATGCAAATTGCTGCTCATAAAATCAGTTCACACATTACTCAGCCTTCTTTATATTGATAAATAGTATTGTGTTCAGTTTTTTTAATGCATTTTTTTCTTTTTGAGTTATTATAAAATACAATTTTCAGTTTATAGCATTATACTAAACTTTTCATAAAAATATATGAAAGCTAATTACTGATGGAGACTATTAGGATTATCAGATGCTTCTATGGAATGGCCAAAGTGAATCTTCTTCTTGTGTACCTTTAACTGATTAGTCACTATTCTTCTCTACCATTGAAATAAACATTCTTTCATTAAGTCTTTACAGCTATTTTAGTATCTTTTCCCAATTTTAATTTACTAACCCTTTAATTTCTAAGAAAACGCATTTGACTTTAACTAAAATAATAAGTATGTTTGGATTTTGTTGTTGTTTTATTTCCAGATTTGCTATATAGATCAGGAAATTATATTGAGTCCTTAATATTTGTAATACAATAAAACTCTGGGTTGCTTTCTAAGTAGTTTATATTGACTAAAATATTAATCACTATTAAAACCACTATAAAAAATTAATCTGTGTTGGTACTCTGTGTTGTTGGATGAAGGAGTAATCAAAGCTGGGATATATGTCACTTTTTGATGTCTTAACTGATACAGTACCTCTGAATTACTTGTTGGGTATTACATTCCTCTGACACCATTACTTATGGGTATTCAGTAGAGTCCTACTCATGGACTCGTCACCCTTCTCATAGATGATAGTTTTCATCAGTCAAGAGGAATTGGGTATGCATACTTACCAGTTAGAACTTTCAATATGCAATGGCTTTCCTTCTGCCTTCATGTGTCACAGTGGTCTTTACAGCTGGAGCTTTCAGCAAATACTATTAATATATTGCAGTACTATCCAGAGAATGCACTATGTTTCTCTCTAATCTTAAGCAGCCCATGGCGTATTCCTGAATAAGAAAACTGAAGACTGCAGCATTTATTTCTATAACCTTGTTGTTGATATTAGTATTCATGTAAACATTTAATCCATTTATTCTTCCATCAGTTGTTTTTTAACTGCTGTAGAGTTTTAGAGGAAACTTGGATACATATAGACTCTCCTTATTCTCTCTCTTCAGTAATTTAGTTCTTTACAATAATAAATCTGTCCATCATAGCAAGTGGTGCTCTTTTTATTTATCTTAATTTGTATTTATTCAAGACAAAATCCTACTTGCATGCCCCCCACTGAAGTCCTTGGTAATTTTATATTGTTTATTAAGCTGTGTTTTAAAACTGACATTGAGCTTCAAATCCTACTGAGTAAACTGTTAATATGACAATCATATTTTATTTTAAAGCTGTAAGTAGCATTATTTGCTTTTCTGTTAAATGGACTCAGGTCCAGTACAATTATAGGGAATTAAACAAATGTTTCTGAAGTAAACTCAGTAGTGGGGGAAAAAAAAATGAAACCTTAATGTTTGTGAAGAGATTCAGATTATCTTCCTAGCCAAGCCACTCCTTCTGTAAATTTGGAAAATTCACTTGCCCTTACATTCTCTGTCTCTTGTCAGTAAAATAAATTAATAAGTTATTCTTACTGCCCATTTTCTTTGAACTCTGAAACTCTATGACAGTAATTTATGATTATTGTCTTAAACTTATGACAGTACATTGAACACTTGGAAACATGCTAAATTCATCCCATTTACCCAATTTTATGCTTCAAAAACTTCACAATCAATGGGTCAGTCTTATCATTTAAAAAAATGGGCAGAGCTCTAAGTATGAAAACTCATTGATTTGAGAGTTTTTGTTGCTGTTTCTCATAATTAGTTCATCTATAAGATTTTATTTTTCATGTAGTTTGTTTTCACTGATCTCATTTACATCTAGTCTTTTCATTCTTTATTGAGTGTAGAATTTCTCTAATTCTTCAGTATTCTTATTGTTTATATATTAGGTAAGCATGCTGACCATTCAGGATTTGGGAATTTTTTTGTTTTGAAGTCAATGATGTAGGCATTTTGAATTAGCAAATTGGAAAGCAAAGGGACTGATCTTCCATTTGATATCTTATAGCTATAATTTTATTAAGAACTATCTGTTACCCCCCTCATCAGATTTTGCTGTCAGAGATGTATCTTGTTCAGTGATTTCTAAAGCATATGCCAGCAAATGGAAAATACAATCTAATAAAAGAGACTTCTAAGTGTCTTAGACAAAATACTTATTTTCATATGAATTTAATATTTTAATAATTGTGTTACGATTATCTGGTACTAAAATATCAATTATGAATCAGCATTAGGTTCTAAAGTAGAAACTCAGGAAATAGAAAGTGGCCATATGTTCCTGAAAAGAACCACATAGTAGAATTCATTGAGGAGTTTAGGATCTTTTGGGAAAAATAGACTCAATTAACTGAAATTCAGGTGAATTTATGAAAGCTCTTACAAGTTTTAATTTTAATGAATTAAAAAGAAAAGACCACATACATTTGCATTCACAATAATGGGTATTACATGGGAATTTCCACTTATAGTCCCTTAATTTCCAGGAACTTTTCAAGATTACCACCCAGTGGTTTTTTTTCAAAGATTTTATTTATTTATTTGACGAAAGGGTGGTGACCACAAGCAGGAGGAGTGGGAGAGGGAGAAGCAGGCTTCCTGCTGAGCAGGGAGCTGGATGCGGGGCTCAATCCCAGGACCCCAGGATCATGACCTGGTCCGAAGGCAGACATTCAATGACTGAGCCACCCAGGTGCCTCCCACCCAGTGTTATGATGATATGCTTGCTTTAGTGAAGAGTATATGCATATTAAGAGTTATTTTTTTAAAAGATTTTATTTATTTATTTGACAGAGATCACAAATAGACAGAGAGGCAGGCAGAGAGAGGAGGAAGCAGGCTCCCTGCCAAGCAGAGAGCCCGATGTGGGGCTCGATCCCAGGACTCTGGGACTATGACCTGAGCCAAAGGTAGAGGTTTTAACCCACTGAAGCCACCCAGGCGCCCCAAGAGTTATTTTTCATATGTGTAATACTCCTTTCAATATTTAGTACATTTTTAATTTTATGATTTATTGTGACTGACTCCCCCAACTTTACTATGGTCCTAGCAAATCAGAGTAATTCCAATCTCTTCAACAATAGTATTTACTATCTAGGGATTACTTTATGTCAACTTCCTTTATTTTTCTGTTTCATTTTAAAATTGGTACTATTACCTTACTGTCAGTTTTATTTCTATTTCTTTTAAACTGCAGTTCCTTTGTTATTTTTTATGGGTTCTTTTTTGCTCATATCTCCATATATAAGTAAATTAATATCTGTAGTAAAACCAAAAGTTTCAGATTGAGAAAAAGGCCTACAGTAATACATATCTAGTTATCTGAAATTAATATCTAATAAAATAATATCCATCACCTCGGGTGATAGCTCATTAAGGATTATATTACTTAAAAAGATGACTGACTTGACAAAACACATCTACAAAATCCCCATATGATATATAATTGTTAGAAACTAAATACTTTCTTGTTCAGGTTGGTAACAAAACAAGGATGCCCTCTCTCAGCTCCTATTCAACACTACTGGAGGACTTAGCTAGTGTAATAAGACAAGGGAAAGAAATAGAATGTATTCAGAGTAGAAAGGAAGAAATAAAAACATTTGTATTTGTAAGTGGCATGGTTGGCTATGGAGAAATTCCAAAGAAATGGGAAAAACAAAAAAACAAAATTCTTGGAACTAAGAAGTAAGTATGAAAAGGTCACAGAGTAAGTTAATATGTAAAAGCCATTTTCCCCCCTATATACCATCAAAAAACATTTTGAGTTTACTTTTTTTACAAAATAAAATAGCATCAAAAACTGTCTATTAGCAACAGCAGTAAAAAGGGAAAGCTTAAGTATAAGTCTAATAAAATACACACAGGATTTGTATGTAAGAAAACAGAAAACATCAATGAAAGAAGTTGGAAAAGATCAAAACAAATGGAGAAATACCCCATGTCCATGGTTTGGAAGACTTAGTGTTGTTCAGATACCAATTCTTAACCACTTGATCCAGAGATTCAAAATAGTCCTAATGAAAATCTCAGTAAGTTACTATTTATATCAATTAATAATTTATTCTAAAGTTTATGTGAAAAGACAAAAGACCTAAAGTAGTAAGTATAATACTGAAGAATAGCAAAATTGGAGGACTAATCTATTGCAGGATTTAGTATAAAGCTACAGGGGTAGATACCATTGATCAACAAATAGTTGCATGGATCAATGGAAGAGAATAGAGAGCCTAGAAATAGAACCACAATAATATAGTCTTTAGTGTCTTTCAAAGGTGAGAAATCAATTCGAAAGAAAAAGAATAGTCTTTCCAACAAAGAGTGCTGAAATAATTCGATATACACATGCAAAAAGAATGAACCTAGAAGCAAATTATATATTTCACAATAATTAACTCAGAATAGATCATATACCTAGATTATAAAATGCAAACTGTAAAATATCAAGAAGAAAATATAGGCAAAAAAGTCTAGAGAAATGTGGACTGATAATGAACTTTTAGATGTAACGCCTAAAGTATAATCCATGAAATAAAAAACTGATAATATAGCCTATTAAAATTAAAGATACCTGCTCTCCCAAAGACAGTTAAAATGTATAAAATACAAGCCACAGACTTGGAGATAATATTTACAAAGCATAAATAAAGACTTATATTGATAATATGCAAAAATCTTAGAGCTCAACACTAAGAAAACAACCCATTACAACTAAAAAGTGAGCAAAATATCTGAATAGACACCTCATTCAAGAGGATATACAGATGGCAAATAAGCACATGAAATGACGCTTGAATCATTTGTCATTAAGGAATCATAAAACAACAGTGAGATATACAATTATTAGAATATCTAGAAAACAATACCAATTGCTGGTGATCTGTAATAACAGAAATTTTCATTTATTGCTAGTGGGAATGTAAAGTGACAGTCACTTTGGAGGATAGTTTGGCTGTTTCTTATGAAGTTAAACATAATTTCCTCTGACCCTGCATTCGTGCCTGTAGGTATTTACCAACTGATTTGAAAAATTCACATCCACACAAAAATCTGCAGATGAATGTTTGTGACAGCTGTATTCAGAGTTAAAATTTGGAATCAACCAGGATGCCTTTCATTAGGATAAGCAAACTGGTATTTCCATATAAGGGAATACTATTTAGCATTAAAAAGGGATGAGCTATCAAGGCATGTAAAGACTCAAGTGAATCCAAAATGCATCTTAGTAAGTAAAAGAAATCAGGTTAAAAAGACTGTGTACTGTAGTATTCCATTCATATGATATTCTGCAAAAGGCAAAATCCTAGAGTAGATAAACAGATCACCAATTCCCAGGGGTTCACAGTGAGCCTAGGGAGGCACTGAATAACTGAAGCACAAGCATTATTAGGGTAGAGAAACTCTCCTGCGTGCCACCATAATCACAGCTACAGAACTCTATGCCATTGTCAAAATCCATTGAGTTTGAAACATAAAAAAATGAACACAGTGTATGCAAATAAAAAAATATTTAGAGATCAATGAACTCCCAGGTCAGAATGAAGAATGTGACGAAATTATCTGTTACAGCCTCACTGAAGAGAGCGTGAGGGAGAAGTGCTGACTAAGCAAATTTGAAATGAGTGCATGCTGTCAGATGAAAAGCAAAAAGACCCATCCATAGGCAGTGTAGACTGGTTGATCGATTTTTTTTTCCTATGGGAATAGAGGTTAACAGCTCTGAAACCACTATACACATACACTGGAACTGAAGAATTTAAAAAAAATGAATAGCATATAATAAGAGCCAGAGTCTGTTTGGGCAGGAGCTTATAGATGAGCAATGGGTAGAGGCTAGAATGAGCCCGGTTGTAATGTTAGAACTGGAACATCAGTATGAACTCAAGTTTAACTTAATAAAGATGATTACATGTACAAATATTTTAGACATGTATTTATGCACAGGTTAGTAAATACTCCTTTCTTTGATTTGCCCACTGAGAGGCAAGGAGCAATCACATACCAAAAGCCATGGGCAAACTAGTGTTTACCTCTTGATTTTTAATATTATTCTCCAATAAAAGAAATAAGGATTCCATGGAGAAATACATGATTCTAGGAATGGAGCAGAAAATGTACAAATGAGTTTCAAGAATCTTATAGTGCCAGAAAGTAAAGAGGTGAGAAATAAACACACACACACACACACACACACACACACACACACACTCACACACACTTACACACACTCTCACACATGGATATGTCAAAGGGACAAGAGCTAACAAAGAGCTCTCAACAGCTGAAGCTGTAACAGTTTGAGCAACAGAATGAATACAGTAGTACTATATTACAGCTCAAAGTATAAAGTATACATGAATTTATACTGATTTTTAAACTAATTGTATAAATAGGGGAATAGACAAATATGCTGTGCAGAAGAAGTCCAAATAACTTACATAGGTACGCTGCCTTCCATGAGGCTGAACATGTATAATTCCCTATTCTTTAAGTATAAACTATGCATAGTGAACACTTTCCAAAGATAGTGAAAATTTGGGGGAAAAAAAAGAATACTTTAGCCAGGTGATCAAGGTTAATATCACTAGTGATAAGTAATAACACATGCCCTTGCTATAAGAATCCCATTTTCTTCTGTAGTCTTCTTCCCAGAACCATGAGAAAAACCTCATTCAAATCCTAATTGAGGAACATTCTACAAAACACCTAACCAGCATGCATCAGAACTGTCAAGGTCATCACAATGTAAAGATTCACAAAATTCTCACAGCCAAGAACAGCCTAAGGAGATATGGCAACTAAATGTAATATGATATTTGTGATGAGATCCTAGACAGGAAAAACACATAAAGGGAAATCCAATAGAATATAAATAAATAGGAAATTTAGTTAATAATAGTATTTTGACTTATTCATTAATTGGGACAAGTATACCTTATGAATGAAAGATGTTACAAATAGAAGCAGGGTATGATAATATGTAGAAAACTCTGTACTACCATCACAATTTTTCTGTAAATCTGAAACTATTCTAAAAGTAAATATTAATTATGCTAAGTGAAATAAGTCAAGCAGAGAAAGTCAATTATCATATGGTTTCACTTATTTGTGGAACATAAGAATTAGCATGGAGGACATTAGGAGAAGAAAGGGAAAAATGAAGGAGAAATCAGAATGGGAGACAAACCATAAGAGACTGGACTCTGGGAAACAAACCAAGGGTTTTAGAAGGGAGTAGGGGTGGGAGGATGGGTTAGTCTGGTGATGGGTATTAAGAAGGGCATGGATTGCACAGAGCACTTAGTGATATACACAAGCAATGAATCACGGAACACTATCTCAAAAACTAATGATAAAGTGTATAGTGACTAACATAATTTTTTTTTAGTAAAAATAAAAAATTTTAATTTTGGCTGATATTTATAGTATCATTATGTAGCTGATGTCCTAATTGAAATATTAAGAATAATATAACAGACTCATGTATTTGTAGTTATTTATAAATTACTTATTAGTTAAACCCCTTGTATATACTTTAACATCTATCTGCCACCAACCCTACCTTGATCAATTATTCCCTCCATAATATAAAGTATTTTTTCCAGTGTGTCCTCTGCTGAGCATGTAAAGGAGAATAACTTTTTCCCAGGTTAAAAAGAAAAATAGGAAAACAAAACAAGAAGTGTACCTTTTGTCTGTTAGTTACACCATATCTTTTTTTCTTTTACTGCCAAAATTCTTGAAAGTGTTATTCACCCTTGTTATTTTCTACTGTCCTCCCTATTTTTTCTCACTGTTCACTGCCTGCTGTTACCTCTACTCATTCTAATGTTATGACAGCTTCCCTGATGGAAGTGCTATGGCTGGGAGGCAAGAGCTCTGGGCTCTGCAGCTGGGACCTTACATACCCAACTTCCCTTCTCTGAACTTGCTTGCCATAGCTCTAAAAGGATGATTAGGACTATATCCATCTTGGTCTGTCCAATAAACAATATATTTCAATAAATATTGACCAGTAGATCTAGAAACAATACCTAGAATCTGTTCTTTTTTTCACTACTACTGCTCTCGAGCAAGTCATCATCTTTCTCCTGGATTAGCAGCCTAGCCTACTAGTGCACTAGACCAACTAACCTCCCTAACAGGTCTCACTGCTTCTGGCCCTCACACCCCTTCAAATCTCTCTTGACAAAAAGTCCAGAAAGGAGCCATAAAAAACCTCAAAAAGAGCTTGTCTCTCTTCTCAAAACCTTGCAGAGCTTACCATTGCAAGAACATGAGTTTAATACAGTGTGAGTGTTTGTCTGTGTATCATCAGCAGTGGGATGAGAAAATATGTCAGGTAAAGATGAGGCTTCTGGATGGCTCAGTTGGTTAAGCGACTCTTGATTTCAGCTCAGGTCATGATCTCAGGTCCTGAGATGGAGCCCTGTGTTGGGCTCTGCACTGGGTGTGGAGCCTGCTTAAGATTCTTGTTCTCCTGGTCCTCCCTGCCTCCTCCTGCATGTCCCCCAACCCACCGTCCCCACTCTCTCAAAACCAATAAAGGGTGCATCATTAAAGCAGATTACTGCTGTGGGCACCTGAGGTTAATCCTTCTGGTGAATGCTGAGAGATAGTGTGAACAATGTCTCAAAGTAGTTCCAACCAGGATTTAAGGAGCTGAGGATTTTGTCAGTATTATCCTATCAGTTTTTGGTTCAGGACTGCTGGAAAAGATGGTGAAAGGAACATATAACCTCCCAGCATGCCTCACCTGCTCTGTTCTTTAGCCCAACAACCCAGCAGCTAAGGAAAGCACTCAGGTTAATGCATAGAAAGGAAGCATACACAGGAATGGTGTAGTTGGGGAGGGACAAGGGGATACGGGTGGGTGACTGACAGCATCTCCTAAAGTTATTTTCTTAATTATTTTATGAATTTTATTTCCTTCTTAACTCTGTCAATTAATCAGAAACTTTCAGGAAATAGATGGCACACTCAAAGGGGTCAAATGGAAAAAGTTTAACAAGAAGACTACTTAAAAGTATATGGGCAAATTAAAAAAACAAACAAACAAAACAAAACAAAACAAAAAAACCCCACAAGTATGAGAATTCTAGGTGGGCTAATCTTATTTCCAGTGTCTGAAGGAGCCAGGCTGGGAACAGATAATTGAAATTACAAGATCTATAGCTTACTTTGTGAGTGGAGAAAATATGTCACTCCCAAGACACATCCTAGAGAAGAACCCTGAGAAATAATACCTAGATGCTCTCTCTTCCCTCTGTCTTCCAGTCTTCTGCCTTTACTTTTCATTGGTCAAACCAACAAGAAGCCAGAAAACAAGGGAGTCAAGCCCCACTTGAGGTCAGTGGCCAGAGCTGAAAGCACAGTAGGATAATTAGATGTGGATCTAAGGAGTTGTTGGACACTATCTAGTATATATAAGTACAATGTAAGCTCCATGAAAGTGTGAATTTTTCCAGTTTTATTGAGAAATAATTGACATATAAAATTGTGTAAGTTTAAGATATGCAGTATGTTAAATTTATATATGTATATATTGCAGGCAATTCCATCATAGCCTTAGCAAGCACCTCCATCACATCCCATAA
This sequence comes from Enhydra lutris kenyoni, assembly GCF_002288905.1. Classification (NCBI taxonomy): domain Eukaryota; kingdom Metazoa; phylum Chordata; class Mammalia; order Carnivora; family Mustelidae; genus Enhydra; species Enhydra lutris. The sequence continues at coordinate 45,886,088 of NW_019154099.1, forward strand.
TTATCATTTCTTTTCCCTTAACTTATCAGATGATTTTAGAAACTCTACAAGAACTAGGTCAATAATTAACATGATATAAAATGGAAGTTCAATTATTTATTTTGTGATAGATTAAAACTCAAAACATATGATAAATGTATTTAAATGTAAAGGAAAACAAATTTATTTCATGGAAGTACTAAATAAGTAGTAGAATTAGTGTTCCAGAAATGTAACAATACTCTCTTAGTGCTCTCACCCCCGCCCTCTGTTCTGAAGTCTCTTCATTCTATGTGTGTGCTCTAACCCTGAATCTCGGGCTAAGATTTCCCATATGTCCAGGTCCTAGGGCACGAGAGTATGATACACAGCATATAATAAAGGGGAAAATACCAACAGCTAGAAGTAAATTAGAGAAGCAACTAGGAGTAGTAAGTAGAAGTAAAATGCCTCATTTTCTATCAGTTTTCCTTTTTTGAAATTCAAAAAAATGAAGGAAAGCATGAATGGACTCTGAAGTCACGTGGCTATTTCAAATTCAGTCCTTTTCTGTAGTATCAGGATTGGTAACTTCAATATAATCATACATTCTGTTCTTTGAATACTTCATATTTTCCAAGATAAATCTGTAGAAAACAGAAAATGGATTCTTCACTCTTCATTTTTTAAATCTCTAATGTTACATTCTTTCAACTCTTCAAACTCTTACTAGAATCTAAATGCACAACCTGTTTGCTAGAAAATTAATAAAGTCTGGAATATCTAAATTGCTTTCCCTATCTTTCTGGGTATTTTTTGCACACTGGTATGAATCATATTGCTATAAACAAACATGCTCATTAATAGAATATTTTCCTTAAGAAATGCAAAGCAACATACTGTAATGTGTATGTTTAGCTCTTTGCATTTCTCCATCTTGACATGTTTATCTTGCATGTGTCCTTCACTAGACTGTCACAGTCCTTCTTGTCTGCATAGGGATTAGTCACTAGATGGGGACCTTCGTCCGGGAAGTAAATACATTATTCATAAATATATCAGCTAGCTTCCAGCATCCCACAAGAGGTAAGCATTCTATATGTTGTGTGAAATTGACAGGGTCTCAGAAACCATACAATTATGCACTCATTTGACAATATTTAAAATTTGTCAAAACTACAAGTGCAGGATACAATAAAATGTAAAAATGTGTAATCTTATATGACTTGTCTGTGAGTGTATGTGTTTGGAATTTAGAGTTTTTAATTTGGATGCGTGGATTTTAGAATGATATGTCATGCTCAGGACATGTTCAGGTCACTTTTTTTTTTTTTAATAATTTATTTGACAGAGATAGAGAAAGATCATGAGTAGGCAGAGAGGGGGGGGGGAAGCAGGCTCTCCGCTGATCAGAGAACCCCATGTGGGGCTCGATCCCAGGACCGGGAGATCATGACCTGAGCTGAAGGCAGAGGCTTAACCCACTGAGCCACCCAGGTGCCCCCACTTTTTTTTTTTTTCAGGTCACATTTTTAAGCTCTAGATAACACCAGCTTTGAACTCACATCAGCCAAACTTGGGCTTTGCCACTAAATGAGTTCAGATCATGTCAAGTTTTGGTGCCAAATAAAATACAATTATTTTAAAAATCCGATTTTAAGAGTTGGTATTTTTTTTTTTTAACCTCAGAATTATGGACTGTGGAACATATCGTGAGACAATGGGGGATAGGAATTTTTTTAAGATTTGATTGATTGATTGAGAAAAGGGGAGAAAGTGTATGTGAGCAAAGTGAGGGGTAGAGGGAGAAGGAGAAAGAGAATCTCAAACAGATTCCATGCTGAACAGAGAGCCTGACATGGGGCTCAATCCCAGGACCCTGAAACCATGACCTGAGCCAAAAATCAAGAGTTGGTAGCTTAACTGACTGAGCCACACAGGCACCCCTAGGACTTTTTTAAATGGGCTTAAAATCTTATCTGAGAAGTAAAACAAATCTTTAACAGGAAGAAGGAGATGTTTCACATTGAGCCAGGGTCGTATATTAAACAAAAAATGGAGAAAGAGTAGAATCACTATCTACTGTGGAAGTTATGACGAGGTTTCACTAAATAATGATAAAAGGAAGGGACATGCATTGCAAAGGAGAAAAGCATAAAGATATAGAGAAGTGAGAAAAATACTTCCAAGTATTTTGGCCCAGAGGACTTGGGAAGGGTTCAAGAGATGATAAATATGTTCATGGTAAGATTATAGAGGACTGTGTTTTGTCCTCTCTCTCTCTCTTTTTAGCTTTCAAACACCTCTTCCAAGATCACTATCCACTATCAGTTATGTTAGAATTACTGGTGTTTCCCAAATTACTAACTTTATTTTTAAAATTTTATTAAGTTTTTATTTTAATTCCAGTAGAGTTAACATAACAGTGTTTTATTAGTTTCGGGTGTACATTATAGTGAACCAACACTTCCATACTTCTCTCCATGCTCATCATGATAAGTGTCCTATTTAATCTCCATCACCTATTTAACCCATCGCTCCACCTATCCCCTCCCCCAACAACCATCAGTTTATTGGCTATAATTAACAATCTGTTTCTCTATCCATGTTGTTGTTAATGGCAAGATTTCATTCTTTGTTATGGCTGAGTAATATTCCATGGTATATATTTACTACCTCTTCTTTATCCATTCATCTATTGATCCACATTTGCACTATTTTCCTAATTTGACTATTGTAAATAATGCTGCTATAAACATAGTAGTGCATATATCCCTTTGAATCAGGGTTTTTGTATCTTGGTGTTACATACCCAGTAGTGCAATTACTGAATTGTAGGGTAATTCTGTTTTTAAGTTTTTGAGGAAACTCCAAGCTGTTTTTCATACTAGCTGAAACACTTTACATTCCTACCAATAGTGCATGAAGGTTTCTTTTCCTCCATATCCTTGTCAAATTTTTTTTTCTTGTTTTTGATTTCAGCAATTCTGACATGTGTGAGGTGATATATCATTATAGACATAACTTGCATTTCCCTGATAATGAGTGAGATTGGCACTTTCTCATATGTCTGTTGGCCATCTATATGTTTTTTTTTAGTATTTTCTTGAGGATTTTGCATCTATGTTCATATATATTGGCCTGTAGTGCTCTTCTTTGTGATGTCCTTATCTGATTTTGGTCTCAGGGCAATACTGGCCCTATAGAAGGAATTTGCAAGTTTTTCTTCCTCTTCTATTTTTTGGAGTAGCTTCAGAAGTACAGCATTTGCTGCATCCCCAAAATTTGGGCCATTGTATTTGCATTTTCCTCTGTTTCTATGTATATATATATTTTTAATTTCTTCTTTGTTTTCTTGGTTGACCCATTCATTCTCTAGTAGCATGTTTTTTAGCCTCCAGGTATTTTTGCCCTTTCCACATTTTTTTCTTGTGATTGATTTCTTGTTTTACAGTGTGGTCACAAAAGATGCATACTTCAATCTTTTTTAATTTGTTGAGATTTGTTTTGTAGCCTAATATGTGATCTATTCTGGAGAATGTTTTATATACACATGAAAAGAATGTGTATTCTGCTGTTTTAGGATAGAATGTTTTGAATATATGTTATATCCAACTGGTCCAGTGCATCATTCAAAGCCACTGTTTCCTTGTTGATTTTCTGTTTTGAAAATCTGTCCACTAATATAAGTGGGGTGTTAAAGTCCCCTACTCTTAACATATTACTACTGGTTACTTCTTATGTGCTTGTTATTAACTATTTTTATTTACTTGGGTGTCTCCATATTGGGTGCATAAATATTTACAGCTGTTACATCTTCTTTTTGAATGCTCCCTTTATTATAGTTACACTCTTTGTTTTAAAGTCTATTTTGTCTGGTATCAGTATTGCTATGGTTTTCTTTTGGCATCTGTTTGCATGATAAATGTTTTGCCATCCCTTCACTTTCAATCTGCAGGTGTCTTTAGGTCTGAAATGAGTGTCTTGCAGGCAGCAATACATGTTTTGTTTGTTTGTTTGTTTGTTTTTGTTTTTTTTTTTTTTTACTCTGTCATCCTATGTCTTTTGATTGGAGCATTTAGTCCATTTACATTCAAAGCAACTACTGATAGGTATGTACTTGCTGAGATTTTTTTTACTTGTTTTGTGGTTGTTTTGTAGTTTTTCTCTGATCCACTTCTTGCTATTTTTCATGGCTTGATGGCCTTCTTTAGTGGTACACTTGGATTTCTTTCTGTTTTTTCTTTGTCTATTTTGATTGATGGTTAACATCTGGTTTGTAAATAACATCTTTACATATAACAGTGTATATTACATTGATGGTCACTTAAATCTGAAACCATTCTTTTTTTTTTTTTAAAGATTTTATTTATTTATTTGACAGACAGAGGTCACAAGTAGGCAGAGAGGCAGGCAGAGAGAGAGGAAGGGAAGCAGGCTCCCTGCCGAGCAGAGAGCCCGATGCAGGGCTCGATCCCAGGTCCCTGAGACCATGACCTGAGCTGAAGGCAGAGGCTTTAACCCACCGAGCCACCCAGGCACCCCCTGAAACCATTCTTTACTCCTCTCCTCCTCCCCCATGTTTTAGGTATATGGTATGATATATTACATCCTTATTTTTTATTAATCCCTTGATTGATTTTTTCAGAAATGTTTATTTTTACTGCTTTCATGTTTTCTACTTTTCATACTCTCACTTATGGTCTTTCTTTTCTGCTCAAGGAGTCTCCTTTAATATGTCTTGTAGGGCTGGTTCAGTAGTCATGAACTCCTTTAATTTCTGTTTATCTGAGAAGTTGCTTGTCTTCCCTTCTATTCTGAATGATAGCTTTGCTGGATAGAGTATTCTTGGCTGCAGATTTTTCCCTTTCAGCACTTTGAATTTATCATACCACTCTTATCTGGCTTATAAATTTCTGCTGAAAAATCCACTGATAGACTTTTTGGTTTCTCTTGCATGAAACTCTTATTCTGCTTCTTTAATTTTTTTTCTTTATCACTACATTTTTCCATTTTAATTATGTGTTTTGGTGTGGACTCCCTTGGGATGATTTGTGTAGGGGACCTCTTACCTTTGGAATCTGGATATCTATTTCCTCTCACCAGATTAAGGAATTTTTCAGCTATTATTTCTCCAAGTAAATTTTCTTTCCCCTTTTTTCTCTCTTCTTCTGGGATCTCTGTAATACCAAAGTTACTATGCTTGATGGAGTCACTGAGTTGTACAAAGTATACCCAATTTGCATAGTTATTTTTCTCTGATCTGCTCAGCTTGATTACTTCCCATTACTCTCTCTTTCCAGGTCATTAATTCATTCCTCTACTTCCTCTAGCCTGCAATTTATTGCAATAAGTGTATTTTAATTTCATTTGTGTGTGTGTTTGTGCTCTTCATCTTTGATTATTTCTTTTTTACCTCTTCATTAAGGGTCTCACTAATGTCCTCCACTCTTTTCTCAAATTCAGTGAGTATCATTATGATCATTACTTCAAGTTTTCTATTGGACATATTACGTATATCTATTTCTCTTAGGTCTCTTGCTGTGGTTTGGTCCTATTCTTTCATTTGGGACATATTCCTCTGTCTCTTCATTTTGTCTAACTCTCTGTGTCTGTTTCTCTCTGTTAAGAAGTCAGCTATGTCTCCTGCTCTTGAAGATAATGGTCTAATGATGCAAAGATCCTGTACTGCCCTGAAGTATAGTGTCTATTTCCTAGGACCTGATGCTTCAGAGAGTATCTCCTATTTGTGTTGTGTGTCCTCTGCTATGGAGTCCTGGTGTCTTTCTCCTTCAGTAAAGTTGTTTGGAGAGGCTCTCTTTGCCTATTGTGGCTCTTGTTTCGTCCCCACTCTGTGGCACGTGTTTTAACAAGGTGCATGCTGGCCTGCTTACAAAATGAGATTGGCTGCCCCCATAACTTAGGCCTCACAAAACATATGGGTCAGGAGAAGAGATGTTGGTGGCTTTGTGTAAGTCATCTGTGGTAAGGGGCCTGCAGTGCAGGGACAGAGGCAAATGTGATTGGGAAGGGGCCATCTGCTAAGCATGAGGGAACAGGGCTTACTGTAATGAGTTAGGTAGTGGGTATACATGCTCTACTGGTTCCTACAGATGGCCACATGTTTATGTTGGGAAGTTGGGGAGGGAAATAGCACATGCCAGCTCCTTTCTTCCTGGAGGGGTCTTAATGTGGTCCTGCCTCTCAGCCACACTCTGAGATGAGTAATTAACTCTCACTTTCTTATGCCCCAGGCATTTTACAAACTGCTGGTTCTGTGCCATATCTGCATAGGGTGTTTTTGGTGATCTTTCTTTAAGTGCAGGGACTCAGTTCCTAGTGCCCTCCAGGTTCTCCTAGGTCAAACCCACTGATTTTTAAAATTCCAGGCTTTAAGTCCTGCTGGTTGTAAAAACTCATGAAATTTAGCCCCTCTTGCTCTCAAAGCCAATTATGGGGATTCATCTTTCCCATGCAGGATCCCTGATGCTATAGTCTCTTTCTTACCTTTCTCCTCAACCCTGGCTACCTCCGACCCCAGACAGCTAAGATCCATTTTCCTCCCAAACCACATCTCACTCTTCGTAATTTCTTATGTGTGGCCTTTTCTCTGCCTTAAGCTGAGGAATGTGTTCTCCTAGTCTTTGGGTCACTTTTCAAATGATTCATGGTAATGTGAGTGTTATCTAGTTGTTTCTCTGAGACAGGGAGCACTCAGGGTCCTCCTGCCTCTGCCTCTTCTTTCTCAAATTTCCAACTTTAGACTATTCCTAATAATAAATGATAATTCCATACAATAATAAATGATACATTCCAGCTGTTTACTATATCTATGTACCTGTGTATCCCAAAGATGTCTTAAATTTGATTTATCCGAAACGTTATTCATCATTAATTAAAAAATTATTTATTAGCCAATGTCCAATGAGGTTCCTTGGTAAAAGTTGTATCCCTGACAGTGCTTATAGCCTCATGGGGAAGCAGATTCTATTCATATAATTGCACCCAGGAAGTAAAATTACAAATTAAGGATGATTTGAAGGAAAGAAAGAATGCCTTCCTGAGAGGGTGTGCAAGAAGAAGTCCACTATTCTTTTGGCAGGGTTGATGTTCTCTGAGAAAATGATCTCTGAGATGAGTTATGAGGTTGAAGAGGAAAGGAAGGCTGTGGCAGTTGAGGAGAAGCAGTGCAATGTCCCTGAGTCAAGGCAGAGGGCGGAAGACACTGGAAATATTAAAAGCAATATTGATAGACTACAGAGTAAAATGAAGAGAGGAAGAGACCAGATGAGAGCTGACCACACAGGACCTTGTGAGCTGCTTTAAAGACTCGAGTCTTGGGGCGCCTGGGTAGCTCTGTGGGTTAAAACCTCTGCCTTCATCTCGGGTCATGATCCTGGGGTCCTGGGATTGAGCCCCGCATCGGGCTCTCTGCTCAACAGGGAGCCTGCTTTCCCCTCTCTCTCTGCCTGCCTCTCTGCCTACTTGTGATCTCTGTCTCTCAAATAAATAAATAAAATCTTAAAAAAATAAAATGGTTTGATCAATCTGCTTTCAAAAAAAAAAAAAAGACTCGAGTCTTTATCATTTGAGCAGGGAAAGGATTTTGTCATTATCAGTGTGTGTGTGTGTGTGTGTGTGTGTGTGTGTTGACCTTCTCCTAAATTGCATTAAAGTTGGCTACATATGAACTTAAGCATCATTTATTCCCTAGTTTGCTCTTAGTTATTTTAAACTTTACTAAAGAACACACATTTAAATGTTCATAAAACCTGAATGTGCAACATAACAAATTTATATAAAGTGAACACCAAAAATTCCCCACTTAATATCATGAAATCAAATAATGTCAGTATTCTACATCTCTTCTTCCACTGAAAGGATAGTAACTACACTGCCCAAATTTTATTGCAAGCGTTCCTTTATTATTTGTATAGTTTGCCACTTAAATATGCATCCCTAAACATTATAGCATAGTTTCCCTTTTTATACTTAGAATTGTAAAGCATACAGTCTGTGTGTGACTTCACTATGCATATTCTTTTTCCAGTTTGTTCATTTCTTATGACTAAATATATTTCATCCATTTGGGGGACAATTTATTTACCTATTATCTGGATGATAGATACTTTCAATGTTTCTGTTTTTGTAATGATTATAAGTCATGCCGTTCAGAACATTCTTGAATATCTTGGCACATACTGGTATATAATTTTCCTAGAAAAAATACCAAGAAGTATACATTATACTTTGTATTATACATTATACTTCTATATATACTGTATTAGTTTATACATTAAACATTATACTTCTATATATACTATATTAGTTTATACATTTAACCAACATAAATGTAATAATAATGTAAAAAATATAAAATCATAAAAATAAATATAATCTATATTATATATTATATACTAGTATATAATATAATAATTATATGTTAAATATTATATATTTAACTATGAATTATAGAAATATATATTTATATAAGTTTATAAATGAAAAGAAGTTATATAAAATGAAATAAGTTATATAAATGAAATGAAATGAAAACAGAATATAGGAAAATGTATATACAAATATCTATTTATATTATTTTTACATTATTTACATTTACATTATATATTATATATATTTATATATTATAATAATATGATTATAATGTAATTATAATTATTTATATAGTTATATATAATTTACATTATAAATAATGTAAATGTAAATAATATAAACATATATTTGTATATACTTTTTCCTGTATTCTGTTTTCATTTTCATTAGAGATTATTCATTCTAGATTATTCCTCCTCTACCTTTCAGTTAATTATCTCTTCTGCATATTATCTATTGAGTTCTTAATTTAGGTTGTTGTTTTGGTTATTGCATTGTTTTAGTTCCAGAATTTCTACTAACTTTCTTACTTTCTATCTTTTTTTCTTTCATTTTTTACAGACTTCATTTACATATTTGACAGAGAGAGAGATAGAGAGAGAGAGCACAAGCAGGGAGAGTGGCAGGAAGAGGAAGAGGGAAAAGCAGATTCCCTCCTGGTCAAGGAGCCTGACACAGGGCTTGATCCCAAGACCCTTGGATCATGACCTGAGCTTAAGGCAGATGTTTAATTGACTGAGCCACCCAAGCTCCCCTAGACTCTTTTTTTTTTTTTAATTAAAAAAAAAATAGATCTGCTCAACACATTTCTTAAATGAGTACTCTGTATTTGTCTAATAAAATTGTTTGCTATGATGGAGACATTTTATAAATCAGTAATGCACAGTTACATATAACTATTAAGATGTTGAAATGTTAAAAAAAGATGTTGAAATGTGGCTAACAAAACTGAAGAATTAAATTTTTACTTTTATATAATGCAAATTATTTAAAATTTAAGGTTAAATAGCCAGCCACATGTCTTTAATAACTTCCATTTTGGACAGCAATGGTCTATATGTTATGATTACCTCATGAAGGTGTACTTTAACAATCCAGTTATACTTAAAAAAATACTAATATGCACCATCTGAAAAGAATAGAACAATATAGAGAGTTATAATCAGTTAAGTAAGATTCACTCATCAATATTCATATTTTGGTATAATTATATGTATACATATGTATGTATACTTGTGTCTGAAGTTATATGTATTTGCACATACAAATACAGTATAAAGAAAATAAACCTTTTCAATGTTGTAATATGTACTTTTATAGCCTTCCCTTTTTACATAATATTTATCAAAGAATTTTGTCACTACATAATCTCTAAAATCATTGTCTATAATGATTATGTAAGATTTCATCTTTTGTTTCTGTCATAATTTTAACATTTTCCTCCTGAACATTTAGAATGTTTACAGTATTTTGCTACTATTACTAACATGATTATGAATCATCTGTGGATATAAATTACAGACTTTAAATCTAGTTCATTTCTTAGGATTACCAAGATAAGATGAAATTGCTAGGAGTGTGCGTGGCATGGAGCATCCGTCTGGTGTTCATCTCAGCATGCTGTTAGTGGGGAACGTGGAGCCCTGCGCACACTTACAGACATGTTGTGTCCTGTGTGGCATGAACAAATGTCACTGAGGTGCACCCCAAAAAAAAAAAAGATGAAATTGCTAGAATAAATTAGCCAAATATTAAAACATTTTTATCATATGTTGCCAAATTGCTTTTCTGAGGAGTTGTATAAATTTACGTTTCTATTAGAGGAACATAAGGATACATGTCCTTTTTATTGATGTATATCTTGTTATTTGATGTGAGTTTTCACCACCAAGTGTAACTCTCTAAGTATGTAATGGAGATCTTCTATCTGTCACCTAATATTTTTCTCAATTCTATTTTATTTGAACTCTTTGAGGGCTGAAGACTAAAACCATCCTGTCCACTTTGAACCTTCTTCTTGCCTTCATCTTCTTGAAACCGCATTACTGTGTTTTTGTTCTTTTATTTCTCCTCTATCTTTCCCTGTCATCTTTCTTTCCTTTCTCTACATGTGATATTTGATGTAGTTCTGATCTTCTTTATTATCTTTGTTCCATAACATCTTTCTTAAATTCCCTTCCCTGTTTCATTCAACTCTCCTATCTTCAAACCTGGATCTCATATCTATATTTCCAGCCTGTCATGTCTTCCAAGATCAAATCTTACTTTTCTAATATGCCTTCTGAATATTTGGTTGCTTGTTCCTACTGACACCCATCATGTCTAGATCTGAATTTTAGTATTATTCATATTGCTCAGCGCAACCTAACCCAAGTCCCAGTATGTTCTGATTTTCCCCTTCCCTAAGTAACCTCATTCTTACTGGGTTCAAAAAGCTCTTTTCCCTCTCTTCCTGTGTCTCACATATCCATTCAAGTCATCAAGAATGACTGAGGCTTTATTTACAATATCAATCAAAAGCATGTCTTACTTCTGTTACTGCTATTTCCATGATAGAACAGGACCTTATCACCATGGCAATTTTTTCCTAAATGGTGGTTTCTGCTTTTAAACTTTCTTTCATTAATCTGTTCTTCACAGTGCTTCTCTCTTTCTTTTTTTAATTTAAATTCAATTAGCCAACATATAGTACATCATTAGTTTCAGATGTAGTATTCAATAGCCTATCGGTTGCATATAACACCAGTGCTCTTTGCATCATGTGACCATCTTAATGCCCATCACCCAGTTACCCATCCCTCCCCCACCTCTCCTCCAGAAACCCTCAGTTTGTTTTCTATAGTTAAGAATCTCTCATCGTTTATCTCCCTCTCTGATGATTTCCCATTCAGTTTTCCCTCCCTTCCCCTATGATCCTCTATGCTATTTCTTATAATCCACATATGAGTGAAGCTGTATGATTATTGTCCATAGTTGCTAAATGCCAGTAGCTCTGTCCAGTCCTGTGACAACCAGAACTTCTCCCACGCATGGCTGAAATGTTTCTTCTGGGGACAATGCTGTCTCTGAGGAGAACCAATGATCTAATCCAATCCTCTTGTTTTATAGACAAGTAAATTGAGCACCAAGAGGATTAAATGACTGGTCCAAGGTCTCTCAGCTGGGTAGAGACAGAGCAATGAATAGGTCCTCTGATTCCTGCCCAGAGCCTTACCAACCTGTGCTATATTCCTTCCTGGTGCTCCCAAAACATTTTGGGAAATGGAAGGTCAAATTAAAATTCTTTCAATTTTTCAAACAGAAATTAAAGGAATTTATGATCAGTAAACAAGCCTTGTAAGAAATATTAAAGGGGATCCTATAATGAAGAGGGAGACCAAAAGTAACAGAACAGAAAGAAACAGACACAATCTATAGAAACAGGGACTTTACAAGTGATACAATGACACTAAATTCGTGCCTTTCAGTAGTTAATCTGAATGTAGATGGGCTACCTGCTCCAGTCAAAAGACACAGGTCATCAGACTGGATAAGAAAGCAAGCCCCATCCATTTGCTATCTACAAGAGACTTATTTTGGACCTAAAGGCACCTCCAGATTGAAAGTGAGGGGATGGAGAATCATTTATCCAGTTAGTGGACATCAAAAGAGAGGTGGGGGTAACAATCCTCATATCAGACAACTTAGGTTTTAAACGAGACTGTAGTAGGGATGAAGAGAGACACTATATCATACTTAAAGGGTCTATCTGACAAGAACATCTAACAATTATAAATACTTCTGCTCCTAACTTGGGAGCAGCCAATTATATAAACCAATTAATAACAAAATTAAAGAAACACATTGATAATAATACATTAATAGTAAGGGACTTAAACACCCCACTCAAACCAGTGGACAGATCATCTAAGCAAAAGATCAACAAGGAAATAAGGGCTTTGAATGACACACTGGACCATATGGACTTCACAGAGAGAGAGAGTGTTCTACCCTAAAGCAGCAGAACATACATTCTTCTGAAGTGCACATGGAACATTCTCCAGAATAGATCACATACTGGGTCACAAATCAGGTCTCAACTGGTACCAAAAGATTGAGATTATTTCCTGCATATTCTCAGACCACAATGCTTTGAAACTTGAACTCAGTCACAAGAGGAAAATTGGAAGGAAATCTTCATAATACCTCTCAACCACTCTACTTATTTTATTATTTTGAGGTACCATGCTCATCATCAAAAGTCTTTAGTATCTTTCTCTTGTCTTCTAAGCAACCCCAAGTTCCAGAATTTATAATTTATCCATCCACCCAGCCATTCAAAATTTGTTAAGTGTCCACATGAAGTTTTCTTCAGAGCACTGTCATTTAGCTCCTGGATTTACTTGGACCACACTTGCAGAGAGCTGGGAGTGCCTGGAGGTTTTCCTCCCCTGAAGGCTTCCACCAATTAATGACTAAGAGTTACAGAAATAAGAAAGCTCTAGATTCATTACCTGGATTATAATAGTTCTGAGGCTCATATTTCTAAATCTGAATATTCTCAAGTTTCCCTACAACATCAGTCTTGAAGCCTATTCTCTCTTGGTTTTTTTATTGAGCTTACACCCTTGCCTGGCCTCCTCTCTCTCTTGGCTCTCCTTCAGCCAGTGTCTTATCCAGCTATCCTGGGAGTATTTCCTTAATGAATAATGTATACAGAAGCTGTCCTCTTAGGCTCTACTTCTGGAAAATCCTTAGCAGGACACATTTATTCAAAGCAGAGACATGATTACTACCACAAAGGAGCTCACACCAGTAGAAAAACAGGCATACAACTAGCAATTTCAGTTCTTAAATGCTATCTGCCACAGTAGTAGTATGTTCAAAGTCCAGTGACATGAGAAGAAATATCTATCTCAGATGAGAGAAGTCAGAGTAGAATGTCTACATCAGGAAAGTAATGTCTAACCTGAAATCCAAAGAAGTAAGACTTCTTCAGGCATAAATCAAAGAGAAACTATTCAGGGGGAATAGAATGAGTAAAAATATCATGATATCAGAACATGACATTTTTCAAGAACTACAAATAACTTAATTCATTATTATCAAAGTACAATATGTGACACAATAAAAAAATGAGGAATTGTTTCTGGCAGGTGGTTAAAAAGGCAGATATCTGGAATAGAGTACCTTTGCAGGAGTTCATCTGTTTTATCCGTTAAGATGGTAAAGAAATGAAGAAATCAGGAAAGTGATGCCATTGGATTTAGAGTTTTAACTATTGCTCTGGCAGCATTATAAGGGACTATAAGAGTGGAGATTTGAAACTTGTATGTAGGGCTAGCTCAGAGAAAGGATTATCAGAAATTGAATAACATGGTGAATAAGAAATGCTGAGGACGGATGATAATGAGAGATAATAGAAGGAAGGACTGGCAGTGCTTAATAATTCATTAAGTCTGGGGATAGATACAGACGATTCTAGGCTTTGGACCTCTCCTAGTAACCAAATCCAATGGACATTTTTTAGTCTTTATCTTAACCTAATGCAGCATTTCCTTTTCTTCTGCAGATTCTTGTTCAATTGTTTTGCTAGATTTTCTGTATTTTCCAAATTCTCTATATTGGCAATCTATTATATATTCACTTTTTAAATGGAGTAGACAGTAAAATGGAATCATAACCAATAGATTTCTTACTAAAGAATTGTTAGGCTAATCATATAAAAGGATTTTAAATAATATATATATGGAAAAAATGTATATATCCAAACTCACACATAACTAAAGAAGTATTAATTAAACCAATATCAGATTGGCAAAAATTTTAATTATAAAATATCCAATTTGGGGAAGCATGGAAGAAAGCAATATGCTTATGCACCATTGGTGAATATAATAGGTAAAATTTCTGGAAAGCAGTTGAACAGTCTCTGGACAATTAAGATGCTCATTGTTTTGATCCAGCAATGGTACTGCTAATAATTTGAAAAAAAAAAAAGCAGTTTAGATAAATATATGAAGATGCTTATTACATTATATTTATAATAGAAAAAAAACCCAATGATAATTATTTAGGAGTCTATTAATAGGAACTAATCAAATGCATTATAAAATGACCATTCCATAGAATGTTATTCAAATGTTATATAGAAAACCTTGAGGTGAAAATGGTCAATAAATACCTGCTTGCAAAAGAATGGTGGAAATGGTTTTGTGGAACATAATCTCATCACCACATAATGAGAGTATATATGCATTAAAAATTTCTGAAAAGATGCGCCTGAAAGTGCACAATTGGGGCTTGCAAATGATGTGTCTCTGCTATTGTCATATACTTGTTTTTCCCATGACAAATAGTAGTTTGGCTTTAAAATGAATAAAAAGAAAGGGACAAAAACTAGATAATGCTGGGAAGCAGCTTATTTTTTTTATGTGTCTGAACAGAGCAGATGAGAGGTGGAAATTTTATGTAATTTTCTTGAAATTAAATAAAGTAAAATCCTCATGGGAATACCTTAGGATAGTGGGAAGGTCATTTACAGATAGGGAAATGCAGGCTAATTGCATACTTCATAAGTATCTAATGGAGGCCTAGAATTTAAATCTCCTGACCCCTTGCTGAGTGTTATCTCCATTATTTTAAGCAATAGTATATCTACAACAAGAAAATCAAATCAACTAAGATGCAAAGGTTCTCAGCCATTATTTTTAGCTTCTCTGAATATATGGAATTGATTTTAAGCTCATAAGTAGATTTAAAAATTTTGGAGGGTTGGCTGTGAGACACTAAAGTTTTAGTGTACACTGAATCAGAATATCTCAATTCAATACTGTTGCTCAAAAAGTGTACTTTCAAAAGCACTGAGAAATATGGCTCAACTTACATCCCTAACTTAAAAGAAGAGATACTGGGGAATTAGAAGCAAATAAACTATGTAGTAGCATCTAAACATTGTAAGGAAGAATGTACCAAATATCTTACCTATTTCACACATAAACTGACATGTCCTT
Organism: Enhydra lutris kenyoni; assembly: GCF_002288905.1. Classification (NCBI taxonomy): domain Eukaryota; kingdom Metazoa; phylum Chordata; class Mammalia; order Carnivora; family Mustelidae; genus Enhydra; species Enhydra lutris. The sequence continues at coordinate 45,901,432 of NW_019154099.1, forward strand.
TTTTCTTCTTAAGCACAGTATAAGTGAAATATTAGCACATATTATCTGGAGCAGCACCAACTGATTCATTTGTTGCTATGAAGTATAAATGCCCAATCATAAAATTTGAAGTATCATCCTATGGAAAATGAGAAGTTAATCACAAAGAATGTGAGTGAAAATACTATTATGTATTTCCCTTTGTTAGAATTGCTTTTTATTGAAAGTATTAATGAGTCACTAACAAAAAATTTATTTAATTACCTTACCCAACTACTTCTGGGAAATTACAAATAGATTTCATTATTCTAGGATAATAAGGATAGATTTTCTTTTGTGGTTTTCAATGTAGTAACAATGAATTTTTTTATAGTCTGTTCAAGATACTTCTTCCAATGTTTCATTCAAATTATCATTGACTTTTTATTATGTATTGAAATTTATACATACAGTTGTACATGTATGTTTGCCAAATTCAATGTTACTAATTAATAAACTGAGGGAAATAAAATGAAAACAAAAAATTGGTGAATATTTAAAGATAAAATTTAATAGTATGTCAACATTACCCTCTGCTTTTATAATTAAATATAATTTATTCTAATTTAAAACATGCTGACAATAATTAAAATTATATATTACATATAATCAACATTTTTGTATATATGTCAATTCCTACAAACATTCTCATTTCAGTTTAGTAAATTGTAAATTGATATGTAAATATATTTTGCAAGAGACATAATCTTAGAAGATTAACTTGAAATTGCAAGTAAAGTAGTAAATTGACATTTCTATTTCCTGTGCTGGAGAGCACTTTTTACACACATGTAATTTATTTATTTCTCTTATTTGTTTACTTGATGGCATTAGGCTTATCCTAAGGGAAACTAGAGTTTGGGACTCTTGAAACTCACAAAGCATATACAACACCTTTAATGCAATTTGAAGTGTAGATATTAGTGTTCCAGCCCTTCAAATTTATCATTAGGTGTTTGAACTAAAATCTCTAGGTATATAGAAGAGGTACATCTGGGGGCACCTGGGTGGTTCAGTGGGTTAAGCCGCTGCCTTTGGCTCAGGTCATGATCTCAGGGTCCTGGGATAGAGTCCTGAGTTGGGCTCTCTGCTCAGAGGAGAGCCTGCTTCCCCCCTCTCTCTGCCTACTTGTGATTGTCTATCAACTAAATAAATAAAATCTTGAAAAAAGAAGAAGAAGAAGAAGAAGAGGTACATCTGTTCCTTAAGTTCCCAATACCATACATGCTATGGGAATGTAGGATTTTACAAGGAGATTAGTGAAATTCATGGTTAATCACCAATATTTAACAGAGGAGCTATATTGTAGACCATATATTTCCCTCCTCTTTCCCTCAAGAAAAGATCTCCTTCATCACTCCTTAGCACTGGAGTCCCTGGAGTTCTTTAATGGAAAAATCGTTGCCCTGAACTATACACATTTAACATCATTGGCAGCATTATGCTTAATTTTTGATGGATGATGACAGAACTTTACAAAATAGTCATAAAAATGGTACTTTGGTCCAAAAATTCCCTGAGATTAGTTGAAAGGAAATGCATTGCAGGTAAATTTTTTCAGTTTTTTTAGGATTCAGCATCTTGAACAGAGCTATATAAATGTGTGTGTCTGTGTATGCACCAAAGTACTGAGCTCATAAAAATACCAGTTAATATTTCTAAACTGATGCTATTTAAAAAGAGAGAATAGATATATTCTAGAGAGGAGGGGGAGTTGGGAGGAGGGTGTTGATAATGCAGAGCTCTTGAAACAAAAAAGGCTATGGTTGGAAGCAGAAACACTTGAGTTTTGCACTAAAAATAAGAGATAGGGACACAAAGACACAGAAAAATCAAGCCATAAAGATAACACTCTAGAAAGCAAAAGAATGAGTTTTTCCTTTTTCCTTCATGGGTTATGAAGATTATAAAACAGAGGAGTTCCACATAATCAAGAGAGACAGCCCATAGCGAAGGACATACTTGCTCCGTTAGAGAGTTACGAGGTATCCAGACTCAGAAAGAGCGCCTATTGCTGCTGCCTTGAGGAAATGCTTTAAGACACCTGCCCATTGCTGATAAGGTGAATAGGCATTTGTTTTATTGTGGGACATGTTTGACTTTTGATAGCATGCAAAAAGAATACATAGTTTATTGAGGTAATTCTAAACCATGATTTATGTGTGAATTAGGATATAGTCTAACAACAACTAATTATTGAGAAACGTTAAAGTGGAGAAATTCATAAGTTAGTATAAAACTTTTGTAAGCCTCATGGGCATGTTTCCTAGGAATTTCAGATGAGCAAAAAGTATCAGGAAAGGAAGTTGATTAGCAGTAATTTCTGTGTTACCATGAAAGATAGACCCTCTGAAGAGGTTTTTAAAATTTCATTTAAAACTATAAATAGTCTTTGCTATAACTTAAACGGTTGTCTTTAAACTTTGGTTTCATTTTTTTTTTTTTAGACACTTGGGAACATCTATATGGACATGATTGCACATAATTTTAATGAAATAAACATTTCAAAGTAAATCTTTTTTAGTACATTTCATTATGAGAAAATTCAGAATTTCTTTTGCTCTCGGTATTAGCTATTATCATTGCAGAAGTTCTGATACTATGAAAATTAACTGAGAACTTTGACTTAAAGTAAGTTATCCTAAGGCAGTGAAAACATATTTCCTTGTTCCCGTTTCATCATACTTATGTATAACAGGAATGGTGAGGCCAAGAGATCCAAGTATTAAAACTTCGGAGGGCACAGAGAATACCAACAATCTGCATCCAGTCTAAGTCTAAGCTGTTTAGAAACCAAACCTATCAGCATTCCATTAGAACTGGAATATCACATTCAGCAAGTGCATGTTTCAATCTTTTCACAGCTGCATGTAACTTTAAGAGATTGCATTTTTAATGCTAAAATTGCCTTAAGGTTTTCAGTTCTTTCTTGGCTTCAGTCTTGATTTCAGTTTTTGTTGTTTCTTTTCACAGAAAAGGAATATTTACCTCGGCAATGCTTTATTTGATGTTAAGGGGAAAAATACCATTTTTGACAAAACACAAATGAGGTTGAATAAGTTTGGGGCCTGCAATAAAAGTTTAACATTATATAACTGGGTTTTAAACATTTTGTTCCCATAAAAATAATGATTACATAATCCTTACCCAAAATATAATTATAGAAATTAATTTTGAATGAATTAAAATATTCTAATGAATTTTGTGTGAAATGTATATGATCAGAAAACACATGAAAATATGTTTATAAATGTTTAAAACATGAAAACATGTTTATAAAAGTGTTTATAAATCAGTAACTGTTTATACTGTATATAAATCAATTTGTTCTTTTTAGAACATTTGGAGCACATTTGATTTTAATTTCCAGATAACACATGTGAAAATACATCTTTATTTTGATAAACCAATAAACCACTATAATCAGAATAGATAAAAATATCAAATGATGAGTACACATATAATGCTCAGTATTAAATGCCCTGACTTTAATTACACGAAAGACTTATAGTATTTATGTTACTACGTTACTTATAGTAATGTAAATCTGTATATGTATGAGGGTATCACTTTTGTAGCTAAGAACTCAGCTAGCTGCTTATCCTTTGCTCTTCGCAAGACATCTCTGCTGTAAGAATCTAATTCATGGTCAGTTACTGTTTCCTTTTTTTTTACTTTGAAATGATACATCTCATTCACATTTGATTTCCCAAGACTACCCTCCCCTCTCTCCTCAAAGACTACCCAGACACGACAACATCATCCAGGACATGTCACCATCCCTTAACTTTCCATACCTTAAACACATACAACAGGCCCACAGGCATGCACCCCTGGATGAACACACACAGAGATATTTTCACAGACATGATAAGGGAAACTATGTTGCTCCATATTCATTACTCTTGCCAGATTAGGTTGGATACCTGCTTGCTGTTTATCACAGGTTTGGAGCACATGAGGCTGACTTGCAAGATCCTTTCTCTAACTTATAAATGCCAATTGAACCCATCCCCTCTCTTTTTTTTCCTTTTGCCACCCAGGCCTTCGTCCACTAACCTCTCCAGCCTTCCTGTATCGTGATCCAGTATCAGTGGCTTGTTCTCATTTCCTCAGAGAGAAAGGTCCTTTCTCATTCAGAATTTTGTACAAGGTGTTCTGTCCAGCAGTCCTCTCTATTCCACTCCACTTCATATCTGCTCATATTTAAGTCATGCAAATAGTCTAGAAGCCCCTTCCTTTAAGATAATGTTCTTGAATCTACAGACAAGTAGGCTTTCTATTTGCCATAACATGTCCTATGTTTTTTTCTACATATTTATACTAATATATATATAATAATTATTATTATTATTTTATAGAAAGACAGTGAGAGAGGGAATATAAGCAGGGAAAGTGGGAGAGGGAGAAGAAGGTCTTCCCACCAAGCAGGGAGCCTGATGTGGGGCTCGATCCCAGGATGCCGGGATCATGACCTGAGCCAAAGGCAGACACTTAATGACTTAGCCACCCAGGCATCCCTGTACTAATAATTTTTGTTGAAATAATTTTAAATGCTTTAACCCTTTTCTCCTTAGCATGTAAATTCCAGGAAAGCAATGTCTGGCTCACTATTGATTTCCAGCACCTGGTATAATCCTTGGCACATGGTTGGTACTAAGTGAATTTGGGTTTTACAAGGAAATGAATGTTTGGTTGCTGTACACATGTGTAGACAGCCATGTGCAATATAAGTGGAGACCATTATTCTTTTGGAGGTAATATACCAAAACAGAAAGTTGTCACATTTAAGGAAATGAAGTTAAATTGGGAGCCAGAAAGCTAATCCATATGGATGCCAAGGTGATGAGTCTGGGTAAATACTGGAGAGAAAACAGTGATTAGCCTGAGGAAGCGAAAGCTAGAGGGGTCTAATGGAACTCTGAACTTGATTACAGGGGTGATTGGTTATCCCTAAACATTGTTTTTACTCATGGTCTGGAGGTCTTTCCAGGTAGAGATGAGTTTGTCTCATGTGTTTTCTCTAAATGTCTCACCAACTTGTGTTTTGAATTCATAATTCTAGAACTATTTAAGATCATCTCTCCGTGTTGTTTACTTTTTTCCATCTCGCCAAATTCTGTGTCTCTAGATCGATTTCTCCTTCTTTTTCTCTAAGATTGAACCTATAATGTAAGGATGGTCATTTCCTTTGTAGGTATGTCACTAGGATTACATAGGGCCTAGTTGACAAAATGGACTATAACAAGTTAAAAAAAAAAGTCTACCCAGAATCAAGGTAAAAATATTAGCCTGTCTTCCTAAGTATCTAGAACTGTCTCTACTGTCTACCAGTCCTCAGCTTTTTCTTTTGTTCCACCTAAGGAAAAGATCTCACTTTTTCAAATACTCTTGACACTCTGCCGCTCTACTATAAGAACGCACTTTCATCTGCTCTCTTGTGCAGTCCTGAAGCGGCAACATGACTGCCTGCTAAGGCAAAAAGGCTGCTTCTTGGTCTGATCTACATTTTTCAGGTAACTTTCTAGGCAGCCTATGATCCATCAGTTTGCCCCTCAGTAAATCTCTGAAAAAGAACACCCATAAGCATAGTGCAGGGGTGTTCTGAAGTTTGACTAGAATTGTAGAGTGCTGCAGATACCGAGATGAAAACAGGAAGGAAGTTGAAAAATAGTATTATTTATTTAACAGACTTGCCAGAAATCTCAGATCTCACCTAGTCACTGCATTCTGTCCTGTGCACATAATATAAAACTCTCCAAGAAAGCAAAACCGAGTCCTCAGTGAGAACATTCAGAAATAAGCAATACCAGCCTCGTGGGGAAGGCCTTGTAACCCATGCTTTCCTTCTTCTTCTATAATCACCTGATTTTGTGTGGACATCTGAGAAGGTACTTAATAAAGGAGCTCACTAAAATAATTATTTAAATATATATATAATCCAAAGAAAGTCTCATCATTCTCTTTGGAGTCACTTTCGATGACAATGAAAACACTTAACGACTACTTTGGAATTTGTGAGTACCTTTCCATCTTTCCAGCTTTTATTTTCCATATTTAATCACTTTGTTCTACCTTCTCTGATTGAACCTATATCTTAACCTTTCCTTATGTGGGAAGGAAGGCTCATTTGTACATGCACAGTGTGAAAACATACTCCTCCAACCATTTGTTAAAGTTACTAAGTCTCACCATTTGTCTTAGCTACTAAAATGGATAAAGGCAAAGCATATGTTTTTAAATGTAGATGTGTATATATAATGTATGTATACATACATAGATACAGATATATAGAGATACATAGTTATGTAGATCTACTTATCTATCCATCTATATATCTAGAGAGAAAGACAGCCTGTTCTATAATTTAGGATTGTTGTAGCAAGGAACAGACAACTCTACTAAAAGTGTCTTAACCCCAATGAAAACTACTTATATTATATGTTAGAAAAACCCAAGCTGACAAACTTTTAGGGATCATTGATTCAGTGGCTCAGTGGTGCTATCTAATTCCTAGGCTCTTTCAATTATCATCAAAATTTCAGCTTCTTTTTTCACCAGCAAGGAATGACATCTCAGTTCTAGGCTTCATAGTTTCACCAAAAAACATCTAAACAGCTAGAAGAGATGTTCTTTTTGGTGTTAAGGGTAACATAAACAGCTTCAAATGTTCCCATCTTATGCTTCCTAACATTGAAGTTACACTACATAGCAGGATTATCTTGGAGAATTTATGGTTCTACCATGAATCTGTGGAGGATCTCAGCTTCCTCTCTAGCCCATGGATATCTGATACCAAAAAAAAAAAAAAAAAAAAAAAAAAAGGTGGCCTTCTCTTCATGGAAGAGGGGAAAGAGAAGCTTGTAGGTAGGAATAAAGAGGTTGTGACATTTATTTCAAGGATTATTAAGGAAGGCTTATAAAATTGTAATAAACTGAAATAATGGGTCCTGTATCAATCTGGGTACAGTCACCAAGATACAAGCCAATAGGACTCAACAGTACATTAAAAGAATTATTCTCCATGACCAAGTGGGATTTATCCTTGGGATGTAAGGGTGATTCAACATTTGCAAATCAATCAATATGATAAGTCACATTAATGAAAAAAAAAAACATATGAGCCTCTCAACTGATGCACAAAAAGCATTTGACAAAAAATAGTATCCTTTCTTGATTAAAATTTTTAAGGTTTAGGGATAGAGGGGACATACTTCAATATCATTAAAGTCATCTATGAAAATTCCACAGTGAATATTGTTCTCAATGGGGAAAAACTGAGAGCTTTTCACCTAAGGTCAGGAACATGATGGGGATGCCCACTCTCACCAATGTTGTTCAACAAAGTACTAGAAGTCCTAGCCTCAGCAATCAGACAAAAAACATACATAAAAGCCAACTGGCAAAGAAGACGTCAAACTCTGACTCTTCACAGATGACATGATACTTTATGTGGAAACCCAAAAGACACCACCTCAAAATTGCTAGAACTTATACAACAATTCAGCAACATGGAAGGATATAAAATCAATGTACTGAAATCAGTGGCATTTCTACTAATTAACAGCGAGACTGAAGAAAGAAAAATTAAGGAATCCATCTCATTTACAATTGTACCCCAAACCATAAGATACCTAGGAATAAGTCTAACCAAAGAGGTAAGGGATCTGTACCCTAGAAACTAAAGAACACTTATGAAAGAAATTGAGAAAGACACAAAGAGATGGGAAAATATTCCATGCTCATGGATTGGAAGAATAAATATTGTTAAAATGTCTATGCTACCTAAAGCAATCTACACATTCAGTGGAATTCTTATCAAAATACCATAGACATTTTTCACAAAGATGAAACAATCCTAAAATTCATATGGAACCACAAAAGACCCTGAATTGTCAGGGGAATGACGAAAAAGAAAACCAAAGCTGGGGGCATCACAATGCCTGACTTCAAGCTATATTACAAAGCTCTGATTATCAAGACAGCATTGTGCTGGCACAAAAACAGACACATAGATCAACGGAACAGAATAGGGAGACCAGAAATGGACCTTCAACTCCATGGTCAACTAATCTTTGACAAAGCAGGAAAGAATATCCAATGGGAAAAAGATGAATCTCTTTAATAAATGGTGCTGGGAAAATTGGACAGCCACATGTAGAAGAATGAGATATTGCCTTTCTCTTATACCATACACAAAGATAAAATCAAAAAGGATGAAAGACCTCAATGTGAGACAGGAATCCATCAAAATTCTAGAGCAAAATATAGGCAGCATCCTCTTCAACTTCAGCCACTTCTTGCAAGACACGTCTCTAAAGGCAAGGGAAACAAAAGCAAAAATTAACTATTAGGAGTATATGAAGCTAAAAGCTTCTGCACAGCAAAGGAAACAGTCAACAAAGCTAAGGGCCAACCTCTGAAATGGGAGAAGACATTTGCAAATGACATATCAGATAAGGGTTGGTACCCAAGACCTATAAAGAACTTATAAAACCCAACACCCAAAAATAAATAATCCAGTCAAGAAATGGGCAGAATATACGAACAGACATTTCTCCAAAGGAGACATACAAATGGCCAACAGGCACATGAAAATTGCTCCATATCACCTGGCTTCAGGGAAATACAAATCAAAACCACAATGAGATATCATCTCACCCAGTCAGAATGGCTAAAATTAACAAGACAGAAAGCAGCAATTGTTAGTGAGGATGCAGAGAAAGGGGAACCCTTTTACACTGTTGGTAGGGATGCAGACTTGTACAGTCACTCTGGAAAACAGTGGGGGTTCCTCAAGAAGTTAAAAATAGAATGACCCTATCACCCAGCACTACTGGGTATTTACCCCAAAGATACAGATATAGAGAAATGAAGGGACACTTGCTGCTATGAACATTGGGGTCCACAATAGCCAAACCATGGAGGAAGATGAGATGTCCTTCAACAGATGAATGGATAAAGAAGATGTGGTTTATATATACAATGGAATATTACTTGGTCATCAGAAAGAATGAATACCCACCATTTACATTGACATGGATAGAACTGGAGGGTATTATGCTCTGTGAAATAATTCAACCAGAGATACACAATTATCATATGGTTTCACTCATATGTAGAATATAAGAAATAGTGCAAATGATCATTAGGGAAGGAAGAGAAAACAGAATGGGGATAAATCAGAGAGGAAGACAAACCATGAGAGAACCTTAAGTCTGAGGGATGCTGATGGGGAAGTGTGGGGGGTTGGGGTAATTAGGTGACAGGCATCAACTGATGAATTATTGAACACTATATCTGAGACTAATGATGTACTGTAAGTTGACTAATAGAATTTAAATTTTAAAAAAAGGAGACAGTCAGGAAAACTGAAACTATACTATGTATTTTTTTTTAAGATTTTATTTATTTATTTGACAGACAGAGATCACAAGTAGGCAGAGAGACAGGCAGAGAGAGAGGAAGGGAAGCAGGCTCCCTGCTGAGCAGAGAGCCTGATGTGGGGCTCGATCCCAGAACCCTGGGATCATGACCTGAGCTGAAGGCAGAGGCTTTAACCCGCTGAGCCACCCAGGCGCCCCTATACTATGTATTTTAAACAGAGAACTGGCCACCAGATGTCAAAAGCCTGAAATAGCAAAGAAAGGATGCTAAAATAGTTTAAAAATTCATAATTTTAGAAAGTAGCTGTTACATCAGAGCTGGGGGAACAAAAGAGAAGATTTGGAGTTACCAGAATATAAAGTAAGAAAGGACTCCTCACAAATGGTACTAGAAAACTTAGGGTGATGCCCTGAAGCTAGTGCTCAGACTACCCAGGGTGCAATATAAGTTGGCGCAAGTACCTCTGAGGAGGCAAAAAGGCTGGTGCTCAGTGTGTCAAAAGAGGCAAAAGGCTGAAACTGTCATTGTCCTCTGTTGTTTTAAGATGCTGACATGAGGGCGCCTGGGTGGCTCAGTGGGTTGAAGCCTCTGCCTTCGGCTCGGGTCATGATCCCGGGGTCCTAGGATCGAGCCCCACATCGGGCTCTCTGCTCAGCAGGGAGCCTGCTTCCCCCTCTCTCTCTGCTTCCCTCTCTGCCTACTTGTGATCTCTGTCAAATAAATAAATAAAATCTTTAAAAAAAAAAAATGCTGACATGAATTATAAACAGAAAACTCAACCCTATACCCTCCTCCTTCCAGTCTCCCTCTTGTACTTTCCACTAAGAGAAAGCCAGCTGGCAAAGGAGTTGTGGAAATGTCTACAGGCTCAGAAGAATACAGCAGAGTATAGGGTGGTGGGCTGTAGCTACAAGGGGCATATGTGACTTAATAACACAGCATCTTGAAATCTTGAAACACTTTGAAAAAATATATATATATATATATTTGTAGTTATACAGGTAAAAGTCTTTGTGTTTAACTCTATGTTTTTTTACCTAGCAAGTATATTATGTCTCATCATAACAGCAAATGATGTTTTAAAGACTTCTCTGAACTTCTTTATCTCTAGTAGCTCTGAGGGAATGGTTTAGGACAAGTGACTTAGTCATTATGAGCATCTGTTATCCCATCTGTAAGATGGAGATAATGATGTGCTTTACCTCAAAGGTTTGTTTTGAAGATGGAGTAAGATTATCAAAAGATACATAAATTGCTCAATTGATAACTGTTAAGTAGCCTCAATCCAATTTAAAAAAAAAAAATGCTTGTCCTAGTCAGTCACTTTTCATCTGCACAACTCAGGCACCTTATACAAATGATTTGTGAGTTATCATTCTTACTTAAATTCTTCATTTGCATATTTACAACAGTTATTATTTTTCTTGAAGACATGCTATATTCTCACTTAGCACTGAGATTCACATGTAAAAGAAACTGTAGTAAATAAAAACTTGAAAAAGTTTGAAAATTCAAATGAATGATGGTGAATATATGATATATATGTGAATATATAATATGCAATATTAACAATTATAAAGAAGACAGAAAGTGTACTTTTATATAGGTCAGTGTGTGGTTTTTTTATGGGTGGTGTAGTCCTCATAGTGTATAAATAAATTATGCACATAAGGATAATTCTACAAAAAGCAACACAACAGTCAGACTCCAGAATTTCTTAAACAGAAGTTGTTATGATTAGCTATTGTGGTCAATTGAATGTGCATAATTTATGTAGATAACAAAAAGAGATTGGAAAGATTTCTTGAAAGTGGGCTAATTGGCATGGAAAAAGTAGGTAGACATGCTAGAAATAAATATATTCTAGCATCAATGAGTCAACACGTGTGGGGGAGAAAAGTTTTTCCAAACTAGAGTAAGGTTTAAAAAAGCAGTGCTTTATCCTGTAAGCAATTGAGAGTTAACATAAGTAAGTAGTATTTAAGTATAAATAAATGGTTCTCTGTGCAGGATAGATCAGAAATAGAAAATGCTGGTGGCTGAGAGAAGTTAAGGAAGATGTTGAAATGGTCTTGAAGTGCTAAGAGGCTGAGGTAAATACATTGTAAAGTCATTGCTGTGGAACACAGGGCAGGGCCTTTTATTGGAAGATGCTAGAAGTGGGTGAGGAGGACTCAGTGAGAATATCTGACAATTTGGCAGAGAAAAGGATGTCAGGATTAGTTATTTTTTTTATTGTGTTATGTTAGTCACCATAAAATACATCATTAGTTTTTGATCCAGTATTCCAGGTTTAATTGTTTACGTACAACACCCAGTGCTCCATGTAATACGTGCCCTCCTTAATACCTACCACCAGGCTCACCCATCCCTCTAACCCCCCAAACCTTCAGTTTGTTTCTCAGAGACTGTGGACTCAGGATTATTTATTAACAAGATTAAGTAAAAACAGATGCTATCTGGCATCACTTATATGTGGAATCTGAGATACAAATGAACAAACAAAAAACAGAAGCAGACGTATAAATTCAGAGAACTGGTGGTTGCCAGAGAGGGGATGGGAGATTGGCAGAATAGATGAAGGAGATTAAGTGGTATAAACTTCCAGTTATAAAATAAATAAGTCATGGAGATAAAAAATACAGCACAAGAAATGTAGTCAATAATATTGTTATAATGTTATATGATAATGGTGATTATACCTACTGTGATGAGCATTGAGTAACATATAGAATTGCCAAATCACTATCTTGTAAATGTGAAACAAATACAATTTTGTATGCCAAGTATATTTTAACAATTATTTTTAATAAAGTAAGTAGGATTAGAACTTCAGCTTTTTTACTTCCAGGATAAGTTAATTTGGCCCTGAATTTAGGTCATTCTCTTCCAACCTCATTTTGTTAATTTCTACAATCTTGCCCCAGATCTTAACCAGTTTAGAAAAATATATATTCATTTTTCTTTATAAATGCACAAAATTTTAGCAGAGTTTTCAAAGACAATGTTACATTTGAAATGAAATAAGCTGTTTTAACATGTCAAGGCATTTCTGTTGCTTTGTAGGCTGGTGATACAATGAATTCTCTTATTTGTACTCTTTCTACATTTTAGTGTTTCTTGCTTTTACATCATGAGGAACTAACATACATGATAGAATACCATGACAACTTGAAAAGATTTATTTTAACAAATTCAGTTAATATTCCACAGTAGAAAAAATAAAATCCTAAGTAATTAGAAAATATCTTTCTCTAAACTTAGAAACACAACTGACTTCATGGGAAGGTGCTTCCATAGCATGGAATTCTTTGAGAATGGATATTACAGTAACTTCAGAAAAAATGATTTTAAATACTTTTCTGAACAAATCAGACTAAACAAGAGAATGAATGGAATAATAATGTTGACATTTTTATTTTTTTAAATAACAATGTTTAAATGTAGTAAAATAATCATTAATTTCAGATATTTTCATGTTCACATCTGGATTTGTAGAGCATAAACTATTTAGGTGACTTGTGCAAAGACTTATTGAAGGAGATGACAAATACTTGGATCAGAGAACTAAGTATGTAGCTTCACTAGGCTGGTGGTATGACTTTTTATGCAAAACAATTGTTCTCCTTGTTTCAGGAAACCCATTGGAAAAGAGTAGATATTCAAACTTGAGGCCTCACATTCAAGCTTTGACACTTCCTCTCACTGGCTTATCTAACGCTTAAGAAGTCTATGTAGCTAGTGGCTTTAGAACTATGGGTCAAAGAAGTGCCTTTATCACAGTTTGAATTTTTTCCTGGGGCACTTGACCAAGTGGACTTTGGGTTATCAAACATGCTTGAAAGTTATCTGGCTACTCTCTGAGGAGTTTACACAGAACCTGCTTTATGACAAAACAGGTAAAATTATGACATTCCTGTGATAAAAGTGTAGTTATTGTGGGCGCCGGGGTGGCTCAGTGGGTTAAAGCCTCTGCCTTCGGCTCAGGTCATGATCCCAGGGTCCTGGGATCGAGCCCTGCATCGGGCTCTCTGCGCGGCAGAGAGCCTGCTTCCTCCCCTCTCTCTCTCTCTCTGCCTGCCTCTCTGCCTACCTGTGATCTCTATCTGTCAAATAAATAAATAAAATCTTTAAAAAAAAAAAGTGTAGTTATTGTGTTGAGTTGGAACAAAGAGCAAATGTGATCTTTCCATGTTGCTGGGTAATAATCAAATAGAATGTTAGATCATCATACCATGAGTCAATCAAGAACATTATTAATTTCCAGTGGGCCTTATGTGATCATGGTTTTATCCTCTTTTCCCCTTTGTTGGTGTTTTAAATGTATTTCTACTTCAGGTTATACAAAGGAAAGAAATTAGCACTAAAAAAGAAGGGCTTCTTCACAGCTTCAAATAATTCATTTCTTTTAGCTCTACGCTTTAGAGAGAAAATAACAGAAATTCTGCATAACACTTTTGTGGCTCTTTGCTACCTGATAAAAATATAGGAAAAGTAAAAAACAAATCAATTTCTTTCTTTCTTTTTTTTTTTTTTAGATTTTTTATTTATTTATTTGATAGAGATTACAAGTAGTCAGAGAGGCAGGCAGAGAGAGAGTAGGAAGCAGGTTCTCCGCTGAGCAGAAAGCCTGATGTGGGGCTCGATTCCAGCACCCTGACCATGACCTGAGCCGAAGGCAGAGGCTTTAACCCACTGAGCCACCCAGGTGCCCCCAATTAAATCAATTTCTATTCACTTCATGTTTTCATGTTTTTATCAAAAAAATCTGATAAAGAATAAAACTCTAAGGTAATTATCTAGTTTTCATCACTATTATTAGTTATTTTTATTTTATTTATATAAAACCAGTAAATAACACTATACCAGATTCTTCCTTTTTATATTAACATATGTTTTTATTGAAGTATAATTAACATATAAAGTTATATTAGTTTCAGCTGTACAATATAGTGATTGAAACTCTTCAGTGCTCATTATAGTAAGTGTACTCTTAATCCCTTTTATCTATTTCACTCCTCCACCCTAACCACAATCCCTCTGGCAACCACTAGTTCTTCATTTAAGAGTCTGTTTTTATATTTGCTTCTTATTTCCTTTGTTCATTGTTTCCTAAATTCCACATGTAAGAGAAATCATACCGTATTTGTTTTTCTCTAACTAATTTCACTTAGAATTATACCATCTAGGTCCATGCATGTTGCTACAAATGCAAAGATCTTTCTTTTTTAAGGCTGAATAATATTTCTCTCTATATATACATACCATTTTTTTTAATCCATTCATCTTTGGCTGGACACTTGGGTAGTTTCTGTATCTTGACTATTATAAATAATGTTGCAATTAACATAAAGGTGCATATTATATGTTTTTGAATTAGTGTTTTTGCTTTCTTTAGGTAAATGTTCAGTAGTGGAATTACTAGATCATATAGTAATTAATTTTTTTAATTTTTAGAGGAACATTTTTATGGTTTTCTACAGTGGCCTTACCAGTTTGCATTCCCACCAACAGTGCATGAGGGTTCTTTTTTTCCACATCTTTACCAACACTTGCTGTTTTTCTGTTTTTGATTTTAGCCATTCTGACAGGTGCAAGGTGATATGGTGATTTTTACTTGCATCTCCCTGATGACTAGTGATGTTGAGTGTCTTTCCATGTGTCTGTTGTCCATATGTCTTCTTTGGAAAAATGTCTATTTAGATCTCCCAATTTTTTAATCAGATTTTAACTATTGAGTTGTATGAATTTTTTATATATTTTAAATATTAACTCCTTTCAGTTATATTATTTACAAATATCTTCTTCCTTTCAGTTGTTTTTGTTTTGTTTTGTTAATGTTAGTTCTTCCACTGTGCAAAAGATCTTTACATTGGTGTAGCCCCAATATTTTAATTTTGCTTTTGTTTTCCGTACCTGAGGAGACATATCTAGAGAAATGTTTCTATAGCTGATATCAAAGAAATTACTGCCTCTGTTTGCTTCTATGAATTTTATGGTTTTAGGTCTCACCTTTAGGTCTTTAATCCATTTTAAGTGTGTGTGTGTGTGTGTGTGTGTGTGCATGCACGCATGCGTGTGTGTGTGTGTGTTCAGTTTTATTCTTTTGCATGGCTATCTAGTTTTCCCAGCACCATTTGTTGAAGAAATTGTCTCTTCCTCCATTGTACATTCTTGCCTCTGTTGTAGTAGATGAATTAACCATATACTCATGAGTTTATTTCTGGGGTCTCTCTTCTGTTCGATTGATCTCTGTGTCTACTTTTGTGCCAGTACCATACTGTTTAAAGGACTACAGTTTTATAGCATATCTTAAAATTTGAGATTGTGATACCTCCAGCTTTTTTCTTCTTTCTTAGGATTGCTTTGGCTATTCAGAGTCTTTTAGGATTCCAAATACAGTCTAGGATTATTTGTTAAGTTCTTTGAAAAATGTTGTTATTTTGATAGTGATTATATTAACTCTGTGGACTTTAGGTAATATGGACATTTTAACAATATTGGATTCTTCTAATCCATGAGTATGAAATATCTATTTGTATCATCTTCATTTGCTTTCATCATTTTTTGTAGGTTTCAGAGTACAGAGTACAGTTTTTTCACTCCTTGGTTAAGTTTTTTCCTAGTTATTTTATTATTTTTGGTGCAATTTTAAATGCATTTTTTTTTAGATTTCTCTTTCTGCTACTTCATTACTAGCATGTAGAAATGCAACATATTTCTGTATAATTGATTTTGTATCCAAGTCCTTACTGAATTCATTTGTTAGTTCTAGTAGTTTTTGATAGAATTTTAGAGTTTTCTATATGTAATTATCATGTCATCTGCAAATAGTGAAACTTATTTCTTCCTTACTAATTTCAGTGCCTTTCATTTCTTTCTCTTGTCTGATTGCTATGGTTAGAAATTCCAGTACTGAGTTGAATAAAAGTGGTGAGAGTGAACATCTTTGTTTTCTTTCTGATTCTGAGAGGAAAAGTTACCAATTTTTCACCACTAAATCTGATGTTAGCTATGGGTTTTTCATATATGGCCTGTATTATGTTGAGGTATGTTCCCTCTAAACCTACTTTTGTAACCCTCTAAACCTTCTTATCACGGATGGATGTTGTATTTTGCAAATGTTTTTTCTGCATCTCTTGAGATGATCATATGGTTTTTATCCCCTCTCTTGTTAGTGTGATATGTCAATTGATGTGTGAACATTGAGCCATGCTTCCTTTCCTGAAATAGATCCAACTTGATTGTGGTGAATTATTTTTTTTTAATGTGTTGTGGATTTGGTTTGCTAATATTTTGTTGTGGATTTTTGCATCTACATTCATCAGAGATATTGACCTGTAGTTTTCTTTTTTGGTGGTGTCTTTATCTACTTTTGGCATCAGGGTTATGATGACCTCATAGAAAGAATTTAGAACCTTTCTCTTCTATTTATTGAAATAGTTTGAGAAGAATATATATTAACTCTTCTTTAAATTTTGGTAAAATTCATCTGTGAAGCCATGTATCCTAGACTTTTGTTTGTTGCAAGTATTTTTTATTAATTTTTAAAAAAGGTTCAATTTCTTTGCTGATAATCAGTCTATTCAAATTTTTTGTTTCTTCCTAATTCAGTCTTTGAAGGTTATATATTTCTAGGAAATGATCCATTGGGGTAGTTGTTTAATTTGTTGGCATATAATTTTTCACAGTATTCTCTCATAACCCTTTGTGTTTTTGAGGTGTTGGTTGTTATTTCTTCTTCTTCAATTTTAATTTTATTTATTTGAGTCTTCTCTTTTTTATTCAATGAGTCTTGCTAAATACTTATCAGTTTTGTTGATCTTTCAAATGAACCAACTCCTGGTTTCAGTAATCTTTTCAATTGTTTTTTGTTTGTTTGTTTGCTGTTTTAGTTTTTATTTTGTTTATTTCTGCTCTAATATTTAATATATCCTCCCTTCTACTGGCTCTTTTATTTGTTCTTCTTTTTCTAGATCCTTGAAGTATAATACTAAGTTGCTTATCTGAGACATTTCTTGTTTCTTAAGGTAGGCCTATATTGCTATAAACTTCCTTCTTAGAATGGTCTTTGCTGCCTCCCAAAGATTTTAGACCATTATGTTTTCATTTTCATTTATCCCCCCTTTTTTTTTTACTTCCTTCTTTGATTTCTTTGTTGACACATGCACCCATTCATTTAACAGCATGTGATTTAACTTTCATGTATTTGTTTTCTTTCCAACTTTTTCTTCTGATTGATTTCCTGTTTCATATTGTTGTCAGAAAAGAAGCACAATGTGCTTTCAATCTTTTTGAATTTGTTGATATTTGTTTTGTGGTCTAACATGATCTGTTTTGTAGAATTTTCCATGCACTTTCAAAAAGAATGTATGTTCTACAGTTTTTTAAATGGAATGTTCTGAATATATCCAATTGTTTCATCTGGTCTAATGTGTCATTCAAAGCCACTGTTTAATTTTTGATTTTCTGTCTGGATGGTCTCTCTACTGAGGCAAATGATGTGTTAATATCCCCCACTATTATTGTATTACTATCAATTTCTTCCTTTTTGTCAAGAGTGGCTTTATGTATGAGGATCCCATGTTTGTGCATAATTTTTATATCCTCTTGTTGGATTTTTCCCTTTATGATTATATATTGTCCCTCTGTGTTTCCTATTAGTCTTTGTTTTAAAGTCTTTTTTATCCAGTATGAATATTGCTACCCTTGTTTTCTTTTCACTTCCATTTGGATGCTAAATGTTTTTCCATCCTTTCTCTTTCAATCTGCATGTGTCTTAAGTTCTGAAGTGAGTCCCTTATAGGAAGCATATAAATAGTTCTTATTTTTTTATCCATATAATTATCCTGTGTTTTGATTGGAACATTTAGTCTATTTACATTCAAAGAAATTATCGGTAAGTATGTACTTATTGCCATTTTAACTTGTTTTGTGGTTATTCTTATAGCTTCTTCCTGTTTCCTTCTTCTTCTTTTGCCCTCTTCATAAGTGATTTGATGGCTTTCTCTAGTGTTAATTTTGGGCTCCTTTCTTTCTTTTTTGTATAGCTATCATAGGTTTTTGACTTGTGCCAACCATTAGATTAATATATAACATCTTATGCATATAGTAGCATATATTAAGCTGGTGGTCACTTAAGTTTGAACCCATTTTAAAAGCACAAAATTTTTAGCCCTCCCATTTCGTTTAAGTGATGTCATACTCTTTTTTATTTTGTGAATTTCTTGACTGATTTTTTTTACAGATTTTATGTATTTATTTGACAGACAGAGATTACAAGTAGGCAGAGAGGCAGGCAGGGGGTGGGGAGCAGGCTCCCTGCTGAGCAGAGACCTCAATGTGGGGCTCGATCCCAGGACCCTGGGATCATGACTGGAGCCAAAGGCAGAGGCTTTAACCCATTGAGCACCGAGGCGCCCCTCTTGACTGATTCTTAAAGATATAGTTGATTTTATTGCTTTTGTACTTTAATTTCCATACTGGTTTTATAAGTGATTGATCTAGTACTTTTATTATATGTTTACATTTACCTGTAGAATTTTTTTCCTTTCATAATTGTCTTATTCCTGATTATAGCTATTTCTTTCCACTCCAAGAATTTCCTTTAATGTTTCTTGTAAGGCTCATTTCATGATGATGAACTCCTCAAGTTTTTTTTGTCTGGGAAGCTATCTCTCCTGTTCTGAATGATAACCTTGCTGGGAAGAGTATTTTGGATTGTAGGGTTTTTCCTTTCAGCACTTTGATTATGTCATGCCACTCTCTTCTACCTTGCAGAGTTTCTGCTGAAAAATCAGTTAATAGCCTTGTATGTAACTGTTTTCTTTTCTCTTGAAGCTTTTAAAATTCTCACCTTATCAGTACTCTTTGCCATTTTAATTATTATGTGTCTTGATGTGGACCTCCTTGGTTTAATTTTGTTGGGTGCTTTGTGTGTTTCCTGGATCTGGATGTCTGTTTCCTTCCCCAGATTAGGAAGTTTTAAGCTATTATTTCTTCAAATAAGTTTTCTCCCCAACTTCTCTCTGTCTTCTCCTTCTGAGATCCCCATAATGGGAATGTTATGACTGATGATGTCATTGAGTTCCCTTAACCTATTCTTTTTTCTTTTTCTGATGAGATTGGTTAATATTACTGTCTTCCAGTTCACTGATACATTCTTCTGACTCCTCTAATCTGCAGTTGATTATTTTTAATTTTGGTTATTGAGTTCTTCATCACTGACTGGGTCTTTTGTATGTTTTCTAGCTCTTTGTTGAAGGTCTCATTGAGATCTTCCACTCTTTTCTCAAGTGCAGTGAGTACCTTTATGACAATTACTTTGAATTCTTTGTGATACCTATTATCTCTCTTTCATCCTATGCTTTTCCTGGGACTTTGTCCTATTCTTTCATTTGGGACATATTCCTCTGTCTCCTCATTTTGTCTAACTCTACATTTCTTTCTTTCTTCCTTCCTTCCTTCCTTCCTTCCTTCCTTCCTTTCTTTCTTTCTTTTTAAAATTTATGTTAGTCATCATACAACACATCATTAGTTTTTGAGGTAATGTTCCATGACTCATTGTTTGCATATAACACCCAGTGCTCTAGGCTATACTGACCTCCTTAATACCCATCACTGGGCTTACTTTTCTTGCTTCTAAAAGTGGTGACCTTATGAGGAAGAGGTACTGTGGTGCCCTCCCATGCAGTGTCCCCTGTTTACCAGGACCCAGTGCTTCAGGATGTCTCCTATGCATGTTGTATGTACCCTATTCTTGTGGTGGGGATACATTTGCCTTCATTCTAGTCCTCTGGAGTGGCTGTTTTTGCCTGTTGTGGGAAGGGCTTTGTCTCTGTGTTGTTAGGAGGCCAGTCTGGGGCACTCTGGGGCTTAAGCTGGATCAGACCAGGTGTGTGCTAAAGCCTTGGTGGCATCAAATTGCATGGCACTTTCTTCATGTTGTCCCTTGAGAACCTTTTTTTTTTTTTTTTTTGATGGGTGGGTCTATAATCAGATTAGATGTCTACCCCCAGCCCAGAGCTAGGGCCCATGGAACTAGTGCGTGTGGTTATCTTCCCCTCTTTCCAGAGCAGGAGTCACTTTGGAGTGGTGCTGGCCCCTACTGGGACTGCTTGCACACTGCCTGGCTTTTGGCACTGTTTTGGATGGCCTCTGGGCAAGGGCATATTTGAGGGGACAGCTCCACAGGAGAACGTGGAGTGAAGTGTGTGGTGCCAGCAAGGTCTGCGTTGGACTGCTACAGAAGGAGACCTGGCTGGATTAGAGGGGGCTAATTCTCAGAAGCACACAGTGGTGGGGTGTTCTGTTAACAAGCTAAGTGGAGAGTGTTTGCATTGTGCTACTTCCTGTAGGTATTCACATATCTCATCTGGAGGTTTGGGGGAGGAAAATGGTGACTACCAGATCCTCTTTTCTTAAGACACATCTCCCATAGATCCTTCCCTTTTAGCATATGCTGTGATATTAATAAATAAATAACCTTTCTTATATCCCAGATATTTTTCAAACTGCTTTTTCTATGGTATTTCTCGGGGGTGGGGGGCTGTTTTTTGTGCTGTGTCTTTAAGGGGTGGGGGATGATTTTCTTAATGCCCTCAGGCTCTTTTAGAGCCAAATTTTCTAATTTTTTTGAAGTTTCAAATATTAAGCCCCATTGATTTAAGAACTCACAAAATTTAGACCCTCTGGTTTTCCAAGCCAGTTGTTATGGTTATTTGTCTTTCCCATGCAAGTTTCCTGTGGCTGGGTTGCCTGGTGTGGGGTTCCATTCTTCTTGTCTCTTCAAGCCTACCCTTCCCTCCCTCCAGTGGACATTCAGCTGATTTATTCAGTTTCAGACAGCATTTCTGCCCTTCCTACCTTCTTCAGTGTGATTTCTTTTCTACATAGTTAGCTGTGAAAAATCTGGTCTGCCAGACTTTGGTTCATTTTCTGGGTTATTTTTACACTGATTTAGGTGTTATCTAGTTGTATCTGTAGGAGAGGGTGAGCTTAGGGTCTTCCTACATTGCTATCTTTCAACCTTATTTTTAACTTTCAAAATAAGTACAACAGATCCATTTTGACTTCAAAATAAATAAAACAGCTCCAAGACTATAGTTTCCTTTATGAATCTTACAGTTTACTTATTCCATACTTTACATTAATAAATTTCTATTTTCAAGAAACTAGAAACTTGTGTCTGGTGTAAGACTGATGTTTTTTCAAAAATATAATATCCATATAGCAGGACTTTAGTTTTACATAATGAACAAGGATGAGTTGTTTTCTGTAACTATCCTATTGATTTTCACAAATTATTTACAAGTAATGACCATCATCGTACTCATATACTGCCATGTGTAAACATTTACCATATATATATATATAATTTTAGGCCATATTATATGTGTGAGATATATAAATAATATTAGGCCATATATATATATGGCCTAAAGTTTTCTTGTTTTGGGGGACTAACCCATGTATCTTCTACTAAAGTGTTGTCCTTGTCTTGAAAAGAAATGTCACTATTTTATTCAAAATTTATACTTTGGAATCCTAATAAGATTTTTTTGCATTAAATAACAAGTACTGCATTATTGCCAAAGGCTTGCTATGGTTATGAGAAAATCAGAAATCTAGTAAATTTTTTTGGCCAAGACTTTTGAAATAACTGTACCATCACATAAATATATAAACACAGATGAACTGATAGTTGGTCAAAACTGAACTTAAGGTACAAAGCAATGAGTATATTGGAATAGATTTTGTTTTATTGTTTCAATACCATATGCCAATTATTTTTAAGCTTACAGACATAGGTCATAGAATGTGCTATTCAGTGTTTATTTTAAATCTATTCCCAATATGAAGTTTTCAGTAGATACAATTGCCATTACATAAATATATTATGAGTTCAGATCAAATCATTAGTCAACTAGAAAATCAAACAGAGGTTTTTTTTTTAAGATTTATTCAAATGAATGAAAAAAATTTTACTGTGGTGCTGTGGATAAGACCAGTGATTATGGAATCAGGCATATCTCAGGTTAATTCACTGTTCTACCATTAACTAGATAATCTTTCTAAGGTTTCCAGTGTTTACTTTTTTCCCTTCCCTGGGATTTTTGAAAACATACAGACCATTAGTATTCTACAGAACAACATTGGCTTAGCCCAAGATTATTCAATTTGCTTTTATTAAATAGTTCCCATATAATCAAGTGGGCAATAATGACTCTATCCTAATGAATTATACAATCTAGTTGGAGACATCAGATTCGTGGGCAAGTTAGATAACAATAAGTATAGAAACCTTTTATTCAAATGTAATAGGATCAGTTGATGGATGGTTAGTCTAAAAAATCACCTAAGTGTGGATTTTTTTAAAAATACAAATACGCATTAATTGGCCAATACTTTGATGTAAGTCAGTATCCTCTGATCATCTCTATTGACTGGAATTTTTATATATTATCTTCCTCATATAAATCACAATGAATCAATTGTAATTTCTAATTTTTATGTATTAAAAGAGAATAAAAATAATGATTGCTAAATCTTTTAAATCTTATTTCATTATTGGGATGCCTTGGTGGCCCAATCATTAAGCATCTGCCTTCAGCTGAGGTCCTGATCCCAGGGTCGTGGGATCAAGCCCTGAATCGGGCTCCCTGCTTGGTGGGAAGCCTGATTCTCCCTCTCCTACTCTAGCTGCTTGTGTTCCCTCTCTTGCTATGTCCCTCTCTGTCAAATAAGTAAATAAAATCTTTTTAAAAAATCTTATTATTATATTATAATTTCTTCAATTTTACTGTTGTTTAATCCTCATTATAATTTAACTTAATATTTTTTAATCTTTTCAAAGCACAATATAGTTTTGCAGAAACAAAACCCATCTTTTAAAAAAATTGTATCATTGATTTTATTCATATAATAGTATGGTTAAATTTTATATAACTGAAATAAACAGCTAGGTGAGCAAACACATTTGAATTCTAGTTAACATAAAGCTAAGTTGGGACATTCAACCCACATAGATACAGCAGAAAGCATGCTATTACTTTACAGGAAGAATATACAACATCAGTTAATCTATTGTTAGTTAAATGAAACTCAGTTAAAATGATGTATATAATAAATTTTAAATTATATTTTTCCTCCCTGGGCTTATAAGGCAGTAAAAGTTCTGAGAAGGAAGATATTTGGGAAGATTCGCTATTAAGTCAAATTTGCAATTAGCCTTTCCTCCATGGAGATGGAAGGATTCAAAAAGATGAGAAATACAGAGAGGCTATTCTAGGTAAAGAGAGAAATTAAATCAGAGAAACAGACAGGAGTAGACATGGAACTTGGCTTTGCTCAGAAAGAGAGTATATATTGCTGAGCAAAGGTTAGAATGGCTGATCATTGTAACCTTACACCAGACCACATTAAAATAGGAAATCCATATTCCTTACCTACCTGTCTGCTGAGCAAATCTGGCACCTCACACTGAGAATAGGACACTGGGTACCCCAGCTAATCCTCAACTCCATTGGTCCCACAGAGACTTCAGATTTGGAAATTATAGAGTAGGCTTTGAATGGGAAACTCTACAGAAGGATTGGGGCATGTCTGCCAATATTTCCCTTACCTGAGATGAGAGGAAGTATATTTCCCAAATTATAACTTGCCAGGTTTCAAAATCTGCTTAAAAAATAAGTTTTTTTTCTTAAACATATGACTACACTTTTACATTTAATTCTTGCATTCAGTGAATGCTTATATAGTGTATGTTTATATAAATATTATATACTTTTTTAGTCATTAGGAATACTGTGAATAAAATACACAATAGATCCCACTAAACACCTAATTGTGGGAGGGAGCAAACATATACATGAAATAAAATAATTAAGAAATAGATTTTACTATATCTTAATTATATCAGATGATAGTAAATGCTATGGAGAAAACCAAAACAGGGAAGTGGTATGAAAACACTGAGCATGAGACTAAGTCTTCAATTTTAAATATGGTTTTCAAGTAAGTCTTCATTGAATAAAGGATTGACATTCCATCAAGAAATTGAAGATGATGAAAGAGGTCATAAAGTAGATGTAGGGAGGAAGACTATCCCAAGTGACAGGACCAACAAATGTTAAGAGCTGGAAGATGGTTATGTTCAATAAATAGCAAGAGGTCTCTAGGTTATCATAGTGACTGAGGTGAAATAAATAGAAGAGTTCATGAATGTAAGGCAAAGGGGTTGCCCAACTATGGAGGGCTTTACATGCCACTGTAGAGATTTGGATTTTACTAAGAATGAGATGGAAAATTTGAATAGAGAATGATAGAATACACAATTTAAATGACTTCCTGACTGCTGAGATAGGAACTGGTTATAAGGAGCAAGGCTAGATGGTCAAGATGCATTTGCTGTTACCCAGAAAAGATATAAGATGATTTGCACTAGGGCTATAATGGGAAGAGGTGGCCATATTTTTAATATTTTTTTCTTTTTTTAAAATTTTTATTTATTTTGATTTTTAAAAATTTATTTATTTTTCAGTGTTCCAGAGTTCATTGTTTATGTACCACACCCACTGTTCCATGCAGTACATGCCCTGCATAATACCCAGCACCAGGCTCAACCCACCCCCATCCCCCACTCCTCCAAAACCCTCAGATTGTGTTTCAGAGTCCATAGCCTCTCATGGTTCATCTCCCCCTCCACTTTCCCCCAACTCACTTTCCTCTCCATCTCTCCATGTCCTCCATGTTATATCTTATGCTCCACAAATAAGTGAAACCATATGATAATTGACTCTCTCTGCTTGACTTATTTCACTCAGCATAATCTCTTCCAGTCCCATCCATGTTTGATACAAAAGTTGGGTATTCATCCTTCCTGATTGGAGGCATAATACTCCATAGTGTATATGGACCACATCTTCCTTATCCACTCATCAGTTGAAGGGCATCTTTGTTCTTTTCACAGTTTGGTGACTGTGGCCATTGCTGCTATGAACATTAGGGTGCAAACGACCCTTCTTTTCACTACATCTGTATCTTTGCAGTAAATACCCAGTAGTGCAATTGCACGGTCATAGGGAAGCTCTATTTTTAATTTCTTAAGGAATCTCCACACTATTATCCAAATTGGCTGCACCAAGTTGCATTCCCACCAACAGTCCAAGAGGGTTCCCCTTTCTCCACATCCTCTCCAACACATGTTGTTTCTTGTCTTGCTAATTTTGGCCATTCTAACTGGTGTAAGGTGGTATCTCAATGTGGTTTTGATTTGAATCTCCCTGATGGCTAGTGATGATGAACATTTTTTCATCTGTCTGTTAGCCATTTGTATGTCTTCATTGGAGAAGTGTCTGTTCATATTTTCTGCACATTTTTTTATATGATTATCTGTTTTGTGTGTGTTGAGTTTGAGGAGTTCTTTATAGATCCTGGATATCAGCCCTTTGTCTGTGTTGTCATTTGCAAATATCTTCTCCCATTCTGTGGGTTGCCTCTTTGTTTTGTTGACTGTTTCCTTTGCTGTGCAGAAGCTTTTGATCTTGATGAAGTCCCAAAATTCAATTTTTACTTTTGTTTCCTTTGCCTTTGGAGACACATCTTGAAAGAAGTTGCTGTAGCCAATGTCGAAGAGGTTACTGCCTATGTTCTCCTCTAGGATTCTGATGGATTTCTGCCTCACATTGAGGTTTTTTATCCATTTCAAGTTTATCTTTCTGTATGGTGTAAGAGAATGGTGGAGTTTCATTCTTATACATATAGCTGTCCAATTTTCCCAGCACCATTTGTTGAAGAGACTGTCTTTTTTCCAATGTATATTTTTTCCTGCTTTGTCGAAGATTATTTGACCATAGAGTTGAGGGTCCATATCCGGGCTCTCTACTCTGTTCCACTGGTCTATGTGTCTGTTTTGATGCCAGTACCATGATGTCTTGGTGATCACAGCTTTGTAGTAAAGCTTGAAATCAGGCAACGTGATGCCCCCAGTTTTGTTTTTCTTTTTCAGCATGTCCTTAGCAATTTGGGGTCTCTTCTGGTTCCATACAAATTTTAGAATTGTTTATTCCAGCTCTTTGAAAAATACCGATGGAATTTTGATCAGGATGGCATTGAAAGTGTAGATGGCTCTAGGCAGTATAGACATTTTAACAATGTTTATTCTTCCAATCCATGAACATAGAATGCTCTTCCATCTTTTTGTGTCTTCTTCAATTTCTTTCATTAGTGTTCTGTAGTTCCTCA
Source organism: Enhydra lutris kenyoni (assembly GCF_002288905.1). NCBI lineage: Eukaryota > Metazoa > Chordata > Mammalia > Carnivora > Mustelidae > Enhydra > Enhydra lutris. The sequence continues at coordinate 45,928,081 of NW_019154099.1, forward strand.
AGTATACATCCTTTACCTCTTTGGTTAGGTTTATTCCCAGGTATCTTATGGTTCTTGGTGCTATAGCAAATGGAACTGATTGTCTAATTTCCCCTTCCATATTTTCAATGTTAGTGTATAAGAAAACAACTGATTTCTGTACATTGATTTTTATATCCTGCCACATTACTGAATTCTTGTATGAGTTCTAGTAGTTTGGGGGTAGAGTCTTTTGGGTTTTCCATATAAAGTATCACGACATCTGTGAAGAGAGAGAGTTTGACTTCTTCATTGCCAATTTGAATACATTTTATTTCTCCTTGTTGTCTGATTGCTGTTGCTAGGACTTCTAATACTATGTTGAACAAGAGTGGTGAGAGTGGGCATCCTTGTCATGTTCCTGACCTCAAAGGGAAGGCTGTCAGCTTTTTCCCATTAAGGATGATATTTGCTGTGGGTTTTTCATAGATAGATTTTGTGAAGTTGAGGAATGTTCCCTCTATCCCAATACTTTGAAGCATTTTAATCAGGAACGGATGCTGGATTTTGTCAAATGCTTTTTCTGCATCAATTGAGAGGACCACGTGGTTCTTCTCTCTTCTCTTATTTTTTTAAAGATTTTTATTTATTTATTTGACAGATCACAAGTAGGCAGAAAGGCAGGCAGAGAGAGAGAGGAGGAAGCAGGCTCCCCACTGAGCAGAGAGCCCGATGCGGGGCTTGATCCCAGGACCCTGGGATCATGACCTGAGCCGAAGGCAGAGGCTTTAACCCACTGAGCCACCCAGGTGTCCCCTCTCTTCTCTTATTAATTTGTTCTATCACATTATTGATTTGCGAATGTTGAACAACCCTTGCAATTCAGGGATGAATTTCACCTGTTCATGGTGGATAATCTTTTTAATGTGCTGTTGGATCCAATTAGCTAGGATCTTGTTGAGAATCTTGGCATCCATATTCATCAGGGATATTGATCTGAAATTCTACTTTTTGGTGGGGTCTTTGCCTGGTTTGGGATCAGGGAAATGCTAACTTCATAAGAAGGGTCTGGAAGTTTTCCTTAGCTTCCATTTTTTTGAAACAGATTCAGGAGAATGGGTATTATTTCTCTTTTGAAAGTTTGGTAGAATTCTCCAGGGAATCTGTCAGGTCCTGGGCTCTTGTTTTTTGGGAGGTTTTTGATCACTGCTTCAATCTCATTACTAGATATTGGTCTATTCAGGTTGTCAATTTCTTCCTGGTTCAGTTTTGGAAGTTTATAGTTTTCCAGGAATGCATCCATTTCATCTATGTTGCTTAACTTATTGGCATATAACTGTTGATAATAATTTCTGATGATTGTTTCTATTTCCTTGGTGTTAGTTGTGATCTCTCCCTTTTCATTCATAATTTTATTAATTTGGGCCTTCTCTCATTTCCTCTGGATTAGTTTTGCCAATGGTTTATTGATCTTATTGATTCTTTAAAAAAAAAAAAACAGCTTCTAGTTTCATTGATGCATTCTACTATATCTTTAGTTTCTATCTCATTGATCTCTGTTCTAATCTTGATTATTTCCCTTCTTGTGTGTGGAGTTGGCTTAATTTGTTGTTGATTCTCCAGTACTTTAAGGTGTAAAGACAGCTGGTGTATTCTGGATTTTTCAGTTTTTTTGAGGGAGGCTTGGGTGGCTATGTATTTCCCCCTTATGTCTGCCTTTGCTTTATTCCATGGGTTTTGGACCAAAGTGTCTTCATTCTCATTGGTTTCCATGAATTGTTTAAGTTCTCCTTTGATCTCCTGGTTGATCCAAGCATTCTTAAGCAAAGTGGCCTTTAGCTTCCAAGTGTTTGAATTCCTTCCAAACTTTTCCTTGTGGTTGAGCTCCAGTTTCAAAGCATTGTGATCTGAAAATATGCAGGGAATAATATCAATCTTTTGGTATCGGTTGAGCCCTGATTTGTAACCCAGTGTGTGGTCTATTCTGGAGAAGGTTCCATGTGCACTCGAGAAAAATGAGTATTTTATTGTTTTAGGGTGGAATATTCTGTAAATATCGATGAGGTCCATCTGGTCTAATGTGTCATTCAATGCTCTTGTTTCTTTATTGATTTTCTGCTTGGATGATCTATTACTGAGAGTGGTGTGTTAAGATCTCCTACTATTAATGTATTTATATCAATATGACTCTTTATCTTGATTAACAGTTTTCTTATGTAATTGGCTGCTCCCATATTGGGGGCATAAATATTTACAATTGTTAGATCTTCTTGGTATATTAAGAGATATTTTTGATATTTTTTAAAGTAAAGTGAGATTTGTTAATGACTTTGATATGGGAATGTGATTCAAATTTTTTACCTTAGCCAAAAGGCAGTAAAGTTCCAATTTAACAAGCTATAATAAGATAGAAAAATGGGAGGAAAGGAATAGACTTAGGGAGAGAAAAATAAGAATTTGGTTTAAGACATGTTAAGGTAGAGAAAAAAAGTGGATATATTGGTTATCTAAATTTCAGTTCAGAAATTGTGAATGTATAAAAATTTGGATCAGCTACCGTGTAGCTGGCATTTGAAACCTAAAACTGAATGAGGTCATTTTAGAGTGGTGTATTTTTACACACTATATTTCAGGCACCATGCTAGATACTTCAACTTTTTTAGTCATAAAATAATCTTTGGTAAAGTCCACAACAATGAGGATTTGATTTACCTGTTGTTATCAAATGGTTCTAGTAGAATGTATTATTTCATTATAATTAATTTCCTATGAACTTCAAAATATTTGAAAGCCCCTATATATATTAGCAGTATTTTCCCAGTAAAACACTCTTAATCAGATAGAACTATTATCACTTAATTTCACAGAAATATAGTTTCATGGATTAGTGATACAACTATTATATTACAAATTGTGAAATCATCCTGACTTGTGGGCAGCAATAGAGCACACATTTTGATATAAGTTAATTTGCATAAATTACTTAAGTTATGAAAATACCTTCAGAGATCAGATTTTATTAATTTTGAATTATGTCAAGCTTTCATTTAATAATTCTCAAGGGCCCAACACTGACCATATGCTACAGTGTGTGTGTTTCCTGTTTCCTTCTAATTTTTTCATCATGGTTCATGAGTGAATGCTATGAAGTCTAATTAATTTAATTAATGGATCTCAGGACCATTGGTCCATGCATTAACATGAATTACTCCATGAAGAAAGAGCTGTCTCTCTCTCTCTCTCTTTTTAAGGGAAAAGGATTTTTGTGACCTCCAGTCACCTGGCTGAACTAAGCAACAATTTCTTTTAGAACAGACAAAATAATGCACTTTTAACAAGCCTTAAGAACAGAGTGTAACAGAATCACTAAAATTTCTGTTTCTTCTGTCCCAGGGCTAATAAAATGAATATTATAATCCAAGTCTGAGGAAATTTGAAATAGTCTCATATTTTTTTCAGTAAACCAGATATTAATTATAGGGAAGTGCCAAGAACTGCCCTTGTATAGTCTGAAAAATAATTTCTATCCATCCTCTATGTGTTCTGTATTTTATCCCTGGTAAGTCTGTGTTACTCTTACATCAAAGTTCTTTGGTTATTTAATTTTAATTTCTTTTTTTTTTTTAATTTTTATGTCATTTCAAATCAAAAGCCGTATGTACAAAAGAGCAAAAGTTGTCATCCTTTTGCTTTTGCAATGACTGTCAGGCAGCTAAAAGAGTGTAAACTTTCTACTTGTGTGTTTTCATTGATAGTCCTCATTCAAAATAGAATTTCAGCAGCTAAGCAAAAAGAACTTGTGATAAGATCAATAACAAATAGAAAAATAAATAGACATAAAGAGAAAATAAAGCCAAATATTGATGATAGATGACTACAAGCATTTAAAGACCTCATTCTTCTGGTCAGATTATATAGTGTAATTTGCATTATGCACTCCATAGTTACTTGACACATATTTGTTGAGGATAGGAAAACCGAGTCCAAGGTCATTCTTCCTGCTGCACAACAGGTCAGTAAGTCAAGAGGCAAGATGTTGGGCAAAGCAACTTTTTTCAGAAAGCCATCAAACTGAGGAAATGGTGGACTATTGTCCCAAATAACCATCTCCCTTTGACATGAAATTTGATCTTCAATATTAGAAAGATGAGGAAGTGGGACAGGGTTAGAACCAAAAGGTAGCTGATGTCTGTTGACAGCTGAGGGAGGTACTCTAACTTCTTTGTCCCTGTTCAGCGGATCTTTGTATACAAGAATCTGGTTATATCACTCTTGTAAGTCTTAAATACAGCATAGTCATTTCAGTGTGTGCTTATCTCCTCAGGTGAGGTAGAGTTCAGGTAAAAAGCAGTTTTTGCAAATTTAGCTATAACATGCCTAAGTTCAGGCTAAGCAGAAGTTTCTAAGCTATGGGTCATAGTAGCAAGGGAAATATAAGCAATATGGAGTCAGACATGCTGAGTTTCCCCCCTGTTATAGTAGCAATAATGAATAATATGATGAATGAAAAACTAGTATAGAGGACTTTTACCCTTCAGGAAGTAACTAATGGACATGTATCATAAATTCTTTCCTGAAAAGCTGGAGGGAAATGTATATTGATCTGACCTATACAATATAGCAGTAAGACACAGAGAGCAACAGAATTATATATGCCTATGTCTCTCACCTAGTCTGAGTGCATCTACAAAACAATATTAACAAGAGACTTCTTCATATCTACATCCAACTGCCAATTTCTCATTTCTACCTGGATATCCTTCAGGTACCTCCACTTAATTAATTATCTTCCTTCAAACAGTTACCAGCAACCAAAACAGAGAACTGTGAGCTGTTCTAGTCTCTGTCCTTTCCCACTAATTTAGAGGGTCAGATAATGTAGTCTCTGGTCTAATTTAGAGGGTCAGATGATACCATCAATGTAGCTCTGTGTGTGCACATGCATCTAAAATCTGTGTGACCTTCAATAAGCTACTTACTTCCTCTGAAAATCAGTTTAGGGATGTAATTTTTCCAGAATTAATTATAACAAAGATTGAGATAACATGTTTGATATTTTGAACTCTCAGTCACCATTTGCTCTCATTATTTATTCAAATAAGAACAAAACCCTATAAATCCTGCCTCCTTTCAGATCTGTTTTCTCTCTCTTGTTTTCACCTATAAATACTCTAGTATCTCTTTGTCTATCGCCTTTTATGATTTCCTTCCCCGTTCATCTTCTCCAACCCCATCTACAATCAAGTGTGCACAAGACTCAGGGCAATGTTTCTAAAACACAAATTTCATCTTGTTGTACTTCATTATGCCTTCAATGCCACACCCTTGTCTCCTGATAAAAATTAATCTCCTTAGCTTTAGATTGACCATGTATTTTATGATCTGACTCCACCCCTCTCCTTCCTAAGTCACTCCACATAATACTCCACCCCTTGAACAACTTGGATCTACTGGACTCCTTTTAACAAATCATATTGTTTTATTATCCCTTAACTTTGTAAACAGTGTTCCTGCTATCTCAAACAGCATCCTCCTCGGTAGCCTGGAAGATTCTACTCTTCCTTTATGACCGAATTCTGTCTTCTCTGTGAGTGACCTTCCTATGATAAATTGACTATATTTTATTTTGTGGTTTCATGGCCCTTTAGGTATTTTTCAAATGTCCAGTATAACAGTGTATGATATTTGTCATTATGTGCCTATTTCCCCTGCTAGTTTTGAGAAACTTGAGGGCAGTGTTGTAACCATTTTGTTTTCCTAATATCTAGCATAGTATACATATATTTGTGGTTTTGAGTAAGTGAATGAATGAACGAGTAAACACATGAATGAATGATGAGAAAGCTAGAACTGATACTTTTCTGTGCTCTTAAATTATATTATAGACAAACAGATGACTCAACTGAAAATTCCAGTTAATATTGTTCTGTTTCATTGCTGTTATTATTGTTGTTGTTGTTATATATGTAGCAAAAGTTTTGTTCCTTTCAAAAATTTCTTCTGTGGCAGCAATAAATCAGTGTCTCTTGGGAACAACAATGTGTCCTCTCTTCTTTTCTCTCTCTTTTTACCTATTACTTCTTTAAAAAGAGTGTGAGTTTATGATTTTGTAGATTAATTTGTTACAGTACATGTAATAGGAGCCCTGCTTTTTCTTCATAAATAGATATGATAAAATATTCATACTTATGTTTTGTGAAGATCTATATGTGACAGAGCACACATTATTATAATCTTATTTTAAGAGGAAATATAGATGAAAGGATTTTCTTTTATTGTTCTTAATATAAAACTTCTAAATTAAATATACAAAAGTGCTTATGTAGAAGATAATGGAATCATAAGCAGAACACAGGAAAAGACTTACAAAGCACAAATTATATTAAAAAAATGTTATTTTTATTCCAATAAAATTACTGAGCTAGGGCATGATGAAACAAAAGATTTATAATAAATTTATATGTCAATAAATTATTTAATACAGCTTGTGTAAATTTTACCTATAAAATTCTATCAAATTGTTTATGGTATTTCAGGAAGTTTTCACTTTATTCATGTTCAACACAAAGGTTAAATATGGATGAAACATAAACCAAATGGAAAACATTGGATTGATATTTCATAGCTTTTTATAAAGCATGTGAAATTAGGGATAACATTAAAACACAAGAGAAAGCTCTTCTCCAGCCTTTACATTCTGAAAATAGGGTAATGACCACAAGGCCGAGAATGAGGAAGTTGAAACAAAATTTAGTGTAGTGGACGGAGTTATGACCCTGAGGTATGAGATGAAATTTGATTCTGGGAGTTCTTACTATGATTGGGAGAGATGCCTATACCAGAACAATTAGGTATGAAGTTGGTAAACTTGGGGACAAGACCAACATTAAGGATGGGGCCATTCCCAGCAAAATAAATTAAGTGTAGTGATAGGGCAAAAAGAATGACAAGAATAACAGGGAAAACTGGTGAAAAAAAATATGAAAAAAATGTAGAAAAACCTGCAAGGTTCCAAAATAATCTATTTGCAAAACACTTTAATCCTAGGGAAAGTGGGTTCCATAGAAACTTGGCAGATCATGACCAGAGATCTATCTATCTCCATGACCTGGGATGCCAGTTATGGAAAAAGAGAACACAAGACTTTTCTTAGAGTGAAATTTATGAAATTTATTTATGAAAATAAATAATGAAATTTATTTATTTTTTGTATTTTATAGTTAATTTCATTAATGTACTTAAACATTACTATTCAAATGAGAGACTATCAGTTCTTGGATACAATCTGTCACTGTTCATTCATCTCAATGAGACGTGGTAGAAGTTATATATTTTTTTTAATTAAGAGACATTATTTTTTAGCTGTTTTAGGTTTATAGAAAATAATGAAAAATAGAGAGTTCCCATACGCTCACTTTTCCTTCCATTTCTCGTATTTTTAATATCCTGTGGTATTTTTAACGTTTGAGTGTAACATTTGTCATAACTGATGAAATAATATTGATACCTTATTGTTAACTAAAGCCCACGGACACATTATGGTTATCTCTTTTGTTTTGTATATGCTATGGGTTTTAAGAAATGTATGATGACGTGTATCCACCACGAGAGTGTTTATCGCCTCTTGCATCTCTTCCCAGCAACTGCTGACAACGACGAGTCTTTTTACTGTCTCCATAGTTTTGCTTTCCCCATAATGTCGTATAGTTGAAATCATCCAGTACATTACCTTCTCAGATTTCTTTCTTTCACTTAGCAATACGCTTTAAGAGTCTTCCATGTCTTTTTGTGGCTTGATAGCACACATCTTTCTATGACTACATAAAATCCTGTTGTATGGCTATACTATAGTTTCTTATCCATTCACCTGTGGAAGGATATCTTGCTTTTAAGTTCTGGCAATTATGACTAAAATGTTATAAACATTTGTGTGCAGGTTTTTGTGTGGATATAACTTTTCACCTCACTTAGGTAAATATCAGAGAGCACGATTACTGTGATTATATGTTAAGAGTGTGTTCAGTTTTGTAAGAAAGTACAAACTTTTCCAAAGTGCCTGGGCCATTCTACATTCTCATCAGCAATAAATAAGAGTTCCTTTTGCTCATCTTGCCAGCATTTGGTGTTGCCAGTGTTTTAGATCTTGGCCATTCTAATAGGTACATAGTACCTAGTACATAGTATATACATATTTTGCAGTTTCCTAATTACACATAATGTGAAGTATCTTTCCATATGCTTATTTGCCATTAGCAATAATTTTGTCATCACTGATTCATCACTTTTGTCACCACTTTCCTTCCTATTGCCAGTGAGATCCAGCATTTTTTAGTGGAAAATAAAACTGTGCTAGTTACCACCACCCATTATGTACAGGTGTAATAAATTACAGTATATGATACAGCAAGCCAAGCCCCAGGCCCTGCATCTTTTAATACTAACTAAATTTAGTTACTTTATGAGAATTTAATACTCTGCAAATTTTAAAATGTAATATTTTTTATTAAAATCACTCATAATATTAGATTCACTGAGAGAAGTTTTAAAAGTTGAGGAAATCGATCTGTAGAATATTGTACATAGATGGTTTTAGTATTCTTTTGTAGTTAGTTACAAGGCACTGTGTAATATCAAAGTTTATATTACCGTTTTACATCTTCAGTTAAATTATTATAGTATAGTAGAACATTTCGGGTGAGTGTGGGAAGGAGGTGGTTTAAATGACAGTCTTGGTGAATTTATTATAAATTCTAATGGAGAAGGGAGTTGAGGGAAATTGGAAGGGGAGGTGAACCATGAGAGACTATGGACTCTGAAAAACAATCTGAGGGTTTTGAAGGGGGTGGTGGGTATTGGAGATGGCACGGATTGCATGGAGCACTGGGTGTGGTGCAAAAACAATGAATAGTGTTACGCTGAAAAGAAATAAAAAAAAAAACTAAATAAATAAATAAATTCTAATGGCTTTGTGCTTCCTTGAGTGGGCTTTCCCATGGGATGTGGTTACTTGATTGGTTTGTCCTATGGATGATCATAGCACTTGCAAATGATGACACCCTTGTGGTTTTTCCCAAGTATTTATACTTCATTTTTTCTCCATCTTATGATATCGACCAACTTCTCCAGTACTATTCTGAACAGAAGTGATAATGGTTGCCATCATATATTTTCCCCCAGATTAAAGAGAATGTATCTAGAATATCTCTATTATGTATGGCATATGCTATAGATTTTTTTTATAGATAGAACTTAGGAAGTTCGAGAAGTTTCTTTTGTATGAAAAATTGTTTTTCTAAAAAAGAAACACTAAACTTTCTCAAATGTGTTTCTGATTCTATTGCCATGTCTGCTCAATTTTTCTTTTGTAGTCTATGAATGTGTTAAACTGTTAGATTTTCTAATGTTTAGCCATCTGTTTATTTAGACTTCCTAACTTAACTTGTCTCCACCTTTTTTCTGAGGTTAACTTGCCACATCTGGTAGTTCTGTTTTCCTGCCCCATGATAGAAAATAAGGAGAGAATCAGGTATTGTTCTGCCCAGGTCTGTATTGTTTGGGAGATAGAATGTACTTAGGAAACTGCTTTCCGATCAGTCTCTAACTTGGAATTTAGTACCTTGTTTTCTAGTCCATAGGAATCTTCCCAAGGGTTTCTACCAGATTTTGTGTTACTTTTTGACTGGGGCTATGAAATCCATTGTAATAGATTCTATCATTGCACATAATTATTTGCTGTTTCCACCAAAGAGTGTTTCACTTGAAGCCTTTGACATAATGCTTAGTGATTTGACTTGCTTTGGTCATTAAAATGTGAATAAAGGACCCAAAGTATGATGAGAAATAAGAATGTATAAATTTGTCATTTTACAACACACAATGGTATCTTAAATATGTTAGAGAAATTACAAAAAAATATTTTGATGGCCATAAAAGAAATAAATCATATAAAGAAATTATATTAGAGCTAGAATACTTATTATGTTATATTTTTCTTCATGAGCCACCAAATGTTATACTTTCACTTCCAGAAAAATTCTGAAGTATCATCTATTGGCTTTCATTGTGTGAATATCACCAAACCTAATCTACCCATGTTCTGAAGCATTTTTTGATTGGCAAGTAATTCAGAAATTCAGGTATTTAGATTTAAATGTTGACCCTCTAGAAATCAGTTTTCAGGAATTCTTCAGATCTAGAATGATTCTAAATGTTGAAACAGCTGCAGGTGGGAGGAAATAAATGGTGGTAACGTACCCCCTAACTGACTCTTAGCAACATCTTGGTCCAGTAGCACATTGATATAGGTAGACAGAAGAGCTGGGATATTAAATAATACAAATTAATCAGTTGATTGTAAGAAAGGAGGAGGAAATTCTCTACAGCATGTAGCATCTACATAGGTCATTTCCTATGTATTTAAAGAATCTCAGATTTCTTCATACTCCTTTATGTGACAGTCTACATTCTGGGAATCTATTTTAGAAAAAGTGATGAATTACTTGGCATATCAGAGATATCTAAAAGCTGAGCTCATAGGGAGAATGCATACTAGAGAAAGTAAAAGCTAATTCGAAGCTCAGAACTCAGAAAAGATCAAGAAACAGAGACTTTGATATCTTTCAAATGTCAGAGTATGGCTGTAGGACTGAAAAAATGATTATTTGAAAACACTTTTCATTTAATTCTTATAAACCCCTCTCAGTTCAGAGAGATAGGTAACCGTTCCTCTCCCATGTGATAGGAGACAGAATGTGTGCTCTGTGGAGAGACTGAATGAAGAGGCTCATGGCATGTAGCATGCCTCACAGGGCCTGGTCCTCCAGTGTTTCCTTGACTTTAAAGGTTAAACATTGGGAATTCACAGGGCCTGACTCCATGTCTCCACATTCTTCCAAGTTTTTATACAGACCTCTCCATCAGGATGTCAAACCAGCATCTCAGGTTCAAATATCCAAAATGACTTTTTCCTTCCTCTTGGCATCAAACAGTTCTTCATTCATATTCTTCTCAATCTCATTATTGGTAATTCTACCCTTCTCAAGCTTCTGACTGGGCATCTTTGTTACAATCTTGATTGACCCCATGATCAGTCCAATGACAATAAGACACCATGAGAAAATCCTCCTGGTTTTATCTCAAAACATGTCAAGAATCCAATCACTTTTCAGCACCCTGGCCCAAGTTTCCATCTTGCCTTCTGGATTATCACAGTACTGTCCTAATAGTTCATTTTTCTTGCACTTTTGTCCATCACATTCTATTCCCAACACAGCAGCAAAAGTGATTTTTTATGAATGCATGTCACTTTTCTGATCAAAACTCCAAAGGCTTCCATTTCATTTGGAGAAAACCCCACAAATATCCTGCAGATGTACCTCTACATGCCATCTCTGTGCCTTCCCCTCTGTTCACTCCACTCCAGCATTGGAGTGGGCTCTCCTTGGCCACACTTGGCATATTCCACTTCAGTTACTCACACTGGGTGCTCCCTTGCCTCTAGTGCTATGTGCCAGATAACAATGTGGTTCAATTTCTTACCTTTTTCAGTCCTTCCTCAAATGTCAGTTATTCCATGAGGCCTTCCCATTTAAATTACAGTTCTTTCTCTATCCCTCCATTTCACTGTTTTCCATAGTACTTATCATCTGCTAACATAGTATGTGTGTATTCATTTCTACATTTCTGCAGAAGTCTGTAAGTTCCATGAATACAGGTAACTGTGTCAATTTTGTGTACTGCTGTAACCTCAGAACTGTGATAATACCTGGCATGTAATAGGGACTTCACGTTAATTCATTGAAGGAATGAATTAATAAATATTGGGAATAACAGGGAATATGTACAAACCCATTGGGGGCTGGATGAGGAAGTATGAGAGCTTAGTCCTCACACTCAACTCTAGGTAAGAAAACAGATAATATCTAATGTTAGAAATTAGGAAATAATTGTATGGCTTATTTAGAAATAGAAAGATAAATACTTCTAAAAATATGTATTATGTTTGCCTCTAGAGAGGCTAGATATTTTCTCTGTTTCTCTTATAGGACTCTTTGAATCTTTAAATCATTTATTTAAATTACCTGATCAATTTTATGTACCTAAAACATTCTTCATAAATTTTTTATTTTGTAAGAATATATTTATAAATATTTTACTTAGAGTTTTGGGTGATATGTACTGTTAAATTGAGAAGGGTATGCAAAAGACTAAATGGTTGATTTTAGTTAATGTCTGTTCAGTAAGTTTTAATGTAGCCCTGGAAATATGCATCTACAAATAAAAAAAATTAAAATAGATATTTGAGGCTAAGTAAATCACCTAAAGTGCTACAAACACTATATGTACCTTAGGATTTAACACGTAATAGTTTTTTTATAACTTTGGCATTCTTAGGTTGTTGTTTACCTCTTATTCTACTACATATCATTTGTCCTATAAAAGGAATAAAATGTATGCTTGGTGCATAATCCTTTTGATAACATTATATTCTAATAATTTCTCTAAAGGGAAATAAATATGTAAAAAATTGGACTATGTAATGAGTATTTTTTGTGTTAATATACAGGTAATCAGGACTAGATGACCCATTAAGTAGTTTCTCTCACTGGTGTTGGAAGTTTACATTTTCTATTATATGAAGTTGTTTGAGTAAAAAAAAAACAGTTGAGTAAAGAAAACAGTACTTTGGTTACATTCCAACTTGCAAAATCTCTTGTAGTTTTTATGTTCCAAAATGACCCTTTTTAAGGCAACAAACAAAAATTAATAAAGCATTACAGTTACAGTAAAGTTAGAAAACATTAATACTTATTGCTTAGACCATTGCAACATTGAAGTTTTATGAAAATATGAGAGAATTGCCATGGATATATGTCAATGACTAATGGAGAATAGGGTTTTGTGATTCTCTGACCTAAACAATTAAAATAGGAATTTAGTTGTGAGTTATTAGCTAAACCTTTTTGAAGATTGTTTTCCCAAATGGAAAATTACCAAAAGTAAAATCCCGTCAAGAATCTATAATTTCAGAATTCATTGAGTTAGATTTATTTTTAAGCATGGTTCCTTTTTTAGACTCATAAAACTGTTTTTTTTTTTTGGTAAGGGAGAGGCCAATATCATCCTAATACTGAATGATATCAATGATGATGAATGAATAATGACTTATTAATTATTGAGTTATAGGTTTAAAAAGAAAGAGGAGGAATTCCAAGTAGGGTAGCACTATTCCTATACATTCTTTATTTTGAGTAGTCAATTTTGCATTATCACGTGTATTAAAATAATAGAAGTTCCATATGTTCAGATATTTTGCTTAAGATGCTACTTATCTATAGTATTGAAGTTTATATATATATTTATATATATATATATATAAACTTAAGTACATAAATATGCATGTATACATAAGTATTATGTACTAAGTAAGCATTTAGAGGTCTTGATATGTTAGGTCTTTATTAACAAAAGCACTACTGCTCTGCTAATGAAATATGCAATTATGGATTGTGCTAGAATTGATACTTTACCTAAAAATCCATTGTATGCTTTACACTGATTAAATTGAGAGGATGTGAAATAATTTCTAGTGACCATTTTCTGTCTTGCCAGAAAGCCCACTTAATATTTTTTAAATTTATTTTTATTGAAGTACAGTTGACACATAATGATACAGTAGTTTCAGGTGCCTGCCTAACATTTTAAAACTGACTTCAAAGAATTTTATCTGGTCATCCATCTAAATAAGTTTTGAATTTAGTGTAGTAAGGTAAGTAGTGTATTTCCAGTTATGTTCTATATGCAAATTTTTGTTTCTATTGATAACTCATTTTCCTGCTTTTTTTCGAAGGCAGCTTATTATGCAGTTAACAGATGCTAAATAAAATATAAATTTCATTCTGAATAGGTTTTTATAGGACAGCGTCCAGTATGGACATGGCCTGACACAAAAGTCACTAGCCACATGTGACTACAAAGCACAAGAAAAGTGACTACTCCAAATTGAGACATGCTGTAAGTATAAAGTATACACCAGAATTTGGAAACTTAGTGTTAAAAAAAAAAGGGAGAGAGAGAATGTAAAGTATTTATTTATAATTTGTACATTGATTATTTGTTGAAATAATAATATTTGGATTCATTGGGCAAAATAAATATATATTTATTAATTTCATCTGGTTCTTTTTTCTTTTCAATGTTGCTGTTTAAAAAACTACAATGACATATGTGGCTTACATTTGCCCAGAATATGTACTGGTCAGCACTATAGAAAGTATTGTTTTAAGCTTCCATTTCTCTCAGATTAAATAAGATCAAATAATTGTATTACAAGATTTTATTTTATTTTATTTTTTTGTATTACAAGATTTTAAAGACAATAGAAAAGTCTCTTTTATATGGTATTGTTCTCTTGATTTATTTAAATACCCAGTTCAGAAGTACTCCATTAATAATATTAATATTCAATTAAATGGATAGAAAAATAATTCCTTTCATGTCTTTTTTTCCTTTATTGTATAACTGATTGATTTGCCATATGTTTAGGGCACAGGCATTTTACAAATATCCTTATATATAATCAGGATATATAATCCAGAATTTGAATAGAATAATTCAAATTGTATATAAATATAATGTAATTATGAACTAACCTCATTTTTGTTCTACATGGGTGATCATATCTAGTGTTATATTAGAACATGTTGGTCTGATAATCTGACTGAAAGTAGACTATTGACCTGCTAACAGAAGGACTTCTAATGGGAAAAAAAGGTGTAAAAAAATCAACAGTTTGGTGAAACAAAGTTTCCAAGGAAGTATAGAGTCAGCTCCCATATTTAGATTCTATGTTGCCCTAATATTGGTGGGCTCTCCTTATTTCTCTCAGCCATCAAATGACCTTTAGACAGTTCATTACTCTGCTTGCTCATGAGCTTTCTGGACAAAGGAGTTAACTGCCAATACAAATTCTCTCCCTCCATGTTGATATTGGCCTCTCTCCTGGTAATGAAGTACTCACCAGTATCTTCCTCTAAATTACTAAGATGAACTGAAGTACTTAAACACAACATATTACAAACATTTTAAATTAAACTATACACACGTGAAGTAGTTTGTGTTTCACATTCCATCCCCTTACTCTACTACTCTGCTACCTTGAATTATTTATATTTGTAAGTTCCATTCACCAAAGTCCAAACAGAAAGAGATGTCCTTTGGATGTGGATCATGAAAGCTGACCCTATCAGAGAAGAAATGCACCCTGAGGGTCCACCTGCCCTTCTCACATAATGCAGACTCAACTCAGTGAGTTTATGTTTGCTAGTCTCCTACAATCTGTTTCCCCTGATACTTTTTTTTTTCCAGTTCCCTGGACATTTTTTTGACAGCCAAAGGAGCAAATAATACAAGAGGGGGGCTGCCAAATAGCATAGATTTGTATGTGGTAATGTAGAAACAGCTAAGTTTAATTGAGAAACACACTTAATTTTCTCATATAATCATAGTGAGAAAGCTTCTCTTTTTTGTATATGCATGCATACAGCAAAGAACTGCCCCTTTCCTTCAAGAAAGATGGACCATATTCAAGTATGAACAGTTTTAGTCATTCTAAACATGGACTACAGTTCTCCACAATATACAGTGTATCTGTTTGGAATGAATAAAAATGTTTATGACCCACTATTAGTGGTAAGGTGATTAGAAGGCTTTTGCTTTGTTGGATCACTTGTCTTTTTCCTGAACATTCATTGACCTCGATTTTTGGCAGAGGCAATGAGCCAAAAAATGACAATCAGATTCCAGATTTCACAAGCTCATGGGTATAGATGATCAAGTGTTGCAGGGATAAACCAGTTCACTGGATAATTAGTTCCAGAAGTTTGTAAGAAAGGCAAGGAATACAGTATTTTCAAGATGGAATGAGGATAGGGTCATGTGTCCTGTCATGTTGAGTATTCATTTTTTAAAATACCTATTTCTAACTTCTAACAGAAGTAAAATTAACTTGAGAAACACCGTACTCATGTGGTTGGATTATTTTCCAACCAATTTCAAATACAAAGGATAAAAAACTAATTTTGTCCAATTTGACAAAATAAGAATAAACAGATGAAATTCATAGCCTTTTCCAAGGTTATAGAACATTTTTTTCCTATGGTACTTGGATTTATCAGTGTTCATCTTTTTGACATGGCAGTGTACTCAAAAGTTTCAATTACAATCAAAATTGGTATCCTCCTTATATGGTTCTTCTGGACAATATACCCTCTACTGCTTCAGATAGAGTACTAAGTGCACTTGGGCACTTAAAACATATTTTATGATTGTAATCTTGGGCATTTGAAGTGGTTCTCCATTCTACTACAGATATAAACACCATAAATTGGAAAAGACATACTTCAGTTGAAAGGTCAAAAATCCTTGCTGGACTTTTCCTGATGGTGTTTTTGAGAGAGACAGCTCAAATTTATTGGTAGAGCTAAATTTCTTGTAGAGGAAAAGAGTGAAAGTTCGATAGTGAGCCTGGAAAAAATTGTGGAAACATAAGTAAAGTTGGAGACAAGAGATGTTATTGGGAAGTTCAGCAAGTGCAAACTATCCTTAAAAACCCACTGTCAAACAGGTGAGATCACAGAGCTGTCAATGAGTATGATTCACCTGTGTTACCAGCAGCATCTTAGCTGTTTGCAGAAATAAAAAGATAAGGGGTAACATCAACATGGCTTGAATATCCGTACAAATCTAAGTTTTTATTTTATTGCATTAACACATAAATCCCAGTGATTTATATAATAACAAGAATTTTTTATAAGATTTCCCAGAGAAGTATTAGGTTCACAACAAAATTGAAAGGAAGATACAGAGATTTCCAGTATATCGCTGCCCTCACACAGGTGTAGCCTCTTCTCTTATCAACATCACTGACCAGAGTGGTACAACCTCTTTTGTTTTTTTGTTTTTTCCCAAGGATGTAGCTGTACTGACACATCATAATCACCCAAAACCCATAGTTTAATCTTAAGGTTCACTCTTATTCTGTGGATTTGAACAAATGTATAATGACTTAGATCCATCATTAAAATACCACACAGATGATTTTTACAGCTCTAATAACCCATTTCTCCTATCTACCTCCTTCACCACCTAACCACTAGTACACACTGATTTTTTTACTGTCTACATAGTTTTGCCTTTTCCAGAATGTCATATGGCTTAAATCATATGGTTTAAATCATTTTCAGATTTGCTTCTTTGATTTAGAGGAAACTTAGATGCTTATTACTGTGTCCTTTCATGGTTTGGTAGTTCATTTCCTTTAAGCACTAATATTCCATTGCCTAAATATGCCACAGTTTGTTTATCCATCACCTACTAGGGGACATTTTGGATGCTCCCAAGTTATGGAATTATGAATTTAAAAAAAAAAAGCTATAAGCATCCATGTGCAAGTTTTTGTGTGGACATAAATTTTCAACTCATTTGAGCTGAAAGTACCAAGTTTTCAACTCCTTTGGGTTGGAAATACCAAGGAGCACTGTTTCTATACCATATGGTAAAAGTCTTTTCAGTTTTATAAAAAACTGTCACAATCCTCCAAAGTAGCTGTACCATTTGTATTTTGACCAGCAGTGAATGATATTTCCTATTGCTCTACATCTTCACCAGCATTCGACGTGGTCAGTGTTTTGGATTTTGGCTATTCTAATAGGCATTAATTGTATTTTACTGTTTTTTAAAATTTGTATTTCTCTGATGACATATGATATGTTTGGAGCATCTTATCATATTCTTATTCGCCATCTGTTATATCTTGGATGAGATGTCTGTGAAGGTCCATTTTTTAATTAGGTTTCTTTATTTCTGGGTTTTAAGAGTTATTTGTATATTTTGGATAACAGTCCTTTATTGGATATGTCTCTTGCAAATATTTTTTCCCAGTCTATGGCTTGTCTTCCTAATTCCTTTGAATTTGTCTTCCACAGAGCAAAACTTTTCTCATTTTAATGAAATCCAGCTTGTCAATTTTTTTTTTTTTTTTTGGAGTCTGTATTCTGTGTTACATCTAAAAAGTCATCTAGGTTTTTTCCTATGTTATCTTCCAAAAGTTTTAAGTTTTGCATTTTACATTTAGGTCTATGATCCATTTGCTTTACTTCTTTTTTTATTCATTCATTCATTTACAGTATAATTAACATATAGTATTATATTAGTTTTAAGTATACAATATAGTAATTAAACAATTCTATATTCTGTGGTCATCATGATAAGTGCACTGTTAATCCCCTTTACCTATTTCACTGATCCCCTCACCTACCTCCCCTCTGGTAACCACTAGTTCTCTATATTTGGAAGTCTTTTTTTTTTTTTTTTAATTTGTTTTTCCTTTTTTTCTTTGTTCATTTGTTTTTTTTCCCCTTAAATTATACATATGAGTAAAATCATATACTTTTTTCTTTCTCTAACTTACTTTTGTCACTTAACATTGTACACTATAGATTTATCCATGTTATTGCAAATGGCAAAAGTTCATTCTTTTTTATGGTTGAATAATATTTCATTGTACACACATGCATGCACATGCACACGTGTGTGTGTGTGTGTCTATGTTTATACACACCACTTCTTTATCCATTCCTCTATTGATGAACACAGGTTGCTTCCATATTTTGGCTATTGTAAATAATGTTGCAATAAACATAAGGATGCATGTATCTTTTTGAATTAGTGTTTTTGTTTTCTTTATGTAAATATCCAGTATTGGAAGTACTGGATCTTATGGTGTTTCTCTTTTTAATTTTTTAAGGACCCTTGAAATTGTTTGCCACGTGGCTATACCAGTTTGCATTCCCACCAGTAGTGCACAAGGGTTCCCTTTTCTCCATATTCTTGCCAACACTTGTTGTTTCTAGTGTTTTTTATTTTAGTCATTTGGACTGGTGTGAGGTGATATCCCATTTTGGTTTTGATTTGTGTTTCCTTGATGATTAGTTATGTTGAGCATCTTTTCATATGTTTGCTGACTTCTATGATCCATTTGAGTTAGTTTTTTTGAAACTAATAAGTGAGTATATATGTAGATTATGTTTTTCATGTGAATGTACAGATGTTCCTGTACCATTTGCTAAAACCAAGCATTTACTTTTTACTCATGTTACATATTAATGCTGGCAGGTCAGCAGATGCTGCTCTGCCCTAATGTGTCTTCTCATCCTGGGACTCTCATTGGCAGAAGGAAAGGACTGAGAGGAGGAAAATCTGATGGGAGGAAAGGCATGGAATGTCATTCAGAACTTCTGGTTAAAATTATTATTTTTTCTCACCTCTTCTGGTTCATGCCCATTATACTGCTAAGCTTAAAATTGGTGAGGAAATGTATAATCTACCTTCAATGAAGCACTTCAAGACAAATTATGATGGACAAAGACATACTTCTCTTGTAAGAAAGTTACCCAGCACTTGAAAACAGTGATGCCATATACATAAATAGCTTTTTAAATGTAGGAATTATGAACATCGAACAGTCTGGTTCTAGTCATAACTTCTATTGTTTTAGGTCAACCCTATAGCTTAAGAAAACCTTGTAGGGAAATATTTCTAAGGAATTCATCTAAAGAGGAAGAAATCTCAGTGGATCTCAAAGGACATCTAGACTTCCTAGTGACTTATACACACTGACAGAGACACTACTGTGGAGAAAAATGATACTGGGGCAACAAGAGTTTCTAGCTTTCACATGAACTTCCAGACCAAGTCCAGACTCAGTGTCCACAGTAGCCAAGAGTCATACATAATCTACATAATTCCATCACAGATATATGGCACTTGACAGTTGTCAAAACCTAGGAATTATCTCTTTAAATGATTAAAAATATTTAATGTATTTGAAAAGATACTGTGAAAATCTAACAAAATGGTGTTATTAATTCAAAGGAAGATGGAAAACAGATATTGAGCTTATTAATGGTCTTGCTTCCAGACAATTTGCCATCTTGAGGTGTTACAGAAGGGTAACAATATATAGGGAAGAGAATGTGAGGCAAAACATGAAAAATCACACCAAATTCTTGAAATTACAAAAAATATGTATAATAGCACTTGATTGCAGTTTTGAATGTAACACATAGTAAAAAGTTGAGCAAAGTACAGTAGAAAGAAGAGTGTAAATATTAAATCTATCCATTGGCATTTTAAATTACAAGTTTTTGGTCTGATGGTCTATGTTAGATTTTGAACAAGTAAGGCAGAATTCTCAAACTTTATTATGCATAGAAACCACCCAGAGAGCTATTTAAAACACTTATTCCCCAGATTTCCCTAGGCTGTGGCCGAGAGATGTTAATACAGCAAACTGGGTAGGATCTGGTCATCTAGTTCTTGAGATCTGATACAAGTGGTCAGAGAAGCAAGCTTTGAGAAACAATGAAATATAGAACCAAAAAACAGACCTTGAATATTCTTTAGATTAACACCTAATTATATCCCAGGAAGAGTTCTTTATATATATAATTATGAAAAAAATTTAATGAAGACTAAATACTAACTCAATTTGCATAAACTCATCTTCTTTTGTTTTGAAATCTGTTGAATAAGTTTATATTATGAAAGTTACTAATTATGCTTTGTCAAAAGTATGTGATATACTGAAAAATATAAATTGGGTATTTTGCATTATGCATGTAGTCCAGTTTCTTAAGAGTAATTTTATATTTGGATGTTCAGTGCAATTGAGTGATATGAAAAATGGACATTTAAAAATAATGAAATATTCTGACATCAAAAAGATATATATCAAATCACAAGAGACAAAATGTCTTTGTGCCTTTGTTAATATTATCATTATATGCACATTTTGCCTCATAAGCCCACTTATTAAAAAGCTAGGCTCATATGGTTATAACATTCTACTGAGCTTCTAATTCATAGAAATGAATTTTAAATTTTATAAAAATGCTTGCCCCAGTGAGGCATTCTATCATGTCTAGATGATAAAATAGATTACATTTAAGGTTAAAAAAACCCTTTTATTTAAAAATATATTCCCATTCCACAATTTTATTTTTATCTTCTTGTTTAATGGCAGTAGACAAATGCATAATCTGAAGACATTAAGACTCTATCTCAACAATTCATGGAACAACTAGAAAGAAAATCAGTAAGGTATATCATCTTCAATCAACAGGTTCAATAAAAGTATCACCATCAACTAACAGGCTCTAACCAATATTTACTAGAGAATATTCCTCTCCAAAATAGTAGAATACATATTCTTTTTAAGTATCCACAAATATATGCATAGATTAGTCATATCCTGAGCCATAAACAAACCTTCAAAATTTAGACTTGAAATTATCTATAATAATAACCAGAAAAACTCAAACTAAAGAACACACTTCTAATCGATGGTTTAAAGAAAAATTCTCCACTTGATCTTAGCCAAAAGGCCGAAAATCTATTAAAGAAAAATTCTCAAAAAAAGTTTTAAAAATACATTAAACTGAGCAAAAATGAAAACACAACATATCAAAGTTGTGGCACAATGCTTTAACTGTGAGAGATTTTTATAGCACTAAATGTGTGTTACAAAAGAGAAAAAGAAATCAATAATCTGATTTCCTGTCCCACAAACCTGAATTAAAAGAAAAGCAAAACAAACCAAGCAGAATGAATGAAATAATAAACAGCAGAAATCAATGAAATTTAAAACAGAAAAGGTATAGAAAAAATAAATTTAAAATTAGTTTTTTGGGGGCACCTGGGTGGCTCAGTGGGTTAAAGCCTCTGCCTTCAGCTCAGGTCATGATCTCAGGGACCTGGGATCGAGCCCCGCATCGGGCTCTCTGCTCAGCAGGGAGCCTGCTTCCTCCTCTCTCTGCCTGCCTCTCTGCCTACTTGTGATCTCTGTCTTTGTCAAATAAATAAATAAAAAATCTTAAAAAAAAATTAGTTTTTTGAAATATCTGTAAAATTGACAAACCACAAGCAAGACTACAAATTTAAAAAAGAAAATAAACTCAAATGGTCAGTATCAATAATGAAATGGTATATTACTGTAGGCCTTGCAGACATCAAAATGATAATAAAGGAAGAGTAGGAACAACTCTATATCCATAAATCCATATATCCATAAACTCAGGTGGAAAAGAGTTCTTCAAAAGCAAAAGCTACGGGGCGCCTGGGTGGCTCAGTGGGTTAAAGCCTCTGCTTTCGGCTCGGGTCATGATCCCGGGGTCCTGGGATCGAGCCCCACGTCGGGCTCTCTGCTCAGCAGGGAGCCTGCTTCCTCCTCTCTCTCTGCCTGCCTCTCTGCCTACTTGTGATCTGTCTGTCAAATAAAATCTAAAAAAAAAAAAAAGCAAAAGCTACAACACTGAACCTAAAATGAAAAAAAAAAAAAAAGTAATTTGAATAGCCCCATTAAGGACTTTTTTTTGTAATTTAAGCACCCCTCCCCAAACAAATGCAGGCCCAATTAGTTTACTGGAGAATTCTACCAAACATTTAAAGAAGAATTAACACCAATTCTGCACAACTTACTCCAGAAAACAGAAAAGAATAAAAATTTTGAATCCATTTTATGAAACAAAACTTACCCTGATACTAAAACAATACAAAAAAAGGGAAAACTACAGCTCAATAACCTTCATGAATATATATTCTCAAATAGATTTTAGCAATATACAAAAAATAATTATACACCAGAACCAAGAAGTTTTATTCCAAAACTGACAGTTTGTTTCAGTTTTTAAAAATCAATACATTCCACCATATTAGCAGGATAGAGAAGAAAAATCCCATGGACATATCAATCAGTGCACAAAAAAGCAGTTCACAGTATTTAGCACCCATTCTTTATAAATTCCCCATTAAAAATATAGAGGAATCCCCTAACCTGATAAAGAAGGCCTACAAAACACTACAGGTAGCATTAAGTATAGTGGTAAAAGACTGAAAGATTTCTCCTTAGCATCAGGAATAAGTTAAGTATGTCTGCTCTAACCACTACCATTCAATATCAGACTGGGCATTCTAGCCAGTGCAAATAAGTAAGAAAAAGAAATAAAGTCATACAGTTTGTTAAAAAAAAAAATAGAACTGTTCCTATCTGAAGATGGATGATTGCCTACATAGAATATCAAAAAGATTCCATTACATAACTCCTAGGAACAAGAAGTGAATACAGCAGATACAAAAATATACTAGCAAGTAGAGATGCAGACCACCAAATTAATAAATACAGTACTATTTACAGTCATATAATTACTAAGTTATAAATGTAATAACACATATATAGGATTTATATGCTGAAAAAAACACAAAATATTAACAATGAAATCAAAGATTGAAATAAGAGACATACTGTGTATATGGATAGGATGTCTCAACACAGTAAAGATGTCAATTTTCTCCTAATTATTTTACAAATTTAAAACAATTCTTATAAAATACCAACAAGATTCTTATAGGCAAGATTATTTTAAAGTTTATGTCTAAATGTTTTTGATATAGAGCAAGAACATGAAAGGAATCAGTCTATTTGATTTCAAAACTTACATAGTTACAGTAATCAAGATGTGTAATATTTGAGAAAGGGTAGACATACACATCAATGGAAACAAAACAGAGAACTCAGCTATAGACCCTCACAAATATACTCAACTGACTTTTTACAAAGGTACAAAATCAGTTCCTTTATGGAACAATAGTTGTCCCCAAAATAAACTACTAAAACCAACAAGATAGCCATATGGAGAAAAAAACAAACAAACAAAACAAAAATATAACCTTTATCTAAACTTCATATGCCATATAAAAGTTAACTCAAAATGGTTACAAACTTAAATGGTAAATGGTAAGTTCATAAATTGTTTAGGGAAAAAAGAAACAGAAGATAAGATCTTTGGGACCTGAACAATTGATAAATTGGAGTTCATCAAAATAAAAAATATTTGCTTTATGAAAGATCCTACTAACAGGAAAGAAATACAAGGTACAAACTACAAGAAAATAGTTGCAAACCACATGTTATAAACTAAAATGTGCTGCCCCAACCTCAATTCATATGCTGAAGTCCTTACCCCAGTGTCTCAAAATGTGGCTATATGGAGATAAGTCTTTAAAGAGGTAATTAAGTTACAATGAGTAATTAGGGCAGGATCTAATCCAAAATGTCCTTTACGCAAAGTTTAAGACACATATAAGACCATGTGAAGACAATAGAAGACAAAGGGCCACTTGCAGGCCTAGCAGAGAAGTTTTCAACCTTGCTGATGACTTGATCTTGGATTTCTAGTCTCCAATATTGTGAGCAAATAAAGTTTTGTTGTTTAAGCCACCCAGACTGTGTATACTTTGTTGTGGCAGCTCTAGCAAACTAATGCACCATGTATCTAATAAAAGACTAGTGCCAAGAATATGTAAAGAACTCTAAAAACTCAACTGTAAAAAAATAACTGAATTAGGTAGTGTACAAAAGACTGAAGAGATATTTTATTGCACAGGATACACAGATGGCAAATAAGTATGTGAAAAATGTTCAACATTAGTAGCCATTAGGAAAATGCAAATTAAAATTATAATGACTTAATGCCACATACTTATTAGAATGGCTAAAATAAGAAAAGTTGACAACACCCAATATCAGTGAAGTTATGAAGAAAATCAGTCAGTCACACATTACTGTTGTGGAAATAAAATAGTACTTCACTCTGATAAGCAGTTTAGAAGTTTCCTGTAGAACCAACTATAACAACTCTTGCTCTCATAGCTCACCAAGAAATTCCATTGTTCTTCATCGTTCTTCATTCTATTTCAATTTGTTCTTCAAAATAGCTGATCCTACTTAAAGAATGATCTCTCTTTAGTCTTCTCTGATCTGCAAATTTCTCACTGGTGAGCTGAATTTCTTGTAGTCATTTGCCACATAGTACCTTGGAGACAGGTGTTTGCACCATTCTGGCTCTGGATGGGAAGAAAATAGCTTCCCAGCTGCATTTCACAGAAATCACTGAATCTAGGAACTTCCTGGGTCATTATGTTGAATGTCATATCTCCCTTCCCTCTGCTGTTCAAACATTTGCTATTAAACAATGTTATGGCCCTTCCTGTATTAGCTACATACAGAGATTTTGAAAGGGTGTTACAATGTACAGGAGAACAATGAAAACTGTTGATAGATAATCAGAAGGTCTTTTTAATGTAAACATGAACAAAAGAACTATTGCCAGATAACCATGAACCTTAAACTGAAAACCTCCCACTTAAGCTTAACTTTTTTTCTTTTTGGTCTTCTTTTGTGTTTTGTTTGCTTTGGCTAGCCGAATAAAAAAATACTACTGCCAAGGATCATGGGAAAACAGCACCTAAATTCATATAAAGTTTCACAGCCCACAAAACTCTTCTACCTCCATTATCAACTTTAAAAATATCAACCTTCTTAGGCATCTGTCATTCTCATTTCATAGATGAGGAAATTGGGCCTTGGGGACATTAAGTGACATATACAAAGTTACTTCAATTGTAATTGGCAGAGGCAGCTCTTAAATGTGAATATTCTTTCCATACCTCACAGAGCAATGCTTCTCTAAAAGGAAGTTGGTCAAACATAATAAAGGACTTGGTCAGGCAATACAATAACTTCATTTTTTCCATGATTGAGCGCTCAGACATTATGTCTACACATTCTGTTATGAAAAATAAAATCAAGCATTACTCTCAAAAAGTTGAATAGAATTGCCAGGGGAGTTTTCTAGAAAATAAAAGATAAGTCTTTCCAATGGGGGTATATTCATGTTTCTTGTTTAGGTGTGAACCTGGAAGTATTTACTATAGATTTTAAGATTGGAAAACTCCTATATTTTGAACACTTCGCTTTTTTTTTTAAGATTTTATTTATTTATTTGACAGACAGAGATCACAAGTAGGCAGAAAGGCAGGCAGTGAGAGAGGGGGAAGCAGGCTCCCCGCCGAGCAGAGAGCCTGATATGGGGCTCAATCCCAGGACCCTGAGATCACGACCTGAGCTGAAGGCAGAGGCTTAACCCACTGAGCCAGCCAGATGCCCCTTGAATATTTCTGAATAACCAATTCTTTAAGTCTATTTATTGAATCAGAGATTGCGGCTACTTCTCCTTTTCTGAGCTTGAAATCGAAATTCAAGAAACAGAGAACTTAAAGGAGGCTTAGGAAGGGAAAAATAATTCCAAATGATTAACTAAGCAAGATAATTTGATCAGTAGTCCCCGGTTTCCTGATAGCAAACAATACAGAAAATTAACAATTAACAAGAAAATATGGTGACCTCATTCATTTTCAGTAATAATGCTATCTGGACATGAAGTCCTTGACTTGGTTATTTACATCTGCTTTGGAATTTTATCTCATATGTTATTCTTGACTCTGGAGAGCTTCATTTAACTCTTATTATACTATGCTAAGAATTAACCATTGAAAAGGGTAGAAGACTTAAAGACACCCTTAACCACAGCTGACCCTGAGTTTACATGAAAAAGCAAAAGCAGAGAAGTAAAGGATAATTACAGGAAGTTTTGTCACAGGGATTTATAAAAAAAAATGTATTTTGTCTATATATCAATTTCTGAGCTGAAATCTGTTAGTGTGTGTGTGTGTGTGTGTGTGTGTGTGTGTGTGTGTGTTCATGCACACAAAATGTTTAGAAAATTAGTTATTCTAGTTAGTGAAGGTTCTGATTTAACAACAGATGATATGAAGAACATCATTATTTTGACAGGTATCCTACCTATCAAATCCTTTCTAAAATGTACTACACATTTCTGCTTATCAAGTTTTCCTTCTTTGTTCTCACTGTAAAAGATGGAGGACTGTAGGTGGTATGATGGCAAGGACTGCAGACCTTTTCTCTCACCAGTGGATTCAGTGAATGTGCCAAGAGCCAGTCATCCCATCTCTATATGGAAAACTATCATCTAGGGCTTTATTCTACCAAAATCAGGCATTAATAATAGTAATGTAATTAAAATAATATTTTTTCATATTCATATGAGGTTAGCTCCTTCTACTCATCCTCATCTGCTGCTACCCCCTACCTCCAGATATATATGTCATCAATATAGAGTCATCTACATTTCTCTTAATACCCCATACCTGTGATTGTTTTCTTAATTTTGCTCTCTGCATGGCCTTTCTCCTGTTTTGCCTTGCCACATCTCCATCATCTTTTAGACTTAGCTCCAGGTTGATCACAGCTGGACAATGTTTCTTCAGAGGTCCTAGGGTACTATTGTTATCCCTGTATTAATCTTTTTTCATTCCAGATTATAATATATATATATATATATATATATATATATATATATATTCTTCTGTCCCTCTATTGGACTGATATCTCCTTGGAATAAAGAATTATGATTTCAGCATTGCTGTATCTTTGTGCCTAATACAGTATCTGGCACAATATATACCTGCCAAAGATTTTTTATAAACTAATGCATGGCTAATATTATCTTTTATTTTAAAATATAGTTTATAGACTCACTAGTATGTTATCTAGTTGATTTTTCAAGATAATCTTGAGAAGTAGATAGAGCACGTGAAAAAAACAAGTTCAAACAGATGCACTTCTCAGGCTAGTTACTGTTAGAACTGGACTACTTCTACATACTGAAGCAAACAAAACACACAACGACAAAACAAGCTTTCTTTAGTACCATTTCATATACAGGGCTGGGGACAAGACATTTAAACCTTTCATTTACTCCTTATGATAACTTTACAAAGGACAGCATATATAACATTATCCTATTTTCCAAGGGAGAATATTGAAGCTTGGTGAACTTATGTAACTTTCCCAGAGTGACATATACAACAAACAGAGGGACTGAAAACCAAGGGCAACTCAGATTCACTCCAAATCTACAGGCAGAAATGCTAGATTATACATCTTCTCAAACCGTATTCCTTTTTTTTTAAAAGATTTTATTTATTTATTTGACAGAGATCACAAGTAGGCAGAGAGGCAGGCAGAGAAAGAGAGAGAGGGAAGCAGGCTCCCTGCTGAGCAGAAAGCCCAATGTGGGACTCAATCCCAGGACCCTGAGATCATGACCTGAGCTGAAGGCAGCGGCTTAACTCACTGAGCCACCCAGGCGCCCACCATATCCTTTTTTTATGACTAAGATTATTTCTCCAAAATAGTATTTTATTCTGTGTGTCTGTTGGTCCATTTCTACACATACTCATGACTTGGTAATTTAGTAGTAGCCATTCAATGAAATATGATAGACATATTGTCTATTACTGACAAAGATCCAGGGTTCCAGCAGGATCTAGATCCTAATTATGTAAATTATCAGATACAATACTTGCTTAAAGGTAAGACTCTAGAAAACATACCGCTTTGTGACTAATAACCACATTATGTAAGGAATTTCAATTCAGTAATAGACAATTGAATAAAATAGGAAAAATTTGAACAAACATATCAAAAAATAAGATATACAAATGGGTAATCAGCACATTAAAAATGGCTTAGTGCATTAGTTATCAGGAAAGCCCAAATGCATAAGTCATGAAAATAAAAGGTACATCATAGAGAGTATAGTCAATAGCATAATAGTGTTGTATAGTGACAGTTGGTAGTCACACTATTGTGAGCACAGCATAACATATAAAGAAGTTGAATCACTATGTTATACAGAAACTAATATAACGTGTGTTATTATACTTAAATGAGAAATCTTTTTAATCAAAAAATCATAATGAGGTAGCATTATGCATCTATTAACATGGCTTAAATTTAAAAGACTGATCAGTACAAAAAGCTAGCGAAATGTGGTATGACTAAAACTATATCATACATTGTTGGCAAAAAAATACAATGGTGTAACCACTTTGGAAGACTGTCTGACAATTTCTTTTTTTTCTTTTTTTTTTTTTTAAAGATTTTATTTATTTATTTGACAGAGAGAGATCACAAGTAGACAGAGAGGCAGGCAGAGAGAGAGAGGGAAGCAGGCTCCCTGCTGAGCAGAGAGCCCGATGTGGGACTCGATCCCAGGACCCTGAGATCATGACCTGAGCTGAAGGCAGCGGCTTAACCTACTGAGCCACCCAGGTGCCCCTGTCTGACAATTTCTTATCAAGTATATGCCTCATTATGTAGCAGCAAAGCTATTCTTAAAAAAAAAATTCTTGGTTTACAAAAAATATATATACACATACACATATATGTACCTTTGCTTCTAGATATATAACATGAATATAGTGTTTATTTTAATTTTCCCTTTTAAAGATTTTTTTTTAATTTTTTTAGTCACCATACGGAACATCATTAGTTTTTGATGTAATATTCCATGATTCACTGTTTGCATATAACACCCAGTTCTCATTACAACACATGTTCTCCTTAATACCCATCATTGGGCTACCCCACCCCCCCATCGCCTCCCCTCTGAAACCCTCAGATTGTTTCCTGGAATCCATCATCTCTCATGGTTCATCTTTCCCTCTGATTCCCCCCCCCCTCAGTTTTCCCTTCTTTCCCCTAATGTCTTCCATGCTATTCCTTATGTTCCACATATGAGCGAAACCATATGATAATTGTCTTTCCCTGGTTGACTTATTTCACTTAGCATAATCCCCTCTAGTCCATTTATGTCAATGCAAATGGTGGATATTCATCCCTTTTGATGGCTGAGTAATATTCCATTGTATATATGGACTGTATCTTCTTTATCCATTCATCTGTTGAAATGCATCTCAGCTCCTTCCATAGTCTGACTATTGTGGACATCGCTGGTATGAATATTGGGGTGCATGTGACCATTCTTTTCACTACAGCTGTATACTGCTCCTAGTAGTGCAATTATTGGGTCATAATGAGCTCTATTTTTAACTTTTTGAGGAAGCTCCATACTGTTTTCCAAAGTGGCTGTACCAGCTTGCATTCCCACCAACAGTGTAATAGGGTTCCCTTTTCTCCATGTTCTCCCCAACATTTGTTGTTTCCTGCCTTGTTAATTTTTACCATTCTAACTGGTATAAGGTGGTATCTCAATGTGGTTTTGATTTGAATTTGGCTAATGATAATGAACATTTTTTCATGTGTCTGTTAGCCATTTGTATGTCTTCATTGGAGAAGTGTCTGTTCATGTATTCTGCCCATTTTTTGACTTATTTGCTTTCTGGGTTTGAGTTTGAGAAGTTCTTTATAGATCTTGGATACCAGCCCTTTATTTGTAATATCATTTGCAAATATCTTCTCCCATTACATGGGCTGTCTCTTAGTTTTGTTGACTGTTTCTTTTGCTATGCAGAAACTTTTTATCTTGATGAAGTCCCAAAAGTTCATTTTTGCTTTTGTATCCCTTGCCTTTGGAGATGTGTCATGAAAGAAGTTGCTATGGCCAATGTCAAAGAGGTTACTACTTATATTCTCCTCTAGAACTTTGATGGATTCCTGTCTCACATTGAGGTCTCACATCCATTTAGAGTTTATCTTCGTGTATGGTGTAAGAGGATGGCCAAGTGTCATTCTTCTGCATATAGCTGTCTGATTTTCCCAAGACCATTTATTGAAGACACTATCTTTTTTCCATTAGATATTTTTTCCTGATTTGTCAAAGATTAGTTGATCATAGTGTTGAGGGTCCATTTCTGGAGACTCTATTATGTTCCATTGATCTAGGTGTCTATTTTTGTGCCAATACCATGCTGTCTCGGTGATCACAGCTTTGTAATATAGCACGAAGTCAGGCAACATGACACCCACAGCTTTGTTTTCTTTTTCACCATTTCCTTGGCGATTTAGGGTCTTTTCTGCTTCCATACAAATTTTAAGATTGTTTGCTTCTGTTCTTTGAAAAATGTCAATTGTATTGTAATAAGGATGGCATTGAAAGTGTAGATTAAGCTGGGCAGCGTAGACATTTTAACAGTGTTTATTCTTCCAATCCATGAGCATGGAATGTTTTTTCAGCTTTTTGTGTCTTCCTCAATTTCTTTCATAAGTGTTCTGTAGTTTCTAGAATATAGATCTTTTACCTCTTTGGTTAGGTTTATTCCTAGGTATCTTACGGTTTTTTCTGCTATTGTAAATGGAATCGATTCCCTAATTTCTCTTTCTACAGTTACATTGTTAGTGTATAGAAGAGCAACTGGTTCCTATGCGTTGGGTTTGTATCCTGCCATGTTACTGAATTGCTGTATGAGTTCTAGTAATTTGGGGGTAGAGTATTTTGGGTTTTCCACATAAAGTATCTTGTCATCTGTGAAGAAAGAGAGTTTGACTTTTTCTTCACCAATTTGAATACCTTTTATCTGACTGACATTTAAAAAAAAAATCAATTTGACCCAGGATCATATTCAGATATTTAATGAAACAATTTTATTCTAATTTATAAAAGTATCCTCAGATCCAGAATTTATCTGGGGGGTTTTCACTCTGCAAAGAAGCTGATGTTACATTTTAATCCTCTATACTTTCATTTTACCCCACTATGCACCAAATGTGTATCTCTTCAGCAGTCATCATTTTATTTAACAGATAATAACTTAGTTGTTAGGCAAAATAATAAATTATTTTGTTTCAGACATTCAAAGTGTATTAAAAAGCCAAAAGCAAAAACCTTTAGGAAATAACTTGGGGCAGAGCATTATTCTTTCCTTCCTTCAATTTGTACAAACCTTGAGGGTTGGTTCTAGGTAACTTAGAGACATTTTCATTGCTATTTGATAGTGAATGTGATTTTTCATTTGAAATAATGTTGCTCTAATCATATGAAATACACTAAAAATACATAACTAATACCTATAGTCCCTGAAGTGATTATTTCATGTAGTGAAGATGAAATATGAGTTCAAGTGATCTGATACCTAGATAAGCTCTCAATATCTACATTTAGTTTTCACAAATATCACATTAGATAAAATGAGCGGTTTTGGTCTTTTAGGGAAAAAACTATGCAACTTAAAGTAATAAAGCTATTCACTTTAAAGCTAAAACTTTTTAAAGGTCTTATTCAGGGGCACCTGGGTGGCTCAGTGGGTTAAGCCTCTGCCTTCGGCTCAGGTCATGATCTCAGGGTCCTGGGATCGAGCCCCGCATCGGGCTCTCTGCTCAGCGGGGAGCCTGCTTCCCCCGCCCCCTCTGCCTGCCTCTCTGCCTACTTGTGATCTCTGTCTGTCAAATAAATAAATAAAATATTTAAAGTTCTTATTCAAATTCCAGTTAACATATGGTGTAATACTAGTTTCATGTGTACAATATAGTGATTCAACCCTTCCATACGATACCTGGTGCTCATCACAACAAATGCATTCCTTAATTCTAACAAAAAAGTGATAATGCTCCTAACTCTATTTCTAGAGTATTGCACATGACTCTGTAATTGGACATTGAATAGTTGGTTACACTGTTCTATGCCTTTAGAATTTATTTCATCCTGATGCCTACCAACTGACATTAAAAAATCTAAACATAAATTATTGCTACTTTGTAACTTTCCAAAATCATCAGAATGCTTTTAAACATGTTACTCAGCTAAAAAGACCCATCAAAATGATTCTAACAGTCCCATACTCTTCACAATATAAAAAAGTAAGATATTATACCCTCAAGTTTGCCGAGGTCACTTATTTTTATTGTTATAAGAGGAAAAGGAGTACAACAGCATTGTTTGCTATAAATTGATGTCACATATTGTCTTCTGGCTTCAGAAAAGTAAAGTCTCTAAACACCTTGCAGCTTCTGTTCAAATATTTGTTCAAATATTTATAATAATTTTGCTGTGGGCACTAGGCACTAAGACATGAATTTAAAACAAAACAATGGATTAATGATCAATTAAGAAATGATGGCAAAGGAAGATCTTTTCCTTTCTCTCTCTCGTTGGTAAGTTTCTCTTCTACACAGGCCACTTGAAGACACTGAGATCCTTGTTTCCCATACCAAAGAGTGCTTGTTATTCTGTTCTTGAAGCTGCCCCAGCAACCAATGACCTGTTTGAGAACCTGCTTTGACAAGCTCCACAGGTGTCCTGGCTTAATGTTACTGTAGAGTGCTTTTAATAGATAAGCATACTCTATCTGCTCTGGCAAAGAAAAATAGGGCAGGCAATTAGACAACCATCTTCTCTAACCTGAGCTGAATACTTAACATAAGTCAAGGGTAAAAGAAAAATGCTTCTTTCCCAGTGCCCTGAGATGCCATTGGAGACCTGCCCTTTACTTTATATTTATTTATCATACATATAGGCAGCAACCCTGGCATTAAATAAACTACACTGAGAAAATAATGATTTGAAGAGGCTTTTGCAAACAACATAACCAGAGGCACTTGGAAATGTTATGAAAAGGGTCAATAATAGATTTTACTTTAAGGGTTGAGCCTTTAAAATATTTGATTTTTTTATGGAGCCATATTTGATTTCTTATGGAATAACACTTTGGGTTAACTTATGCTAAAATAATTAATAGAAACTGTATAATTAATCTGAGCATTTTCCTTTGTAATCATCAAAAATAAATAATGATGAACACAGTAAGAAAATTTTCATGTTATATAATGTACTCAAATTCAAATACATTTTTTGGAAACCAAATCTATTACTCCCTTTCTTATAGAGGATAATTATTTATTCCTTCTTAGCTATTGCCTAACAAATGTGGCTATGACCATAGAGGAAAAACATGACAAGATTACACGGGGAGAATTTCTGAAGTGTGAAAGATATAATGTACTTAGTTATACTCCTATTTACAGAGGACTGCAAGCTTGTGCCAAGTATTTTCCTATATCAAAAGTTATCTTGCAGTAGAATCCAAGGATGAACTGCTCAGGGGATACTCAAAGTTAAGGCAAAGCTTAAGAAAAATGAGGTGTTGAGTCTGTGTATTTGTCCATAAAATGGACCTGACTATCTATACTTAGTGTAGCAGTCCCCTTTCTGGCTATTTGAAGTGCTTTCTGTATACTACTTCCAAACTATGATTGAGATGGACTTTGGTAAAAGCATATGAAGAATCCAACAAGGGTCAATGGATATGCATGTTCCCAAAGTGCTTCCTCTTCTCCATGGGAACAGAATGACTCCATCTGCACTAGATGGCATAGGGAACTGAGTGTAATGCTATGAGTTCTTCCTAGTGCACACGACAGACAACCAAAACCTATCCTTTCCCTATTTGATGTGCGTAAAAACTGTATAGATGACAACCACTAATAGTGCAATATAATGGTTCCAAATGCCCCTTCATAAATATCCTCCATAAAAGCAGAATTTAGACCTGGGACAGAATGTAAGACAATGAGAAAAAAAAGGTAACTTCTTTATTTCTAGGTTTTAGGAATGACTATTTCTTCATGACACAATTAGAACAACAACAAAAAATCAAATTTAAAAAATACGTATCAAAATCAATTTATTATCCAAATAAATTGTGACTGCTATTTTAGGGTAACTGTAACAAAGAAGAGAAATGATTGCTCATTTCAAAAATCCAAAGGTTCACCAAGAGCCCAACCCTTAGACCATCTTGGTGCCTTTCTATTTATTGCAAACTTTGCTGAAGTGTTCAGAACGGGATTATTCTGCACTCACTTTGAGTTGCAAGGCTTAGAAAAAAACTAATTTTTGTGGAAGTGATAGACTGGACTCTTATAATAAAAGGGGTGTATATAATTTGGGATTATCATTATCTAGGGAAAAAACACTCAGGATGATGGATTAAGCAAATGCCTTATTCACACATGCTATTAAGTCACTGCCTTATGGAAAAAAATCAAGGAGGCTCATAACATTCACCTCTTCCATGTTTAATGAGGCAAGAAAAAAACTTGAATGACCTATTTAGGGGTCATTTCCATTATAAAACTATCATTAAATATCCAGTTCAAGGGTAAATTTGGGAAATGATTAGTTAGATAACCCAGATGGATACCTAGCTGAATCTTTAATTAGAAATGCTTAAACTGACAACCTACTATCTTTCTTTTGATTTTTTTAAGTTGTATTTTTTTTATTTTATTATTTATTTAAGACAAACTTTGGCTGTAAATCTCAGAATAAAATAGACTTTACCTCTATTTTTCTTCCAGTTTTGGAAAGCCACTATGTTGTCCCAGAGAATTTTTTAAAATTCTTGTCCCCAGTTTATTTTGTTTTTTATTTTGAAGATGATAAAAGATTATTTCAAATGACCTGAAAGAAAGGCATGTCATTCATGTATGGTCTAAAAAGAAAATGCTTTGTCTCTGTTTGACAAGGTTTTACTAAATATTATTGTATTTTCCATCCCATTTATTTATATAAACACCATCAGGAAAAAAACAAGCTTCTGCTAGGGCAGTAAGTAGTTTTTAATCTCTCTTTTCAGTCATAGACTCCTTTGTAATCCAAAGAAATCTAAGGGACCCATTGCCAGAAAAATGCACTTAGTCACTGAATACAAAATGGTGCATGTATTTCCAGAGGATTTAAGAAATGCACAGGCTCAAGTTAAAATGTCTTCCCAAACATGACAGGGAAAACAATCCATCAAACCTCTCTTTTGTATTGTAAAACAAAGGGAAAAAATGTTAATAAGATATAGGTAGGTCCTTTAATATAAAAACAACAACAACAAAAAAGTGTTGATTTGTTTTGATAGAAATAAGGACTGGAATTCCAGAGTGTGATTTAATTCCACAAAGAAAAGCCAGTTTGATTAGGAATGTCTGAACTCAAGGATGTCTTTTGTATTTTAAATACAAAGTTTTGATTACTTGCCAGTTTCAAAGTTGTTCTTTAGCAAAAATTATAAAAATTTCTACTCAGTAAATGACTCATATTTCCCATTTTACTTTGAATTCACATAAATGGGCATAGCCAAAAAAATATGCACTTACATGATAAGTGGCAGAATGGAAACAGCATGAATTTGAAATGGGTTCAAACCCCAGCTCTGCTACTTATTAATAAAGTAAATTTGAACATATCTGAAGCTTAATTTCCTCTTTTGTAAAATATGAGATAATAATATCTACTATTAGAGCCGTCACAAGGATGAAAGCCAACTATATGAAACATCCAAACCTGGTCCTGAAGATTATAATTAATTGTTCATAATTCAAGCAGTTATGGTAAGATTCATATTAATTTAACATTACAGTCAAAGGAATAAAATACACATCTATCCTGATTTCACCAGACCAGAGATTCTTAACTCTAACACTTTCTTCTTAAAATCCATTGGACCAAATGTAGTTCCTTATTTTCTTTACCTAATAGAAAAAATAGAAAAAAATAAGTTAATCATAGACTCCCTAGTCAAACCCAGTGAGCAGTCAAGTGTACCTCAGTATTTTTTTGTTCCCCCAAATCATAATTTGTACTTACAGTGTGTCAGTATGATGGCCATATTGGTATTATGGTCATGGGTCACATTTGCCAGATGCGATGCTTTCCCTGAAAACTCACCACAGGCCTTCTCCACCCACCCCCGTCTGCCTCCAAGTAAATCTTATTTTCTAGTTTTTAATATGGAAAGAAAACTTGTCCTTGATTCTACAACAAATATTCTTATAAAAAAACTTTTGCTACCATTATTTTTCCCCTTCTTTTATCTCAGTCAGGATGTCGCTAACATGGAAGGTAATAGGTAATGTGTCTTTGCATGCCTTGTGAGAATTCTTTTTACCTTAGTTTCTTCAGGATCTTATGGCATATTTGTTTCCAGGACTTAAAAAAAAAAAAAAAAAAGGTTCAGTGTGAGGTCAGAACACTGTATATCTTGTTGGAAATCAAATTCTATCATATGGTGAGAATTTTTTAAAGTAGGATGATTAAAAAAATAACAAACAACATTGGAAAAATCTTTTTTCCCCTTCCTGTTATTCTCATTTTAAGTAAGACCACTGACTTAATTTAACAATTTCCCTATATTTCATAAATGAAGTTGGCAACAAAGAATAAGTTAAAAAAAACTTCAAATATGATTTATTTTGTTTTATTGATTTTATTGCATGCTAAAATGTCATATTATGAAAAAAATAAGTTAAATGACCATTATTGCTTTTATAGAAGTTTAAGTTCCGAAATTATGCAAGGCCAAAAATAAATTAATATAGCTTCTTCAGAATCAGATCTTTTTCCTCAAAAATAAGTTATACCCTGTTTTTATTATTTATTATTTATTATTTTTGCAAACTCTCTAATTTGTACTTCAGGAAATTCTAGCAAAAACATCTTAGGAAAGAAATCAGGTCCACCAATTTCTTCATAAAATAAAACACTGGCTTCTTTATAATGTTAGAGCAATGCACTCTCTTAAATGTTTAGAATGCATAGTTAGTGGTCTATAGGTGTTGGAATGTATCTCCTGTCAGACTACCTCTTCACAAATGCAACACTAAAAAAGCTTCTATATAAGACTCTATAAGAGTGTAAAACTTGAACAGTTCTACAAAGGACTACTTAATAAATTCAACTACCATTTCTACAGTTTTATCATCTTCCTAAAGTTAATATTTAGATACTGAGTTGTTTCTCTCTCCCCCCACCCTTTAGCTATAAGAGTACAATTTTCTTTTTATTTCCAACGATTTATGACAGTTATGTTAGTGCCTATTTATTTCCTAGAATTACAACCTTCCTGTAAATTTACTGTGCTGCCTAACATACACTGCCCAAACACATACCCATTCTTTATCCTGCTTCTACATCAAAATGCTTAGAAACACACAATGCACTTTCAGACTTGAGCAGGGTTAAGCCAAGTTTTAGCCTCCCCCTGCCAAAAAATCTTAGAAGCAAATAAGCAACATCAGTCTGGCAACTACAAATCTAGAATCAGTTTATGAGTATATAAGGAACTCCATTCTAGGAATTAACTAGAATGTATCTGGTCACTTTATCTTTACAGATTACCTCTCACTGAGTTTAGATCTATTTTAACATATCTCATTTTTAATAATCCAGTGTGCTTTGGGAGTATATTAAAAAAATAAAAATAGGGATGCCTTGGTGGCTCAGTTCATTAAGCGGCTGCCTTCGGCTCAGGTCGTGATCCCAAGGTCCTGGCATCGAGTCCCACATCCAGCTCCTGGCTGGAGCCTGCTTCTCCCTCCCACTCTACCTGCTGCTCTCCCTGCTTGTACTCTCCCTCTCTGTTAAATTAATAAATAAAATCTTAAAAAAAATAGTGTATTGTTCAAATTCTCTCATTAAATATTAAGAAAAATTGAGCATTACTTCAAACTAAACATCTTAAAAATGATCAAAGTGGGGCTCCTCACCTGAATTATGAAATAGAGAAGTTTAGATTCTACATAGAATGAAGTTGTTACTGGCTTTTGTACTGTTGTTAATCATTTACTCATAATATAAGCAAATCATAATATAACCTGTGATTAATACTAATCATAATATAACCTGAAAGCATAATTTATGACTTCATATTGAACTTTTTCAAATAGTGATGCATCCAATTAACTGTTCCCCCAAATTTTCAAGTGGCAGGGCATATGCTAGGTAAGGAACATTTCCCAGAGTGACTGGCTTGTATCACACATCCCTTCCCAAACTGACGGACCATCCTGAATGCTGCCCTAGGCCAAGTCTTCTAGTCTCTGTCAAAAGTCACATTATTGGGGCACCTGGGTGGCTCAGTGGGTTAAGCCGCTGCCTTCGGCTCAGGTCATGATCTCAGAGTCCTGGGATAGAGCCCCGCATTGGGCTCTCTGCTCTCTAGGGGAGCCTGCTTCCTCCTCTCTCTCTGCCTGCCTCTCTGCCTGCTTGTGATCTCTCTGTCAAATAAATAAATAAAATCTTTAAAAAAAAAAAAAAGTCACATTATTGCATGACATGAACTTCAGCTGCTTTACTGAAGATTAGAGGCAGAGCTGTAGGAGAGAGCAGATGTTCTGTAGAGTACCAGCAAAGGTGATGCTCTCATTTGCTTTCTTTCTCTCATTTCAGGTTTGATAGTAAGTGCATTTAATCTAGTCGCTCTTCCCAACATGATTTCCTGAAACGATGACACATGATCTAGGCTGAACTGAAAACACCTTTGCTCTATTTGACTAGATCCTGTTTAACACAGTGGAGGTCAATGCACTTGTGCTTCTCCTTCTATTAACAGATGATCTGTTTAAGTAATTGAAAGAGAATGTTTACATTTGCTCTTGCCACCCTTCATCCCAGTTGTTTCTTGTCAGAACTAGGGCTTCTGAGCTATTTCTTAATAAATGATAACGCCTTTCAAAGTTTCACTGTTTATTCTTGTACTCAAATGCACTTTCTTGATACGTAATCACAGCTTGTTCTCTAGCACATTACCACTTGCCCTTGTTTCCTGGTTCAAATCAGGTGTTGCAATGACAGGAGCAGAAGATCAGATTCCAAGACAAGGCAAAGCAATAAACAATGTATTTTATTAGTGGTCTATGTGATTTCTAAGACCCAATCAATATGGCCAAGGAAAATTGAGATTGCTTCTGTAAAGATAAATTCTAAGCTCAGAATATGCTAGCAAATCAAAGCCCCAAATGCATTTATTTACAGAGAGAAGGGTTGGCAGAGAATTATTGTGAGACCTAATTCCTACAAATAAAAATGTCACTTGAAATGCTATTGATAGTAGGAAAATAAAATATCAATATGCTTCCTAATCTAAGTTTCCTCTTAATTGTGGTAGAAGTGCATTCAAACTTTTTATTATGGTGATAAACAAAGGACATGGGATATCTATGTTTAAACCACCTTGGCTTAACACAATTTGTAATGGCCATCATTAGGAGTTTATGTGGAACCCTGTTTTATGTCAACCACACTAAGATAATGTAGCTTGGGGTGCTTTTTCCATGCTCTTTGAAATGTGTGCATAAACAGACACTTCTGCCATGTATCTGTTTTGTCATTTATTCTGCTGTGTAAACACTGTTATGAAATTTAGTCTAATCTTTTTTGGGTAATTCAAACATTTTCCCTATATTCAGATAAATGTAACCAAAGCCAGATGTTGGTCTCTGTACAAAGAAGGCTCACTTAATGTAAACAAAATTCTACTTCCTCCCTTTCTCCTTTTAGTCCAGATGTTGCAACTGATCACAATGCCTTTCCTTTTGCCTCATCACAGACCTCCCAGAAATTGAGAGCCTCCTTTCCAAGCAGTTGCTGTGTGGGTGTTTACCTCTGAATTCCTCTTCTGCCTCACAACCTCCATAACGATGTCACAAGTGGTCCCACTCAATCTTAGCTGATATCCCAAGCCATCCATCTCTTTATTATCAACTGTCTTCTTTATGGATTCTCAATTCAGTAGACACTTCTTCAGGCTTCATTTACTGTGCAGAATTCTGCTGCCCACCTACTCACTTGTGAAAAGAAACATGCTCTTAATGCATTCTGCTGACTCTGCATTCATTTTCAAGACTTCATTGGAGATGGTCTTCTTTATACAGCAGCATCCTTGAAAATTGCCTTGTCCATCCTTTGCCTGCCATTACCATATCATATTTAGGTCTTTTAACCACCGCACTTCTCTGTGTCTCCACCTTCTCTAACAAGGCATTTTCCTGTCTCCAAATCATTGACTCAATGTATTTTCATACTTCAAATAAAAATATGCATACTTTTGTCAGTGCTTTATATTTTAAACTTCTGTATGTGTTTTTATTTTTGTTTGTTTGTTTTTGTTTTTTGGGGGGGTTTTGGCTTTTTTTTTTTTTTTTTGGCTTTTTTGACAACTTGATAGTTTTTTCATGGTCTAATTTAACGCTTTGGATTATAATTTCCTGAGAAAGTAGCATAGAGTGACAAGATAATTTCTGGTATGTTACTCTTTAGGACTATTTGCCTCATATGTAGCTTATTTCTTAGTCCCCTATTTGTTGCGACATTTTTTGTATAAACAAATAGATTTTATTGTTATCATTATAAAGCCAGGGGCAGTTTCTTCCTCTTCCTGGTGGCTCTAGGAAAGATTGGAAGGCATGTCTTTCTTGATGAAATGTGTCAGCCCACACATGGCTTTAATTTGCTTAGATCCTACCTTGGTTATTTTTTTTTAAATTTCTCTTGTTTTATTGATATAACTGATCTTGAAGGTACAGACATAGACGTAGACATATTTGTGATTTTTCACTGATTCACTATGAGTTACCAAAATATTGTTTCCAAGTTTATTTCTAAAGAATGTACTTAAAAAAAAGTTCAAGATTTTTGTGAGTTCAAAAATTCAGAATCCACTCAGCATGAAAAACAGAGAAAATCTCACAATTGACTAAGTTATAATAGTTTCTTCTTCCAGGAAATGTGGGAAGTAAAAAATTAACTGTTGACACTTATAGAATATAGCATTGGCTGTTACTATTTTAAAATTCAATCTCTACTTAGTGTTTTCCCAGAATAAACTTAGCCAGGTTACATAATTATACTGTTCTACCTTCTAAATACCAACTTTGACATTTCTGTGTATATTTATTTAAATCTCAAACCATTTTAATTCATGCCTTGCAATTTTTGCACACTGCAGTCTTAATTGAAAAAAAAAAGTTACAGCTTATCTAGTTTAATTCCTTGATTTTACAGTGGTAGAAACTAGGAACTGGAGGATAATAAGTTTAAGTGACATAAGTCAGATCACATATTTAGTTAAAAGCAGAACTAGGGCAAAGAATCAGTTTACTAACCCTCTCCTAAGAGCTATTTCTGTAATACTACCCCAGAATTCAATATTCATCCCATTTGGTGCTTTGCTTGCATTCCACAGGCAATTCACCACACAACAACATTCCCTGCAGAACCTAGATGCCTTTTGTTACTTTGTTTCCTTCTCTTGGAGTGAGCCTCTCTCCTTGAGTAACTCCACTGGCTGCTTTTCCTTAGATATCTGCATGTCTCCATCTAGCCTTTAAAAGTTTTATTCAGTTGTGATCTTCTGTGAAGCTTTCTCTAAATTCCCTAAGATGATGTAAGAATGTGTTCTGCCCTTCTGTGCACCTACCACATAAATTATCATGTTTTCCCCATATCTATTGTACTCTAGATCTTTACTTTTTCAGTGTGGTAGCCTCAAGCTACATGTGTCTATGGAGTACTTGGAATATAATTATTACAAATTGAGATTTTTCTATGAGTACAAAACATGCAGATTTCAAATATTTAGTAAAAAAAATGTAAAGTATACCAATATTATGTTCTAATGATATGTTGTAGTGATATTATGTTATAATATCCAAATATGTTGGGTTAAATTAAATTTATCCTTAATTTTATCTGTTTCTATCATTTTATATAGCTATTAGAAAATTTTAAACTACATATATAGTTTGTATTCTTTCTAATGGACAGCACTGCTTTGGACCCTAAGTTTTTCAATGGTCTCTTGAAATGACCAAGGCTTTTTATTTTTATATAACCATCACTTGGGACTTTAACAATTAGCTGATGGACCACTATCTGTTGATATTGACTGATACTGTTTCAGATGTTGCTTGAATTGTTCTTGTCATGAAAGTGAAGCATGAAAGATAAGCTTGGAACCCAGATTTTCTGATTCATCCCCCAATACTTTTTCACAAATCAATTTATTATAGTATATAGCACTCTAATATGTGTTAATAAGTTATATATGAAAACATACTGAATTATTAAATTGTTGGCCATCTCAAAACAAACCAGTATTGAAACTCAAAATAATTCCCATTTATGTATATCTTAGCTAAATTCTACATATTAAGCATGCTAGAAATATTTTTCATTATGTATGTCCCAGGACGTAGAAATAAAAATATAAACTATTTATAGCCACTTTGGTTTTCTTCCTTATTCATAGAATAGATTATGAGAATATATTACATGATTTCTTAGTACTTCTGGTAGGAGTGCTACATTATGTGCTGAAACAAAAAGATCCCCTTGTCTCCCTTCACCATCCTCCACCCATTGGTTCCCCTATTTTTAATATCTTGCTTTAGAGGGGTACTTTTGTTATACTTGATGAAGCAATATTAGTACATTATAATTATTAAATAAAGTCCACAGTTACATTAGGGTTCATTCTTTGTACTTTCTAAGGGTTTTAACACATTTATAATGATATGTATCCTACAGAATAGTTTCATTGCCCTAAAGTATCTGTTCTCCAGATAATCATCCTTCTTTCCCTTCCTTCTGCACCCCAGCAACCACTGATCTTTTTACTATACTCAAAGTTTCACCTTTTTCAGAATGATATAGTTAGAATCACACAGTAAGTAGCTTTTTCTTATTGGCTTCTCTTCACTTAACAATGAACATTTATGTTTCTTCCATGTCCATGACGGCTTAATAGGGTCATTTCATTTTATTGATGATGACAGTCCATTATATGAACATACCACAGTTTATCAATTTGTTGAAGGACATTTTGGTTGCTTCCAAACTTTGGTAATTATGAATAAATCTGCTATAAACATTCATCTGAATATTTTTGTGTGAACATAGTTTTCAACTCATTTGGGCATATACAAAAAAAATTGTTGGGTCATATGATAAGACTATATTTATTTAGCTTTGTAACAATTTGCCAAATTATTTTCTAAAGTTGCTGTACCATTTTACATTCCCACTAACAATTAATGAGAGTCCCTGTTGTTCCAAATCCTAGTCAGCATTTGGTGTTGTCAATGTTCCAGATTGTAACTATTTTAATAGATATGAAATGGTATCGCACTGTTGCTTTAACTTACAATTCCCTAATGATGTTGAGTATTTTTTATATGTATATTTGCCATCTCTGTATCTTCTTTGAAGATGTATCTGGCCAGGTCTTTTGCCCATCTTTTAATTGAGTTGTTATTGTTGTGTTTGAGGAGTTTTATGTGTATTTTAGAGTTGGTCTTTTAACAGATAAGTGTCTTGCAAATATTTTCTCCCAGTCTATGGCTTGTCATCCCATTCTCTGAATAGTATTTTCCAAAGAGCAGAACTTTTCAATTATAATGATGTCCACTTTATTCTTTCATGGATTGTCCGTTTAGTGTTGTGTCTAAAAAGATCACCAAACCTAAGTTCACCTAGATTTTCTGTTATGTTACTTTATAGGAATTTTGTAGTTTCACACTCTACTTTTACATATAGGATCTATTTTTAGTTAACTTTTATGAAAAGTATAAAATCTGTTTAGATTCCTTTTTTTTTTAATATGGATGTGTAATTGTTCCAGCAGCATTTGTTGAAAAAAACAAACAAAAACAACAACAACAACAAAACCTGTCTTTTCTCCATTGTATTGCCTTTGCTGCTTTTTCAAAGTTCAGTTACGTTATCTGTGTGACTCTATTTCCGGGCTCTCCATTCTGTTCTACTAATCTGTCTATTCTTTTGCAATACTTCACAGT
The DNA here is from genome assembly GCF_002288905.1 of Enhydra lutris kenyoni. Classification (NCBI taxonomy): domain Eukaryota; kingdom Metazoa; phylum Chordata; class Mammalia; order Carnivora; family Mustelidae; genus Enhydra; species Enhydra lutris. The sequence continues at coordinate 45,972,377 of NW_019154099.1, forward strand.
CTTAATTACTAAAGTTTTATAATAAATTTTGAGTTTAGGTAGTCTCAGTCCTCCAACTTTGTTTTTCTGCTTCAATATAATTTTGACTATTCTGGCTCTTTTGCTTTTCCATATAAACCTAGTAATAAATTAATTGATATCCACAAAATTAGGCTGGAGCTGGGAATTTCTCTTTTCCAAGGTCCTTTGGGCTATGATAAAATTTGAATGAAGGCATTGTTTAAAAAAAAAAAAAGAGAGAGTAATCTGGGTAGATATCCCACTGGCTACTTTCCCCTTCCCTCTGCCAGAGGAATAAGGATTTTTTTTTTTTTTTTCTGTGATCTTCATTGTGAAAACTGATAGGGCTCCTGGAGGTAAAACTACAGAGAAGTGTGATTATTTCCAAAGACTGAGATTCCATGTAGTTCTTCACTCTCATTCTTGTCTCCATTGAGCCTCCATCATTTTAGCAATTAAAGTTAGGTTTCCTAACCCAGTAATAAATGGTTCTCAGGGAGATTTTGCTCATGAGCTTATGTTCCAATAACTTGTGCTTGTCTGTATCTTTCTGTTTGTCTTTCTTTCCAATTTGAGGGACAGTGGTTTGCTATGACCTTAGATCTCAGATAGCTCTAAGAAGAGTGATTGATTTTCAGTTTATTCAGCATTTAAAAAAATATTTTATTTTTTGAGAGAGACAGAGAGTGAGATTGAGGATGAGCAGAGAGAGGGAGAAGCAGATTCCCCACTAAGCAGGGAGTCTGATGCAGAGCTCTATCCCAGAACCCTGAGAATATGACCTGAGCCAAAGGCAGATGCTTAATGGACTAAGCCACCCGGACATCCCAACATTTTTTCTTTCTTGTGATTATTATAAGTAATGACTTCCAAGGTCCTTATAGACTGGATGTGAACCCAGAAGTTTCTACATATATTTTTAAGTCATTCAACTCCTCACTATTTTTTTCTCTTAATTTATATGGAAACATAATTATGATAATAACAATTTAAAGACAGAGTTAAAGGAAGCTGATGAATGTAACCATCCCTCAGAACAATGTACTGACCCAACATGCTTGAACATGTACCAGCAACAGGCCTCTGGGAGAGAGGTTGATATATATCCTTGAAGCGGAGCAGCTGGGAATGCCCAGCACACTCAGGGTGGGACACTGCCTGCTTCTTTTTTCTGTTACCTCCCCTTCTCCAGAGATCACCTGTAGTTAATTAGATGATTCCTCTAAATGTGTTTACTCAACCACAAATCCTATACTACTTGATCAGACATATCTTGTTTATCTATAATCTCCTTCAACTCCTTTGTTGATTGTTATCTGTATCGAATAAATACGGGACTGAGGAGTTGTTCTGGGCGGCAATCTTCTCAACTGCTGACCCCTGCTCCCATTCTCTTGAAGCTGACTTATTTGAGCCTCATTCTTCTCACATGTGCTGTTCGAAAGTGGCAAGTGGCCATTGGAAAGCGGCAGATGAAGAGGGTAGAACATGCATGAATAACACACATTTAGATTTCTTCTGTCTCAGGGAAAATAACAAAAGCAATAGTGCCCACTGAAATGTTTGGGGCTTCAAAATATTATGATTTGAGCCATGGGAAATATCAAATATCAAAACTTTAGTATAGTTCATAAAACCCAAAAGAAGGAAAATTCCTAAAAAGTCAAATACCATTGGTATGTGTTCAACCTTGATCAGTTTCAATATAGAATATGTCCAAAAGTTAAATTGAAGGGGTTTAGGGAGTAAATAAGTATTATGAAACAGAGACAATGCAGTGTAATCCAGCAAGATATTTTAAATTCTGAAAATGTAGCAGCCTAATAATCATGTTTGTGATCCTTTCTATGAGAATCCTGCTAGAGTGTGCAAAAACCAAAACAAGGCTATCAGTGGAGCCTTAGGAAGGATAATCCCATATATCTGAGGTTAAGAAGTCTCCAGAGGAGAGATTTGGTTCAGGTTCTCATTGCTTTCCTAGGGAGGAAAGCTGAGGGCTAAGGGCCATGGAGACCAGAGCAAAGACTACAAATTTAAAGACTTTTTAAAGCTGAAAAAAGTATCAAGTCCAAGCATACTTTCTCAAGATATGGAGCAGATTTGAAGCTTCCAACTTGCCTTCCGGCACTAGTACATCAATTTTGTAAGTACCAGTTATTTCAGTGGGGCTTAGCTGATAGTGATAATTGTTCCCAATTTGTGGTATTATGCAGATACAATCTCTCTCTCACCTGCACTTGGAGAGAACTGAAAACAGGTTAGCCTCCTTCAGATAATTCCTGAAATGGGTTCCAGATTATTCACAGATTATATAAAGGCCCACTGGAACAAAGACCACCAGGTATTATTCTTCAGCCTTTTAGTAGTAATTAGAGGAGAAACTCCAGTCACTTGACCAAGCTGGGAGCTGGTAATCTACTTCCACAGCAAGAGAGATGAAAAGAGAGAAAGATCATAACTTTGTAATACAGCTTGAAATCAGGCAACATGATGCTCCCAGCCTTTTTTTTTTTTTTTTTCCAACATTTCCTTGGCAATTCAGGGTCTTTTCTGGTTCCATACAAATTTTACAATTCTTTGTTCCAGCATTTTGAAAAATGTCATTGGCATTTTGATTGGGGTGGTGTTGAAAGTACAGATTACTCTGGGCTGCATAGTCATTTTAACTATGTTTATTCTGGTCCATGAGCATGGAATGTTTTTCCATCTTTTTCTGTCAACTTTAATTTCTTTCATAAGTGTTTTGTAGACATAGATCTAGTGAAAATAAGAGCCATATGCACTCCAATGTTCATAGCATCAATGTCCACAATAGCCAAAATGTGGAAAGAGCTAAGATGCTCTTCAATAGATGATTGGATAAAGAAGATATGGTCCATATACACCATGGAATATTACTTAGCCATCAGAAATGATAAATACCCAACTTTTGCATCAACTTGGATGGGACTGGAGGAGATTATGCTAAGTGAAATAAGTCAAACAGGGAAAATCAATTATATCATTTCACTTACTTGTGGACATAAGGAATATCAGGGAGGACATTAGGAGAAGGGAAAAATGAAGGGGGAGAAATCAGAGTGGGAGATGCTGTGAGAGACTATGGATTCCAGGAAACAAATAGAGAGTTTTAGAAGGAAGGGGATGAGGGTATAGGTAAGCCTTGTGATGGGTATTAAGGAGGGCATGGATTCCATAGAGGATTGGGTGTCCTACACAATGAATGATGGAACACTATATCAAGAACTAATGATGCACTGTATGGTAACTAACATAACACAATAGAGAATATAAATAAAAGAAATAAAGAAAGACCTCCCCAAAAAAAGAAAAAAGAGAGAGAAAGAAAAGAGGGAAAGAGAGCTCAATAATTTGAGGGAGAGAAATCAGAATAATTAGAACACATTAACCCCATAGAATGCATAAAATAGAAGAGGAAAAATAACACACTAAAAACCAAAAAGAAAATAACTCAATGTAAGGCAATGCAATTAGAGTTCAAATAAACTCTCTAGGGTTTATTTGAACTCTAATTGCATTGCCTTACATTGAGTCAAAAGGTCAAATTTTCTAAAATGTAAGAATTTAGTAGAAAAATACAATTGCTTTATAAAATTAATTTTGAAAGTAGAGAAAAACATATAACATTAGATAAAGAAAAGAAACATGGAAGAGGCATGGTGATGAATATATAAATACATGCAAATTCCATGCAAATTAAAGACAATTTCAGTAAAAAAAAAAAAAAAAAAAACAGATGGGAGAGATTAAGAACCAAACAATAATAGAAGAAAACATCCCTGAAAGGCTTGAGTATTCAGATTCAAAGATGTCATTGAGATTCTAATGAGATTTAAGGAAAAATAAAATCACCTTGACATAGCATAGGCAAATGATTTAAATTAGGAGTAAAATAGGCAAGCTTCCAGACAATACAATAAGTTATTTAGAAAGGAAAAAGTATCAGAACTTATCTAAAGTAAATTCCAGAGAGGTATTTTAACCTTACAAAAATTAGAAAAAATAAATAAAAAGTCTCAAGATAGGGAAAGAAAATGTGTTATAAAATAATATTAGACAACAAATTATTTATATAAATGAATGTTGATAATGTGATTTATAACTACATTCATATCAAAAAAGGTTTCTTGAATTTGAAGATTTATCTTGTAAAGGGCAACGTAATAAGCAGAGGAAGTGGGTATGGGAAGATTCTGTGACAACGTATGATAGGGGATAGATGCAGGTTAAAAACAAAATAAAAATCTGTTCTTTTTATTTCCAGTTTAAATAATAGAGTGTTACATTATTTACAGATGTACAATATACTATACCCAAATTTTAAACATTACTCAGTGCTTCTCACAATAAATGTATGCCTAACCCCTTCACCTATTTCACCCATCCTCCCATCACTTCCTTTCTGGTAATCACCAGTTTGTTCTATATTTAAGAGAGTTTTTTCTTTTTTTTCCTCATTCATATGTTTTGTTTCCTAAATTCTGCATATGAGTGGAATCTTATGGCCTGTCTTTCTCTGATGGACTTAATTTCACTTAGCATTGTACTGTCTAGATCCACCCATGTTGTTGTAAATGCCAATATATTCTCTCCTTTTAAGCAGTGTTTGAAACCTAGCCTCTGTTCTCTGTGAGGCAAAGAATCATAGATTTTATTGTCATTGAACAACTGAAATGTGTTGTTGCTAGTATAGGAATAGCCTCAACCTGCCCTGATAGGCTTATAGGGTAATCTATTTGTAGAGGAATCAATAGTTTCTTTCTATTTCCATGTATTGTATTTCACAGAGTTGTTATAAACAAAAAATAAAATCCAAGTCTTTGTTGCCAGAGGGAAATATATATATATATATATATATATATATATATATATATA